>NC_062280.1:69460000-69787500 GCF_902655055.1 Lutra lutra
TTGGTGTTGCTGTATCACGGTTTGTGCACAGGGCCATGGTGGCCTCTCACTTGGCCTTTTGATGTGGCTGGTATTTCACTGAGTACTGGAAACAATTCTTGAGGTGGCTTTCATTGAGAAGAAAATGTCTTCTAGGATTTCTCACACTCTGTTATCCTGTTAATATATTTTGTGTTATTTTTACCCAGACACCATACCTTACACTTGCCTGTTTGGATAATGTGTGTTTGACCACTGTGTTTCGAGTAGACTAGAGAGACAAGGAGAAATTGTGATTCTTTGACTAGGTGAGGAGAGGAAATGGGAAAACATTTTTATTCTTTGAGTCTGTCATTTACCCACACCACTCTGACCGTAGATGTGATGAAATCTCATCAGAGCTGTCCTTGTCTTCCCCTACATCAATCATTTCCATAAAATTACAGACGTTGTTCTAGCTTTCACGTAGCATTTGATGCCCTGTGTTTTAATTTCATATTCAGTAGCCACACCATTAGCCAAGTGTTTAACGACTCTTTAGCCGAGTGTTTACTGATGGGCTATCACGAATAGAACTTTTTTTCTGTGAAGACATTTAGAGGGACCCTGTATTTCCTTGCCTGTACTTCCACAGCACTGGGAAATTCTACATCAGGTAGGACTTCCACCGAGCTGCATAAGTGAATCCATCTAAAATCCGTTCCCGGTGCCTGAGAATGTGAGCTTATTGTTTGATCAGGCCCTTTTAACTCGGTGGTCCTCGGTTGTGGTGTTGCCTACAGACAGATATTTATAATTGAGCCTTAATGAGTATTCTACTGGCTTGCCCCTTGAAAGGTCAGCAAAGGCGGCCTGCAAGGATTTTAAGATAACGTGAACTGTCTGGGGGGTCAGGAAAGGTTAGAGTGGGCTTGGTAGATAAAGGGTTTTAACACACCCACACCCTCCCCTGCTTTTGCCGTGAGGGGCACTCAGCACTGAGCCTTGGTCGGGTTCACTGTGGAGTTAACAGGTCGTTGATAAATGGATGATGTCAAGGCTACAAGGCTAAAATGGAGGCACATTCCATTTGGCAGAAATTACTACTGAAACTGTCAGTGTTTCTAAATTTTGGTCTTGCTGTAGCTCAGTAGCTGTTGTTTTGGTGTAAGGATAACATTCTGTGGTCTGTGTGCATGTCTCTATGTGCATGGGTGGGTATGTGGGTGTGGTGCAGTCCCTCCCACTTCCATTCAGCTGTTCTAAAATCATACTTATGGCAGGCATTGTCCCATCGCCGGGAAACACAGTGGCGAGCAGACTGATGGGGTCCCCATCCAGACCTTTGCCTGGGGAAGATGGTCGGGCAGTCCCAGTGGCTAAGTGTAGTAAGTGGGGAAATAGAATACTGTCCGATCCTCCCCGGAGAGGTCAGCGGCTCCCCCCCCCCCCCCCCCCCCGAGGAAGTGATGTCTACACTGAGATCTGAAGGAGGAGTGAGTTAAGCAGTCGTGGGGAGGTAGAGAGGACCAGGGCCCTGCTGGCGGAGGAAGAGAGTGCCCCAAGCAGAGGCCCGGAGGAAGTGGAAACCTGGACATCCAAGAGGCTTCGTAAAGCAGTTGTCTTGTGTGTTTGTGACAGAGACTTCGAAGCTGGTGCCGCCCATGTCCTTCTCTGTGTGATCCTGGGCCAGGCCTCTAGCTCTGTGGGCATCCATTCCTCATCTGCAAGAAGAGGGTGTTAAAATAGATGCTCTTTAAGGCCTCTTCTGAAGTCCACCATGAATATTAGAACATGGGTGGTTCATTTTCTGTGTCTTCGGAGAAAATTTTTTTTTTCCCTTGAAGCTGCCTTCTCTGGCCCTATACGCACTTTGGTTTGCTTCCCCTTCTGGTGGTTATTGATTGATGAATGAATGTAAGCAATTTAAATGTTACCCCATAAAGAAACATAGTGACTACATCCAGCAAAGAATGCATTCTAAAGCTGAGAAATGAGATTTTGATCATCCAAATCCTGGCTTGCCTCCGAGCTCCATTAGTAGGGGTCATCAAGAACAGGAGGTGTCTTCTAGGCCTTTGGAGGTCGGAAACTTTGGTGTGGGAGACATGGTAGCTGGCAAATGGGTCCTCTAGCCTCGAAAAGGAATGTGTTTTACCTTTCAGTTCTTTTAAGTGAGAAGTCTCCGCCTGTTGTCAAAAGACTTCTCTATCTCTCCTTTGTATTATTCCCGTTTCAGACAACTGTCCGTTATCCGTGCTTCTTAAACTTTAATGGGTCTAAGACCCACCTGATGGTCCTATTAAAATGCAGATTCTGGTTAAGTAGGTCTGGCTGGGGCTTGAGGTTCTCACTGTCCAGGAGATGCGAGGAGAAGCTGCCGCTGCTCTCCAGGTGTGGGGCCCTGTCAGGGACAGCCTGCTGGATGCGAGTCAGTGCAGGCCTTTCAGGAGTGCTGGGTGCCCGTTCTCTTTAGTGCTCTGAGTGCCTGATGTGGAACCAGAAATCCTTGGATGCCGCTCAGAGGTTCTGACTTATTCTTGGGCTCCCCCACGTGGCCCAATGGAAATTTAACTTCACAAACTCTTGACAGCAGCGGGCAGGAAAGGACAACTTGATCTGAAAGGCCGTAATGCAGGCAAAATGTACGTTACCAGGAAATGTGATCAGCAAGAAGGGCAGTGGGAGACATATTCTATGAGGGATTAAAATAACATCAAAGGGAATTCACTGTCCTTACAGCTGAACTGTATGTGGATATACTCTGAGTTCAGAGGCTTTTGTTCATTGTATCTAGCCATTTTGGGCACTCTCGAGGCTGAAAAGGAGAGAAGGAAATCTGGGCTGTCATCAAGAGTTCACTTTCGAAACCAAGGCTCTGAGGCCAAGTATACGGAAGAGCTCACTTTGACCAGGCAGAAGCAGAAGGCATGCATAGAGGAGACCCTCTGGCTCCAGGTGAGGGCGGCCCTGCTCAGGCCGGTCGTTACAGGGGACTGAGCTGGGTTCTGTGGTGGCCTAGGGAGATCTCTGAACCTGACACCAGCGACCTCTCATTCAGGACTGTTGGGAGCTCCCCAGGAGTGTTGATACCATACTCTGCACACTTTTCAGGAAAATATCCGAGATAAACTGCGTCCCATTCCCATAAGTGCTTCGGTAGAGATCCAAGAGCCAAACACGCGGAGGAGAGTGAATTCACTTCCGGAAGTTCTTCCCATTCTGAATTCAAACGAACCCAAGACGGTTCACAGAGAAGTAAGTCTTCTGACTTGGGTGTTGCCAAAGCTTCTGCTGTATTATGCTGCTAAATCATGTGTCTTTGAAGGGGGAAGACTAGTGATTTGCTTTTTTAAAGTCTCTTCCTTTGTATCAAGTAAGCTTTTTAATATACAGAAATTTTGAGATTCATTTCCCAACTTAACAGTGAATATTGAAACATGTGGAATACAGTTTGGAGCTAGAGTATTGTTCTTAATAACTTTTGGCCACTGCGCCTTACTTCGACTATAACTGGCAGAACTCATTCTCACATCCAGTTTCTCCTCTGGCTGTATGGAGAAAAATACAGCACTCTGTATTTTTGAGGACAGTGCTCTGTACCATTGAGGACATTAAAATGTAGAAAATAAACTTGTTAGTCCGGACGTTAAAATCAAGGAATATGAAATTCAGCAAGGCCATGAAATAGTAACTTCGTGGCTAACGTAGCCTGTGTAGTCTTAGGAAGACCATTTCTGTGACACGGCCTGCTGTATGCCTCCTACGAGGGGGGCCTATATGCTGGGGTTTAAGGTGGCTGAGGTGTGAGAAAGGGCGGGGGAGCTGTAGCGTCTGGATTTGGCGTTGTGCACCTGCCGTCAAAATCCAGCCGGTGCCACAGCGTCCACTGTGTGGCTCTTGGTTCTGGTGGCCCCCTGACAAAGCCTCTCAGAAGCGAGTACTTGCTGGTTCAGGCCTAGGACATGGTGCCTCAGTCTGCACACTGTCTTTATCGTCACAAAGTGTAGTTCCTTGTACTTTTGCATACTTTTTCATAGACTTTGGATGTTACTGCTTCTCACATGACTGTTTCTTGTGGATGTTCCCAGCTCTGTAGCCATGTTGAACACAACAAGCAAGCAGACGGTTTTCCCAGCTATTTATTTATCAGTGTGATTGTGAAGCACCCATTAGCGCTGTGCCATTTGTTTTCTTCACCTCAGACTGTTTCCTCTTCTGTTCAACAGAGCCCATAACCGTATCCTCATGGTCTGTTGTGAGGATTAAGGGAGTTAAAATAAGTAATCACACGTGTTAGGTAGCATCATCACTACTACTGGCACTTCTTACATTATCCCTGTAGAGTCGGCCGGTGGCATCCACATATCACCAGGGACATCCCTTGGAGTCTGAAAGGTTAAGTGACTTGCCCAGAGCCCCACGGCTAAGTGCGTGGCAGAGCCAGTTTGGAAGGCGGAGCTGTGTGGCTGCTGGGCTCATGCTCGTCACTACACCTCAGGGGCCTGGTCAGCGTGTTCTTACAGCACCGCTCTGTTCAAGGACAGAGTTTAAAGACGGTTCCCTTAAAGGCACTGGGTGCACGGCTGAGTATATTTGAAGCTTCTGCTTTGGTAATTTTCGCACAGGGACAGGGGTGTATGGAAACAGCCAGTCACTGTTGCAGTCTCCAACGGCAAGAATTGTGATGGTTTTGTTTTCACCAGAGAGAGACAAACCCTAAGAGACTCTAATCCTCAGAAACAAACTGACGGTTGCTGGAGGGGTGGTGGGTGGAGGGATCGGGTAACTGGGTGATGGACATTAAGGAGGGCACGTGACGTAAGGAGCACTGGGTGTTCTGTAAGACTGATGAATCACAGACCTGTACTTCTGAAACAAATAATACATTATATGTCACTTAATTTGAATTTACATTAAAAAATTAAAAATAATTTCCAAAACAAAACAACAATGGTTTTGTTCTCCTACAGGTGCACTTCTTAAAAGAGGGATGTGGAGACGACAATGTATGTAACAGCAACCTTAAACTAGAATATAAGTTTTGTACTCGAGAAGGAAATCAAGACAAATTTTCTTATTTACCAATGTAAGAATCACTCTGTCATCCTGGCAAAAATGACTGACTTTGCAGTGGGTTACTGAAAACATCCTGAGGTCTTTGTCATTTTTGTTTTTGTGCGTATGTGTATGTGTTTTATAGTCAAAAAGGTGTACCAGAACTAGTTCTAAAAGACCAGAAGGACATTGCTTTGGAAATAACCGTGACCAACAGCCCTTCCGATCCGAGGGACCCCGCAAAAGACGGAGACGACGCTCACGAAGCAAAGCTTGTGGCCACTTTCCCTGACACTCTGACTTACTCGGCATACCGAGAACTGCGGGCTTTCCCTGTAAGTGGTTTCACAGCCTCTGGGAGCAAACAACCCAGCCCGGGGGTGGGGGGGGGGACTCAGTGTGTCGAGGGGGGGCAAGCATGGAGGGTAATCTCCTGTTTTTCTGTTACAGGAGAAGCAGCTGAGTTGTGTTGCCAATCAAAATGGCTCGCAAGCGGACTGTGAGCTTGGAAATCCTTTCAAAAGAAATTCCAGTGTAGGTGATGCCTTCCCATCCCACATTGTGCCGTGTCTGGTGCCATTACAGGGTCGACACGCTTGGTCTGTGTTAATGTCTGTTTCTGTTTTTCAGGTGACTTTTTATTTGATTTTAAGCACAACCGAGGTCACCTTTGACACCACGGATCTGGATATTAATCTGAAGTTGGAAACGTAAGAATTGCTTCAACCTTTCCATTCAGAATTATTTCATGAAAACACAGCCCATTAATGAATTGGCTCTGCTTCTGACTCATAAAAGGAGTGTAATTGTAATGAGAAAACTGACTGTTAAAATGAAACCCTATTGTTTCCTTTTCATTTTCAGAACAAGCAATCAAGATAATTTGGCTTCAATTACAGCTACAGCAAAAGTGGTTATTGAACTGCTTTTATCGGTCTCTGGGTAAGTGTTTGTGTTTAGCATAACAAATCAGTGTTTAAAAGAACCATTTACAATCCTCACTAAAACTGGTGTTTTTTAATTTAACAGAGTTGCCAAACCTTCCCAGGTGTATTTTGGAGGTACAGTTGTTGGTGAGCAAGCAATGAAGTCTGAAGACGAGGTGGGAAGTTTAATAGAGTATGAGTTCAGGGTAAGTTTCAGCAGTTAGTCTTTTTTATTCTATATATCAAAGGCGAACATCTACTATATATGTTAATATATGTAATGTAATTTTAATGTGGATATGTAGCTTTAATATGTAATAGCAACATTAATAAAAATAAATAAGCATGATAAATCCTCAGTTAAAAGTGAGTTCACCGATGTTTATGTCACATACCAGCTTACAGTAGAAGTTTTGTCCTTCAGAATGGAGAACACAACTATCATTCGACATGGGACTTGTTCAAAATCCAGTTTAGTTTTCGTGTATAAGCGATGTAGGGACAAAGGAATACCCCGTCCCTCTCTCTCCCCAGAGTCTGTCTGTAACACACAAATCTCAAAATAGTTGATATCTGGGTGTTGGGATTTCTTTAGACCGTGTTGGGATTTCTTTCTTCCGTTGTGAGGTCCTCTCTCTTACGGCATGTGGTTTATGTTCCCTCACATTTTACAAGCCCGGTGCCGGCGAGGAACACTCCTGCTTGCTCTGAAGCATTTCTAAGCAAGAATCACAGCGACTCTCAGTCCGGTTGGGTGGACATGAGAGCATGGTGCGGAGGGGGCTCGTGACTCATCTGTGGGTTTGGGTCTGCGTGGCTCAAATCAGCCTAGACAGCACAGTGGCCGTGGTCTGAGATGGCAAGAATGTGCCCACCCCTGACTCCGGCAGGATAGGGGGCTGAGTTCTGCTCGGGGTGTCTCTCAGCATTGTAGACACAGCTGGGATAGGTGGTGGCAGCGGAGGTGAGGACGCCTGCATGGTTATGGCTGACACAGGCGGCCCTGGGTGCCACAGCGGTCCTGCCCCACACACAGAGCTCACTCCTCATTTGGCTTCTGCTTAGGAAGCTGTTCTGTTCCCGGCTTGAACTCCTGCCTTTGTAGTGGTTTTATTCCTGCTCTCAGTTGCTACCCAGCCCCCCTCCCCTGCCCTCCCTTGTGGTAGTGGACTGAGGTAGCTTCATTTTGGCATAAGGAGGGGCTTCCTAGAAGCAGGTTGCTGGCGCGCTGCCACCGGCCACACTCCTCTGCAGGGCCTGGGAGGTTATAGAGCGACTCCCAGACCCCTGTGACCTTCCCTGTCGGGAGCATGGCATATCAAACAAGGCATTTTCTCTTGCTCACAGGAGTTGCTGGGTTGAAGGAGCAGTCCTCTGTCTCTGACCTTTCCTAGGCCTGCATCTCTGCTGTGGGCGCCGGGCTCTCTGCAGTCCAGCTCTGGAGCCTGTACTTTTCATCGTAGGGTCATGCTTGTTCTCCCTGGCCGCAGGAGTGGCTACTTAATTTTAGAGTGAGAGACTTACATGGGGATATAATACGTGTTATTTTCTTACAGGTAATTAACTTGGGGAAACCTCTTAAAAACCTTGGCATGGCAACCTTGAACATCCAGTGGCCAAAAGAAATTAGCAACGGCAAATGGTTGCTTTATTTAGTGAAAGTAGAATCCAAAGGATTGGAAAAGATTGCTTGTGAGCCACAAAATGAAATAAACTTCCTGAACCTAAAGGTACATCGATTTACCCTGTGTCTCTGTAGCGCATATAAGGAAAGCGAACTTCTGTGGGGGAAAAAATCCTTAATTTCCTGAGGAAAAGTGACATAGTGGTGTGCTGACTTCTTCTCTGGTGTCACATCTTCTGTCATAGTTGAATAACCAAGTCAGGCTGAGGATTTCTGCTGATCAGCTGCCATGATGGCACATCAGTCTGACCCAGGGCTTGTTGAAGGAAATGATGTTTCTGGAGTTTTAGACCCAGTATGACCTATAAACAGGACTAGGATGTGCGTCTGGGGTGGGCCAGTCAGTGTTCACCCCCCATAGAACCAAACTCATTATAGAAGAGATTGGCACGTTAGTTAGCAAGAGACCTTCAAAGCTTTCATTCTTATTTATTTTTTAAAAAGATTTATTTATGAGAGGGAGAGAGAGAGCAAGTACACAGAGGGAGCAGGAGAAGCACACTCCCCGCTGAGCAGGGAGCCTCCATGGGGCTTGATCCCAGGGCCCCAGGATCATGACCTGAGCCAAAGGCAGACACTCAACTGACTGAGCCACCCAGGTGTCCCTCATTCTTATTTTTTAAAATAGTAAATATTTATCAAGTGTTGATTGTGTCTCAGGCACTGTGCTAAAATAAACATTTTATTTGCTTTTTCTCATTTCATCCCCTTGATAGTCCTTTGAGGTATTTTTTCTTATTCCTACCATTTCACAGATCAGAGAAGAGAGATTCAGAGAGATTAACGTTTTAAGAATCACTCAGCCGTTATGAGGCTGATTCTGCATCCGAGCTCTGCTCTGTTTTCAAAGCCTATACTCGTGACTGCATGTGCTGCTGCACGCTGACAGTCCTGGTTTACCATATGCTCCAGTGTGACCATCTGCTTCCTTACCGTGTGTCTGTTTCTTTTCTTCTGTTTTTAATCCTTGTGTTGAGGGCTGACTTTCAGTAGATCGCAGTGAGGGAGCTCCTCTGTTTAAGTGATGGTGAGCTCCGTGTTCACTGTTGGCAGCTTATAGAAGGATCTTCTGTTCATCATCTGAAAAACGAGATGGTCCGTGACTCTTAATCCATCTTAAGGAAAATGCTATCTTAAAACTCCTTATGTGGATTAGTTTTCAGGACTCTACTCTGAATAAGTCACATACCAGTTCTTTTGCTTTTTTCCGTTTGTTGGTGTCATTTATTTATTCAAGATGTGCTGACTTTTTACCATGCGTTAGTTACCAAGCTGGGCGCTAGGGACGTAGGGATGAGATTTGATGCCTGGTCTCAGGCTGCTCAGTTTGGTGAGGAGACAGAAGAGCAAAGAAAGCCTGCTTTCTCTTCACCTGAGTTTTAAAGTCAGAGTGAAAATAAACTACTTCAGTCAATGAACTTGCAACGAGATTGGAACATGTGTAGATTTTACACTTATTTCTGTGGCTTTGGTGACAGGAGATGGGGAACTATTAATTGTTGATGATGTGAGTTTGGCATCATTTGGGAGGGTGCCCAAGAGGTCTATGCAGTAGTGACTATTACATTCAGTAGAACTGTTTTGGATATAATTTCTTTTCAGGAGTCTCACAACTCAAGAAGAAAACGGGAAATTGCTGAAAAACAGATAGATGATAGCAGAAAATTTTCGTTATTTGCTGAAAGAAAATATCAAACCCTTGTAAGTATTTTTCAATAGCCGTGACCATTGGACAAGATGGTGGTAGGAAGGTCTTCCCCACAGTGTTGGATTTTATTTTATTTTAATTTTTAAAGATTTTATTTATTTATTTGACAGAGACACAGCAAGAGAGGGAACACAAGCAGGGGGAGTGGGAGAGGGAGAAGCACTCTCCCTGGTAAGCAGGGAGCCTGATGCAGGGCTCGATCCCAGAACCCTGGGATCATGACCTGAGCCGAAGGCAGGCACTTAATGACTGAGCCACCTGGGCCCCCAGTCTGTTGGATTTTAACTACCATCCTTTTCTCTCCAGAACTGCAGCATGAACGTGAAGTGCGTGAACATCAGCTGTCCGCTGCGAGGGCTGGACAGCAAGGCTTCTGTTGTTCTGCGCTCGAGGTTATGGAACAGCACGTTTCTAGAGGTTTGGCCCTGCCATGAGGCTGTCCCCTGGAAATCATTTGCCATCTCTTAGAACGTTTCTCACTTCCTTGATGCATTTGCTAACTTTGTCTCCGAACAGGAATATTCCAAAATGAACTACTTGGACATTCTCGTGCGGGCTTCCATCGATGTGGCCGCCACCGCTGAGAACATCAAGCTGCCAAACGCAGGCACTCAGGTGAGCAGCTTCCCCACCTTCACACAGCTCAGAGCCCGGCAGGCCGCCTCCACCGTGCGCCCACAGCCTGAGGACACGCCATGTGGGCGTTCTTTCCCCCACGCCACCGTGACTCCCAGTCGGGAGAAGTCCGACCATGCCTGAAGGGGCTACCACTCCACGCTGCACTGTAACAGAATCACTGGGAAAAGAAGTGTGCGTAGGGCCTCCAGTTCTGCAGGGCACATGGTAGATTTGAGAGCTGCTGGGCCCGTGAAAGAAGGGGTGCACCTCCCACCTCTGTAGAAGCCCCAGGTTTTCTACTGTCCCTGATGCCATAGCCACTGTTGCAGTGTCCCCAGGGATGGAAACCACCACTTTACGGAGTTGCTCATGGCATGTGTGGCCAGCTATAGTTAGTAGAAAAGATCTCTTTCTATATGAACGCAGGGTTGAATATTAAAAAGTCAGTCCCTGGATATGCCCCTTGGGATAAGCCCCAAATAAGTCCTCTTTCTCAGCCACGTAGTAGCCTTTGGAATAACGGAAGGAAACTGGCATGGCCCTGGGATGGGTTTCTCATTCTATTCAGAGCAAAGCCTCCAGCCCTTCAGGTACCCGTCAGGCCAGGTGCTCTCCTTCCTGGGCTGGCCCTAGTTGGGCAGTGTTACTCCTGGGTGGGCAGAGCACGGATGCATGATCTGCCTAGTTTGGCTCACCCTGAGGTCCTTCCCTCCAGACACAGTGGCTCCACACTGCTCTCAGGCAGCCTAAGACTTGGTTTTTCCAGTGTACACAGAAGATTGTGTTTGTACTTCCAGCAGCTGTGTTTCTGTTCTGCTGAAATTTGCAAGTGTTTTCAACAGGATGTGTTGTCAAGCGATAGCTCCCATATCCCATCCTTGAGCAATTTTTAAAAATTCTAAATGCATGCCTTTAAATGTAAACCTCACATTTTGGGTGGATTGTTTGTGGCGCATTGTTTCAGTTCACAAAGTAGTGCTGAGTCTTGACCATTTGCCCTCTCTGAGCTTTCTTCTGCTGCGAGCTTTATCATTTTCAAAGCTGAGAAGCACAGCTTCTCTGTCCTCATCCAGGCAGTTGAGAAAATACTGACCAGAACTAGGACCAGTGGTGGTGGGGGCACACTGGGAAGGGTTCCTTGTTGGGGGCGGTCTGGAGCCCAAAGGGCCTTGTGTCATGCTCTTGAGATCCAATGCCTGCATGTCATTGCCAGAATGTTTTGCAAAAGAGACTGAATGGAGAGAAAGGTGGTCACTTACTATTCTCCAGCTGATCTCCTGATGTCTCTATGGACATGTTCTGGCTTCGGACATTGAGCTGGCTGAAAGTGCAGTGAGCCTCCTGAGCACTGGTTTCTGAAGACAGCAATCCCTGGCTGTTCAAATCTATCATCCACACCTGAAGACATTTGTCTGGAGCAAATGCTAACCTGGGCGGGATGCTGGGACAAGGGTTAAAAATCAGGACCAGTCCAGACTTAACCATGACATCTGGTCACCCTAGCCTTAGATGCTCTCTGCCTGCTACTCCAGCCCATCTCCCCGCCTCTTACCAATAAGGCATCATAAGGGATCGTCACCCAAGCTAGAGCCTCCCTGAGAAGCTCTTCTCTGCCCCTCTGACCTAGGCAGTGGTCATAGCGTTCTGTAACTTGAAACCGACAACCTGGAGAATCACTGGGTATTTAAGAGCTGGAAGAACACCACACTCTCAAGAGGGAAGGGACAGACATTAATAGCGCATTAATAAAATGTCTACAGTTTACTGGACTTTTTATCTGTGTGTAGTCATGTAAACCTCAGAATGACGAGGTAGATGGACTCATTTTCCAAAAAAGGAAGCAGGCACAGCATGGGATGCTAGTTTCCTGTATGGAAACCTGTAAATCCGTCTGGTTTCAAGGCTCCTGTTCTTAACTCTGTAAGTCCCCACATCTCAAATTCAGATGAGAAAACAATCCAAGGAAGGTTATCTCTCCTTCAGGGTCACAGGACTGGCAGACATGTGGAGGGGAGACCAGACGGTGGGCTCCTAAGTCCTCCTCGGGTGCTCTTGTTGGCTGGAAGATGATGGAACTGGGGTGCTGGTAACCAGTCTAGCGGCTGGGTCACACAGGAAAGTGAGGTTCTCTTGGGCCTTTGATGTTGGGGCTTGGAGAACTCATGCCTGCTCACAGGAATTGGGATCCCTGCTATGATCCTCCTTGGTTTAATAATTGGTCGGTATGTGAGTGGATTAATGTCTTGTATCTAGAGTGCATTTATTTTGAAAAGAGAGACATTTTCTTGCCTCTAGTCTTCTGGTACCTCTTCTATTGACTGATTTCTGAGCGACAACAGCTCCCATGTCCTCCCTACAGGTTTCTTCAGTATTTTAAAGTGTACTTTTTCTGGGCCTAAAGATTTAAGCTTAATTCAAGTGTTACAATGCTTTCCTTTCTTATTCCCTCACTTATTGTGGGTTTCAGTTGTGTCTTTATCTTGGTTCCTCTGTCCTTTCCAGCTGAAGATCATCTTTCTTTGGAGAGAGAAGCGAGGAGGTGGGGTTATTCAGCCTTATCTTTTGGTCTTCATATTAAAACTTCCCCTTGCTCTTACTTTACTCCTGGCTTTAAAAGAGAAGAAAATAACCCTTTTTGTTTCCTTTATAACCCAACCAATTTTAAGAGTTTTGTGTTCACTTCTTAATATGAAAATTTTAACACATTGTTAGAACAAAGTCCAATAGAACTGGTCTCCTAGCTAAACCAGATAAAATGGTTACATTTTAGCACCAGTGAAATCCATCCAGTTTACAAGCACTTACTAAGGACACACTGTGTGCCTTCCCTGCACGAATGATAGAGAAGCAAAAGTCATAAGATATGCCTTGTGAACTGTTAAGAATTTCATGATTCACGGTGAACCAGGATATAATTGTTGAATTGAGCTGAGGAAGGAATTGTTTATTGGTTGTATTTCTATATCCCCCACTTCATTCCTAAGGAATTTGGAAAAGAGTATCTGTTTCTGGATGCCAGAGATAAGAGAAAATATGGTAGGTAAAAGACACAGCGTTCTTTAGGGCAATGTGATTTTCTTCTTTCGGCTCTAAATTTGGAGAATTTGAGATATGGATCCTTTTAATAAGATGAGTTTCTGATGCGAGAACACTCACTAAGGGAATGAGGTCTTTAACGTAGTTTTGTGAAAGACATGAAAATACCTTCACGGAGTGATTTCTTACACTGATGTGCAGTAAGAATAGAGGGTATGACGTTAGAGTGATTCAGGGCAACAATTCTGGCAGCGAGCAAGTGAATGAGGGGTAAGCCCTGCTCACTCATGATTGCACTGATTCATCAGCAGAGCTTTGGCCCCATTTCCCCTTCATGGGCACATGACGGATGAGGTTCGCATGCATAGGTCATCCCTATGGAAATGCCTAGATTTTAAATCCCCTCCCCCTCAGATTGTTTTTGGAGTTGGGAGTAATTGCTACTCGCCTCAGCCTGTCACTGTCCATTAACAACAGCTGCTGTGGCAAGATGTGACCAGGCTTCCCAGAGCTCTGGGCACTTGGTCACGGTTGGCCTCCCCTGACCCGATTCTGAGGTTCCATCCCCCTTTATTCCCAGTCCCTGCTGGAGAATGACCATCCTACAGGAACAAAACTTTAGTTGACAGTTTGAGGAAACAAAATCTCAGCAGACTGGCCTTCCTCCCCTTCCTGGACTACAGTGTGGCCTTAAACCCAGCCTGGGTTTGCAGAGCCCATCTGCCCTTTAAGTGTGTGGCTCTGCCCCTGGCTTCAGTCCTCTGTCTTTGATGCCCAGTGAGTTCTAAAAGGCTCCCAAATCTGGTTTGAATGGTAGCCAGACTTGGGGCTAGATCTCCCGGCTGGATTTCCATACATAGTCCCCCCCCATCCCCCACCTCATACTGTTGGATTGCTGCCATTTATAGGAATGGTTTTCCCGATTACCAGCCATTTGAAAGGCTCTGGTACACAGTCTGATTATAAAAGCTGATTCCCCTGCCATGGACCATTCTCCGCTCTCCACTTCCAGGTTTAACAGAGCTTAGGCTTAAAAATGAGGATGGCTCTTCCAGGTTGTCCCCTTGCCCCCAGGAAGTACTCTATGCTTCCTTCTACTAGATCGGCAGAATAAGTGATACGGAGCTGGCTCATTAGTGGTTTTGTTTGGGTTCACAGTAGGGAGGCTTACTGATCCCAAGTGCCCTCTTTTATCACTTTCCACTGTTCTTCCCATTTCGTGGACGCCCCTGTGCTAGACCTAGTCATCTCAAGAAAGGGTTCTAGGTTAAAGCTGGGGTGCCTGTCGGGGGAAGGGAGGTGAGGGGAAGTGAGCCATGGGGCACCCCTTCCCCGGGGGTAGGGCTGGCTGGCAGTTTGGGCCAAACCTCACTGAGAGCATAACAGGAAACACAGTAGCTGATAAAGGTGTTAGAGTCAGTAGAACAGGCTGAAAAGGGACTTCTTCGCTCTTAAATGTTCCAAGAAAAGCAGTTCTCTTGCTTCAAAGTATATTCTAAAGTCAGATGAGTTGAGAAGCTGTTTTCTAGTATAAGTAGAAAAGGAAGTATTTTAATGAAGACTTTTTGTTAATCAAAGCAGAATGTAGGCAGACTTGGAAGCCTTTTTAGGCAGCATCCGGGACTAACAGTACTGGACTGAAACCACTTCTCAGAACTTAATGGCTCGCACTTTTTGTTTATCCTTCACTTTACATTCTCTTAAGTCAGAAATACCAGAAACTTCAAACTGGAAGCTCTCTAATCTATTAGCTTATGAAATCCTATTTGTAGCAAACACCAGGTCTTTCAGGAGCTTTGAAAAATAGTCTCCTGGAATTATGGAAATCTACTAAAGGCACAGAACCGAGTTGTTGCAAATTGCCAGAAGCAACTTTTTAGATTTCTGAATAAACACCACTTCTGTTTAATTGATATTTGCCAACTATCAAATGTCTAGAGCTTAGGCTTCTCATCAGCTACTGTTTACAGCTCGAAGTCACCTCTGAAAGGGTCTGCTCTGTCCAAATACACTGTCGGAGAGCATGCACCAGGCCGTTTAAGGAAATCCTCTTGTGCCTGACGGTCCTTCATTAGACATCCTAAAGGGAAGTTACCGTGGTATCAGCACTGCAGCTCTGTCCCTGTTTTTATTTTTCACAAGATCTTTAAAGTCCAAGTGAGGAATATAGGTTAATTCTACAAAAAAATGGCCCCTTTATTTCCACTACTGAAAACGAAAAGGGAAGGTGATTGTTCTCAACAAGATACCAGGTTATACAGATGAAGCAAGATGGGCTGTATATTGACGATTGTTGAATCTTGGAGATGAAAAAAAGTGCTTTATTACACAATTACTTTGATTCAATACAAAAGTTTAAAAAAGATGAGTTACCAATAATAATAACTTTGTCAAAACACAGTCCAGCATTTTCCAGTTCTGGGAAAAGATCTCACATCAGAAAGTCATCTCGTTCCTCCACAGGCTGCATTGTTCAAAATGTGTCTAGAAGCAGACTTGGAACTATAAACTCCTGGTATTCTCACCTGCCTTACAGTGGTGCTTGCTTTTATACCCCATAGATTCGTGTGACTGTGTTTCCCTCCAAGACCGTCGCTCAGTATTCAGGAATACCGTGGTGGATTATCCTAGTGGCTATCCTCGCTGGGATCCTGATGCTGGCTCTCTTAGTGTTTATACTATGGAAGGTAAGTCCTATTTGGCATTTGAGTTCTAACGACCTAATTTTTATCTCTTGCTTTTTAAAAGAGTGAATTTACACTGATAGAATCTGTATATTCCTTTGTATTGCTTCCCTTTTCTCAACATTTCATTATGAAACTTTGCCAACATGAAGCACACTTGAGAATTTTATGATGAACACCTGTATATTTCCTCATGCCTGAAATTCAAAAGTATGTGTATATTATAAGGAGTTTCTTAAATAAATTTTGGTGTTTATCACATAACTTAGCATGTTTGGCAAATACCAATTTAATAAACATTACCACTTCAGCATTTTCTTTATCTAAGATTCTGAAATCGAAGCCAAATTATTGGCTGTCACATTAATCTGAACTCGTATCCTTGTTAATTTCAACTTTTGTAAAGAAATGTTCACGGTAGCCATGGGGGCTTGTGATAGCTGCAACTAGATTAGGAACAGAAAAACAAAAATTCCTAACTCCATTGCAAGGGGGTCCTCACTGCCTCTCTCAAACAAGATCCGGGTTTAATAGGACATTCTTCATTAGAATTTGGTCCTGCAAGTAAAATTAGTACCTTCTCCTGGATTTCTGCCAATAAACAGTCTATATTATAAAAATGTATGTATGAGATGGATGCATACTTTTGTTGGCAAAGATTATGACCCATAGAGTTTGGATTATTCTGAGTGACTAATGAAGGTTCACAGTCCCTTATCGACAACTCTGCAGAAAACTCTGAAAGCTGAAAGTTCATAATGATTTATTTGGCCGCAGAACTGGACAACATGTGATGAGAAGCTATTTGTATTCTTTATCCTTTATTTAATGGTTCTGCTGTGAAACTAATAGTTTTGCTTAGAGTAGTTTTATGCACGCAGCATATTACTTTTCTAAAATGCCCAAATTCTAGATTTCCACACCTGTCTGGTCCAGAGGATTTTGAATTAAATGATTATAAACCTCTACCAACAATCTCTAGGATTAGACCATCTTTATCCTTTCCCTTGGATCCAAGAGTATAATTGACAAAGATTCAGATACTGTCACTTTCAAATATTGGGGATTTTTTTTTGTATGTTATTTTTCCAAGCAACTGCCTTTTACCAGTCTGAGTGAGTTTTCTGGTGTTCTCCAAATGTGTGATTCAGAGGTTGGTGACTGCTCACGCCAAGACTCCTCCCTGCATTGGGTACTGGCCAGTTTTACTGTTGACATCCCCTCCAGACAGCCGGTTTCTCTGGTCAGCACAGCCAGCCGTAGGAGATGCTCTGAAAATTATTCTGGTATCAAAAACTGAATTTGAAATTTAGTATTTGAGGATGGCTTTTGTGTGCTTTCTGGAGGCGGTCACAAGGATAGTCTTCTTCAGAGCAGGT
The DNA here is from genome assembly GCF_902655055.1 of Lutra lutra. NCBI lineage: Eukaryota > Metazoa > Chordata > Mammalia > Carnivora > Mustelidae > Lutra > Lutra lutra. The sequence goes on from NC_062280.1 coordinate 69,477,052, forward strand.
CCTACTGGCAGTGTTTAATGAGGGTGAGACATAGCTATGGGGTTAGAATTTAAAAACACCCAAGCTCTATAATTTTAGGCAAATCATTTCATCTTCCTGGGGCACTGGTTTACTTTCACTTTTTAGTGAGTGGACTGGACTATATAATCTCATGGGTTGTTTATAGCTCTAAGGTATCCAGAACTCACAAGTGAACCCTAATCAACCTCCTATGAACCCTACACGAAGACTACTTTTATTACTTTACTGATACTCTTCTTCCTTAAAATGAACGATGCCTTTTCATGTATTAAAATCATGGAGCTTAAGGGCCAGAAAGGACTCCAGTTCAGTGGCCATTAAACTGGGTTTTGCACATCCACGTAGGTGCCAAGATTAAGCTAGGTGGTGCAGCTAGGGCCAATATCCCTGCTTCAGCCAGAGTCATTCTGATGTTATGTACTTTATTTATTTATTTGACACAGAGAGAGAGACAGTGAGAGAAGGAATACAAGCAGGGGTCATGGGAGAGGGAAAAGCAGGCTCCCCGCCGAGCAGGGAGCCTGATGGGGACTCAATCCCCAGACCCCAAGATTATGACCTGGGTCGAAGGCAGACACTTACCAACTGAGCCACCCGGGCGCCCCTGATGTTATCTGCTTTAAATACCCGGATAGTGCACAGGGTTTTGTTTGGAGGTAAAGAGGAAAGTCCTTCCTTCAGGCTGGTCTGGTCACCTTCATTTTGCCAACAAGGATGCTCATGCCTGTGGAGGGTAAGAATGCTGCCAGGCTGGAAGCAGGACGAGGACACTTGGTTCCCTATCGACCTGCATGTGTTACTGCAAGTTGGCTGGGTGTGTTCACTGTGTATTAGATGGAGGGAGTCACAAGTAGACGTCAAGATAAAGGGTGAAACTTAGGATAATGGAGCCGTTATGAAGCTGCACTAGCCAGCGGGACACATGTGGCTACTAAGCACTTGGCATGTGGCTGTTGCCACGAAGGTATTTTTGATTTAACTTTGAATACCCACATGTAGTTCCCATGCCGTATGAAACATCTAGATTTTCACTTTAAGGAGTGGCCAGACTAGGAAGCAGAGTTTTCCAGGAGGGCAGACTTATTTGACCAAGCTGATTCCAAAGGGTAGTTCCACAGCCTTACAAACAAGTAAATAGAAAAGGTCCTCCCCTCGTCGAATGAAGGAAATTATAGTAAAAAGGGGAATTACATCTCTGTGTTGAGAGTGACCTAACCTGAGGAGCACAGGTTCCTACCACTTAATGGTTACCTGGTGGGTTAAAATTTGGGAACATGACAGCTGTCCTTCTTTCATGATGGTGTATTCAAATTTATATTACGGTTTACCCACAAATACAAAGTCCTCAAGTACACAGCAGTTGTTCCATGAAACTTCCTGTGAAAGGCAGAAAAATGCCATATCTATTTTATTTGGATTTATGCTAAATCTCTGTGTACTTCTTTGTCGCAGAAAAACTGCAAAAGTCAATCTTTTGCCTATTTTAGAGTTCATATTCTCCTGCATGAAGAAACCACCCAAAGCTACAATCAGACGGATATACGATTTTCCTTTTAGGATGATTTTTTTGGTCCTCCGGATGTTGGTTACAGATGGAAAAACCAGTTAGCGAATTAATGTCATCCGGTTTAAGTATCAGACCAGAGACCCATGGTAATCAGGTCGGTTTGGCGGCTGTTCACTTCTGGTTGATCCCTAAGTGGTCTCTTTGTAACAAGCTATTATTGGTTGATCCATAAGTGGTCTCTTCGTAACAAGCTATAACTAGAAAACAGGTTACAATCTGAGATTTTTCTTTTGTTTCTCTCTCATACACAAAACTGTAAAACTGACTAAATACCTTGCTTCCTTATAGTGTGGTTTCTTCAAGAGAAATAAGAAAGATCATTATGATGCCACCTATCACAAGGCTGAGATCCATGCTCAGCCGTCTGATAAAGAGAGGCTTACTTCTGATGCATAGTATTGATCTACTTCTGTGGTAATTGATCAATGTTTTTTCATTGCTAGCTGTGGGACCCGCTATGGTTGTGGTGGCTAACTTTAAGAGCAACAGCTTGCTGTGTGTGTCCCATTAACAGATGTTTCCAAATGTCCACACTGGCTTGCCTTGCTTGGATTTGTTTTATTTCACTTGAAAGCTCAGTTTTGTGTTGTAGAAATGCACAAAGAATCTTTTGTTGCAGGTGAGTTATTTTGTGTTGTTAAACGTCACCCACAGCAATGAAGATGATTGGACTCTATGTACACACAAAAGGAGGCATTGGACCTCCCTAGGAGCCCAGTTTGCCATGTGTTGTCAACCCAGTATATAGCATCCCACTTGGAATTTCAAAGGTGAATGAGAAATCACTGCAGATTTCTTGTCCACTTTGGGATTTTCCACAGATAGAAGCTTGTGTTGACTGCCTAATTAACCTGTTGCATGTTGGAAACATTGTGTTTCTCTTGAGAAGGCTTCCTTACTGTCCTTTCTGATCTTGCTATAAAGTGATGGGGGAAGGCTTGGAATGCTTTTGTTGCTCAGAAATTGTTTTATGCTCGCTAAGCATGCGACTTCCTTTTCCTGCATATCTACTACGGGTCAAAGACCACTACAACAAACTATGAATGTGTTGACCTGGTGGACACGATGGCCAATTTCAGAAGATCACTCTTTACCAAGTGACCTTCATTATACAAAATTCTAATATAAAAATGCTCTGGACAGTTACGGTTTCAATATGTTGTAATGGAGTTTGACCTTGTTTCATGTTCCTAGAGATCTTATTCAACTTTGGGTCTTGGTTGGTTTTAAGTTCGTGTTTTGCTTCCCTTGTTTGTAAATCCATGGAAACAGGAATTGGTGGTAATTCCTTTTTCCATTTATGTGGGCACGAGGGGATGGAATTATTCCTATAATCCCTTTCCATGACACTGTCACGATGAATCCCAACCTTTCCATTTCAGTTCTACATACCACCCTTGACTTCCTCCTCTTTTAAAATAAAGCAAGAGCCACATTTTGCAATATGTATTTTGGCTTTTTGCACAAAATAATAAAGGAGTCCAATGTGGAAATGGCCTTATAACAAAACTTCTTGGTCCATTTTTCCTAATGATTTAGGGATGACAGAATCTAATTTTACTTTGCCTCATGATATATTTTTTTTTAAGGACTTTATTTATTTGACAGAGATCACAGTAGGCAGAGAGGCAGGCAGAGAGAGAGAGAGAGGAGGAAGCAGGCTCCCTGCCAAGCAGAGAGCCCGATGCGGGGCTCGATCCCAGAACCCTGAGATCATCACCTAGCGCCAAAGGCAGAGGCTTAACCCACTGAGCCACCCAGGTGCCCCCGCCCCATGACATTTTTATAACCTCATTCAACATAAATGTTCTGTTCCTATCACATGATACACATTAACCATTCCAAGTATCTTCCTCATCCTCCTCCTAGCTGCATTTTTAAATCAAAACACATCTTTTCCATGAAACATATTTTATTCATTTAAAAATTTCAATTTGATTAAAAATTTTCCTGATATGTTCTCCATAAAAATCTAATTTGGATCAGATTGAATATTTTTTAAAAAATGAATAAAAAATGTATTCATAAATAAGTGTAAAGGTCTTCTGAAAAAAAAATATTAGGGGTGCTCTGAAATTTAATGGCATACTTTCCTCAAGTTCTTTGCAGTACCTGATTCATTTTTACTACATGATTTAATGAAACAGCTTAAATTTGGAAGCACAACAGGAAATCCACACAATGTAAATTACCTTATAGCTCATGAGAGATGTGTACTTAGCCTCGGAGGAGAGAAAGTCCTTAAAATGACTCATTTGAACACTGGCATAGTCAAATAGTAATCTGTAAAAATATTGGTGATTTGATTTCATTTTGTTAGTGAGACAAGGACACAAAATAATCTTTAGTTCATGGCCTTTAAAAAGATTGTTCTTTAACATCTAGTCTAAAATTGAGATCTTTTTAACAGAGTATTGTGATTATAAAAAATGGAAGCACTGTTCCAGAGCTCTGAAATTGTTAGTAAAGAGGTAGCTTACTACATTGTTATAAAATGTAAAGACAAGATGGAAAAAACGGACTTTCCTTCTAGTTTTACAGCTGTCTTCTCCTACGCTTATCCCCAGTGGCTGTTGTCTTTTCAACCTGCTTGTTCCTTCTTAAAAGAAACCATTTTTTTCCCTTTGTCCAGAGGTAGGCGTAGCTGAACAGAAAGCTTAGACATTCCCATTTTGTGCACTTGTTTTTCTTGCAATCCTTAATTTGTTTCTGCTTCTCTCTCCCCTTGATCAGTGCGGATTCTTTAAACGCTCCAGGTACGACGATAGCGTTCCCCGATACCATGCTGTGAGGATCCGGAAGGAAGAGCGGGAGATCAAAGATGAAAAATACATCGATAACCTTGAAAAAAAACAGTGGATCACAAGGTGGAGTGAAAATGAAAGCTACTCCTAAGAGGGGCCAAAAAAAGCTTCCCAGTACCCAAACTGCTCTTCCCCGCCCAACTCCGACATCTAAGTGGACTTGCGAGACTGTTTGATCCCTGAATATTAATTTCAGACAGACTATGCCCAGTACGAACTTGGACAGTTTTCACTGTGGACGCTGATGTGCAGCCTGGGGCTCTCTGGTCTGGCACAGCCAAATTTAAGACTGTTGGAATGGAGTTTTCTTTAACTGCCTTAATTTAACTTTCCGGGTTGCCTTTGTTTTTGGTGTGGCTGACTTGCCTGGGCGCCGGTAGGGCCTCCCCTGCAGGGCTCCTGCCCTGTACTCCCCCTAGCATAGCTGAAGATGGCACCGGTCACGGTCACTGTGCTGACAGGCTGGCCGCGCTCGTTGGCACTGCCTCTGCACGCCTCCCTCCCCTAGGACCGGAGAGCCGCAAGGGAGCAGTGGGCAGCACCAGACCGTGCCCTCGGGTAGCTGTGTTTCACTTCAGGGTGCTACCTTCAGTGCAATGTGCAATAGGTGGTGTTGCCATCCTGCCATCTGTCCCCATTTCTTAGACGTGTGAACACTCCTCCCACCATATAACATACAGCTTTCACCCTTCCTGCTCACACAGGTGCAACAGACTTGAATGCTACTTAGACTTACTTGTATATGCTATTTATTTTTTTTTCTTTTTTTTTTTTTTTTTAACAACCGTTTTGTCATTGACAGGCCAAAGATTCTCCACTTTACCCTTCCAGTTGGATTGAACAATCAGAATTAGAACATGGGAGGTCATGGGTTTGAATTTCGTGCAAAAAAAAAAATCCTTTTGTAAGTTATTACATCTCCCTTCCTGACAGCCCTCACCCCCTTCTTCCAGACCCAAACTGTTTCAGAAAGAGAAGTTAACCGTGAGATGCTCAATTCTTATCGGACAGCACATATTTTCGAGTTTAGAGCCCTGTGTGAGGTCTCCTGCACCCTTTGTGCTGTAACTTTCAGGAACTCTTGGAAATAATGGGTTGGTTTGCTGGACTCAGATGCGGTGTAAGCCCTGTTGCGCACACTGTACTGTCCGGACTTGAAAGAGAGGGTTGGTGCCTATGGTGGGTCCAGACGGATCCAGTGCGAGACTACTGAGTATCTGATCCCGAAAATCAGAACATCACGGCTTTTATGTTTTTAAATGTTGGAACCATTTAATCGGCGAGTCAGTGTTCTGTTTTTTGTCTCCTCCCCTATCTGTAGTCCCCCACATTACTTTGGGACTGCGCTAACTACAGTTTTCAATGGTTTTAATTGTAAAAATGAACTGGCAGAGGAGGAAAACATTTCTGTTCATTCAAGAAACAATGAACAGATAGGAATTTGAATTTTTAAAAATTACTGTACTTCAAAATGTAAAGTTAGATGGGGAATAATAGCAAACAGGTGCTAATTTGTTGGAACAAAATTGTTGCTTTGGAGTTTTTTTTCTTTACAGAAATCGTATGCTCTGAAGATACTAAGGACATTATTCTCATTGTACTTTGGAACTTTCATTCACAAAGATGGTTTTACAATGATACTTTGTTTACAAAAATTTCTCTAAAACAGGTCATACCAGTGTTTGAAATCTAGGTTTCTTGTTTAGGTAGGTACCTTATAACCAAATGCACTGGCTTTATAGGTTGCCACAGAGCTGATATTTTGAAAGTGTCTGTATATCTTTGTTAAAAAACAAAGAATATCCTAAAAGGGAAGAGGTGGAAGGCTGGTCCAACAACAAGGAACATAGTGGTGTTCATTGTTAAAAACGTCATCTCAAGTCAAGTCACTGGGTCTGTTTGCATTTGATACATTTTAGTACTAAGTAGCATTGTAAAATTATGATTAGAAAATACCTGTGGATATTTGTATAAAAGTGTGAAATAAATTTTTTTATGAAAGTGTTCATTGCTTAGTAACACAGCATTATATATATGAAACTCTAAAATTATAAATAACCTAATTGTGTTTTTATTTAATGAAGGCTAACTCAAGTTTTTGAGATTTTATTTTCTTTGAAGGTTTTCTTCTTTTCCTTCGGGCTCTTACTGTTCATTTTCTTTTGATATCAACTGACATCAACTGATCTGAAAGATGGCCTTATTTGAGATCCCTACCAACTGGGAGATGTCGTTTAGCAATGATACCATGGCACGAAGAGTAAGAGTTCTTGTGGCAAAGTTGCTCTCTTCTGAGAAGATATTTTGGATGTGAGAGCAGTTTGACTGTGGCACTATTGATGACCAAGGACTGATTTGGTAGAACTGACTGGCCTGAAAATATTTTCTTCACCAAAGTTTTCTGTTTAGATTTATAAGCAATTTTATGAACCTTCTTTAGCTAGATTATCACAATCTATACAAAACTAAGGCATGGAGATAGAGCTCAAATATTATAGCAAATAGCATGCCCTGTCCCGAATAAATTTCCAATGTAAAATGTATCATCTGTCTAGTAAATTAATAGTTTTCTACTAAGTATTATATAGTGAATCTTGGTTCTTTGAAGATCAGACAGGTTTTACCACCCAAAGAAATGTGATGGGTACTTTCTAATGACAGACCAGTGTGAACCTTTATTCACAGTCCCCTGGACCTACCCAGATTAATGACTACAATCTGTAATCACCATCATCATTCAAGTGTCCGTGGCTGTACTTGGACTATGGCATAGGTTTCCTGCGCTGGACATCATGGCAATACTTGATAGGATTATATCCCTTCCTCTCCCTCTTAAAAAATCCTACAGGAATGCCTAGGAGTGACAGTAGAAGATAAGTCGGAATATCCTTGGATCCATTTACAAACACTGACCTTTTGTTACTGGTTGCACAATCTCCCACTGGGTCATGCCTTTGGGGCTGGGTCTGTTCTGGAATGTGGGGCAGATATAAGTGGTAATGCTTTAAATTGTCCAGACCAGGGAAGTAAGGGTAAGATCAAACCTTCTACCCTACATGACAACATTGTAATGAGAACTGACCCCTGGCACACTACCTCATGAGAGGACAATGTGGGAAGACCGATTAGGATTAATAGACTGTTCTGTTTTAAAGGAAGAAAAGAGTGAAATGCTCTAGGTGCCTGGGTTCCAGATAAGTACAACCTGAAGGCTGAGAAAACAAAATTATGAGAGTTGCAATCAGGAGCGATAGCATAAAGTATAGTGGCTGAAGGCAGTTCCTTAAGACCAAAGGGTAGGATCTAATCGTGGTTCAACCACTGAGGAAAAAGCAAGGTTCAAAGAGATGACGAAAATGAACTAAGAAGGATCTCAAAACAGGAACTACCACAAAAAAGCCAGCAGGTCTCTGTTCTTCTACTAGTTCCTGTTTACGGGCACAGGGCAAGTGAGTGTTTTTTCTCCTGTAACTTTAAAAAACAGGTTTTGCGGACTCTGAAAGGCATCTGGCCCAGCTGTTAGGATGGGGGAAAGTGCTGAACACCAGTGGCTGAGGCCAGGTCTACTGAGACATTAACCAACAGACCCCAAGAAATCTAGAAGAAAAGTTGTAAAGGGATTCATGGTTAAACCCTCTAAGTGAATTAGAGGACAGAAATCAGGAAAAAACTGGTCTAGCACAGTGCAAGGGTAGACCATGTGCCTCATGCCCCATGACCAACCAGGGAATGGTTAATGAGGACACCAGAGTGAAGGAGTCAAGTGCAATTCCTGTAGAGTCAGCATAAGGGCCTCAGTCATCTCTTCGCCCTCCGCCCAAGCCATCTCTCAGACTGTTCCAGGGAAACAAGCAGCGACAGACCCACGTTAGCAGAAGTCAGATAAAATTTTACTATTCATACTTCTAGAACATTCACAGTCTCAAACTACAGGGATAGCATGTACTTCTTTCATTATCCAGAGATTAGTGCATAAGTAAATAACTAGTAGATAGGTGTGAGTGTTAAGATCCTGTCATTCTGGGGCACCTGGGTGGCTCAGTGGATTAAGCCTCTGCCTTTGACTCAGGTCATGATCCCAGGCTCTGGGATTGAGCCCCACATCAAGCTCCCTGCAGGGAGCCTGCTTCCCCTCTTTGCCTGCCTCTCTGCCTACCTGTGATCTGTCAAATAAACAAATAAAACCTTAAAAAAAAAAAAAGATCCTGTCATTGTGAGGTGTGCCCGGGTGGCTCAGTCACTTGAGCATCTGACGCTTGTTTTTGGCTCTGGTCATGATCTCATGGTCATGAATCCAGACCTGTGTCGGGCTTCATTCTCTCTCCCTCTACACCTCCCCTCAGGTGTGCTTTCTCTCTCAAATCTTAAAATCCTGTCACTGTGAAAGAGACAGGTGTAGTTTAATAACTGTTAGATGAATGGAAAAAGAAGATATGGTATACATGGTCTATGGAATATTATGTAGCCATAAAAAAGATCTTGCCATTTGTGACAACATGGATGGAACTAGAGGGTATAATGCTAAGTGACATAAGTCAGATGACATAAGTCAGACAAATGGCATATGATTTCACTTAGATGCAGAATATAAAAAAGCCAACAAAGTAGAAACGGACATATAAACAGAGAACAAATTGGTGGTTGCCAGAGGGGAGACGAGTATAGAGAGGAAACAAAATCATAAAGGGGAGTGGGAGGTACAGGCTTTCAGTTTTGGAATATGGAAGTCACAGGGATGAAAGATACAGCATAGGGAATATAGTCAATAATGTAACAGCATTTTATGGTAAATGGCAGCTACACTTGGGTTGAACATGACAATGTATGGAATCGTCTAGATACTATGTTGTACACCTGTAACTAATGTAACACCGTGTGTTAACTGCACCTCAATAAAAAACAAGGGGCACCCATCTGGCTCAGTCAGTTAAGTGTCCAATTCTTGGTTTTGACTCAAGTCATGATCTCAGGGTTGTGAGATCGAGCCCTGTGTCAGTCTCTGCACTGGGTGTGAAGCCTGCTTAAGATTCTCTCTCCCTCTGCCCTTCATCATCTCTAAAAACAACAACAATGACGACCCCGAATTCTCTATTACTACAGTTCTTCCCTCTCCAACATCTTTTTTATGGCCTGTAAGAATGAGAGAAGGTCTTAAACAAAAGTACTATTTTCTTTTGACATAGTCATTTTTTGGTATAAGCATGTAATAGTTTGAGTTTCCTCATTATGTGAAGCTATTTATAATTCATTCACTTATTTACATATTCATTAGTTGTAGAGAAGTCTTCTAGTACCCATTACAGGCCAAGGTCTGTGTCTGGGGATGGAGATACAGAAGTAACACAGATATGGTTCTTGCTCTTGGGGAACTTATATGATAACTAATATTTGACTTAAGAAAATGGATGGACATCACAATAGCTAATTTATTTATACTTTTAAATATAAAATGCACTGCCATTTGTCTATGCAGTGATATTACTTCCTGTTTTACACAGAAGGGGCCAAAAATCATAATCACAATTTGCGAAAAAGTTGCTTCCAAAGAGTAAAATAACATAATGGCTGCTTTCAGTAGGCATTAGTGTTCTTTTCCTTTCTTTTAACTTAGTGTATAATAAAATACTGGAATACTTAAAAGACTCTACGAAAAAATTTTAAATAAAACAGATGGAAATGAATCCACTTTAAGTAGCAGAATTTAAAATCTTGCATTATAATATAAATGGTTAACATATAAGGTCAGTACCTGATGCTATGTGAGTGGAACTTGCCTCCAGAACCAACCCCAACCCCAGATAATCCAGAATAGACACTCCACCTGGGCTGCACATTTGAATTTCTAAAGAACATTTAAGAAAAAAACCCCAATACCTAGACTACACACCAGACTGACTATCAGAATCTCAGGGTGGGACCCAGGCATCAGCACCACTGAAGGATCCTAGGGGACTCGAAGTGTAGCCGAGTTAGATACTTGTTTAGGAAGTCGTTGGATGGCCTGAATATTTATGGAAAGAGCTCTGCCCTGCATGTGGAAATGCCTCATTTTGTTTCCACTGGTGATTCCAGTGCGCCAGTAACAAGAGTTGAGAAGCTAGAGGCATCTTTGCCCTAAAGAGAGAGGGCAAGTGGTTAGCGTCACCTCTTAGAATATAACCTGGTGAGTGACTGGCATGTTTGTGCCCTAGTTTCCTCATCTGTGAAACAGGATCACTAATAGAAATCTCTTAGGTTTTTGTAAGGAGTAAAGAAGACTATTTAGAAGTGCTCTGTAATTATAATTATGCTTGTTATATAAAATCCTAAGACGTTCAGGTAGGAAGGAAGCATAGAAATTTAGTTCTACTTCCTCATTTCACAGATGGGGAGGCAGAGTGCCTTTTAATTCTCACTGACTTTTTGTCTCACACTTCAATGCCTGTCATACCCCATGCCTTACCAGTGGGTGTTCCAGCCCCTGCCTGCAAGCTTAAGTACCTTTAACTGACTATAAAATACCTTGAACCAAACTCTTGAATCTGAACTCCTTATCAACATAGGTCACTTTGTTCAAGAGTGACCTGATTTCTGCTAACCTGGGCCTTGGCTCCTTAATACAATGATGAATGTAGGTCGGGGCACGTGCACAAAGTCAGTGTGTAGGCATCTTGAAACTGCTTTGTATTCATTCTGGTTGTTGTTGTTGTTGTTGTTTTTCCTGACACGGAAGAATGTAAAAGGAGCAGATTCTTTTTGAAAATGCTTTCTCAGTTCTTTATGCACACCATTAATTCTTTGGTTTCCTTTAGTGGGAACATGCCCTACAGTTTTGTTGCTTATTACCTTTATTGCTATGCAGAAGAGGAAATGCTCACATAGCCCAGTTTGTGCTTGGGTTACATCATGAAGATGAAAAAATCCCCAGCTTGAAAACTCCCATTTCTCCCTTCCACCAGTCACAATGCACTGACTGGAAGACCCATTAAAGGCAAAAAACAAAAAAGGGCACCTTCCCCTGGGAAGACAGGTTCTATTTGACTACAAGGTGTCATCAAATGACACAAAGTACTGAAGTTCCAGGATACCTGCCTAATGGAGAAAGTGCCCTTGGTTAGAAAGTCACCATCAATAGAGTGGTGAAGAGCAGCCCTGCTCCCACGGTGACATGCCAAGAATCACCTGGGTGTCTCGGGAAGACACAGGGTCTGATGCAGGCAGTCTGCAGCAGAGCCTAAGAGTCAACATTTCCAACAAGCTCCAGGTGCTGCAAAGCTGTCGGTCCATGGCTTAGACTGTGGGGAGCAAGAGGCTCTGGGGTCCATCTCTGTCCAAGTCACACCTCTACTGCTTCCTACTTGTCTGACCTTGGACAAATAGGCTAACCCCTGACTTCCAGGAAAGATGGCAGAAGAGGAGGACCCTAGCTTCATCTTGTCCCACAGACACAACTAGCTACCAACTCACATCAGTGTGAGTAACCAAGAAAACAACCCAAAGACTGGCAGAACAGATTCCACTGCTAAATGTAGAGAACAGGCCACACTGAAGAGGGCAGGAAGGGTAGACACAATGTAGGCTGAGGCCAGGGCGGCGGGTGGGGGGATGGGCAGCACTAACTGGACTTGCACTATGGTTTGCTGGAGAGAAGGAACCATGGGCATGGGGAAGGAAGGCAAACGGGCTACCACACCAGAGAACCTGCACGGGGAAGACAATCCCTATAACATTTGACTTTGAAAGTGAAAGGGGTTGAATTTAGCGAGTTCTTACAACCAGCAGGAATTAAAGCCTGGAATTTTAAAAAAAATCAGTGGTCTCCATTCTGGAAGACCCAGAGGGTGATAGGGACATGACAAAAAGTCTGTGGAGAAACAGAGGAATTGAAAAATGCCTGGGATATAAGGGAGAGTTATTTACTAATCTCACAGGACGTGTCAGAAGGGCGGGTTTGCTGAGGAACTTCTCTAGTAACAAAGGAGCTGACAGGCACCACCAAGGCCCCAGCATTAAGTCGTGGCCCTCTGCGGGCAATGGTGCAACACCAACATTCACTACTTTACTTGTTTACACCAAGCCCTGTGTTTGGGGGGTCCTGAGTCCTGGTGGCAGTGGTGGTAGGCCCAGCAGAAGCTCAAGGCATGGCTTATTAAAATTATGTGCCTTGCCCAGGTGTGCTCTGCGGATCTTCCCAGGCCAGCCCCGGTCTTGACTTAGCGAGTCTCCTTTTGTAAGCAGACTGGTGCAAACTTTGTTAAAATTGCATGTCCCATCCCAGCTGGGGACAAAACATTGGCCACAACAAGCAAAGAGAGCCTCTGCAGACACCTGGATTGAAGGGAAAAGCACCCAGAACACAACAGCTGGGCACATGCAGTACACACAGGAGTTTTGGTACATGGGGGACATTGCACGGAAGGCACTACAGGACTTCTTCAGGCCATTACTTTCAAGAGGAGATGTAGCTGACTTTCCTAACACCACAGTGAGACAAAATGAGGAGACAGAGGAATATGTCCCAAAGAAGAACAGGACCAAAGCACAAGAGACCTAAGCAACACAGATATAAGTAATATGCGTGATTGTGAATTTAAAGTAATGAGTGTAAAGATACCCACCAGACTTGAGAAAAGAGTGGAGGGCATCAGTAAGACCCCTAACACAGAGATAAAAAGAACCAATCAGAGATGAGGAATAAAATAAATTTAAAAATACACTTGATATAATAAATACAGTAGAGAAAGTAGAGGAATGAATTAATAATCTGGAAGGCAGAGTAATGGAAAGTAATAAAGATAAGCAGGTGAGAGAGAAAAAATTTGTAAAATAAGAATGTACTTCAGTAACTTACTAATTCCATCAAGTATAATAACATTCACATTATAGGGATCCAGAAGGAGAAAGAGAAGAGAGGGCAGAAAATTTATTTGATGAAATAACAGGCCCAAATTTCTCCAATCTGGGGAAGGAAACAGATATCTAGATCCAGGTGGCACAAAGATGCCTCAACAGAATCAACCTAGGGAGGTCCACACCAAGACACGTAGTAGTTAAAATGGCAAACAGTAGTGATAAAGAGAGGATTTTAAAAACAGCAAGAGAAAAGATAATTAAATACAAGGGAAACTTCAAAAGGCTAACAGCAGATTTGTTAGCCAAGGCTTTGCAGGCCAGAAGGAAGTGGCAAGATACAAAATGTTGAAATTAAATAAAAATCTATAGCTAAGAATCCTATATCCATCAAGGCTACCATTCAGAACAGAAGTAGAGATAAAGAGCTTCTCAGACAAACAAAAGCTAAAACAGTTCATGAGCAATAAACCAGCCCTAGAAGAAATATTAAAGGGGACTCTGAGTGAAAAGGAAAGACCGTAAGTAATAGAAAAATAGGAAAACAAGATGTGGTACACACACACACACACACACACACAGGAATATTACTCAGCCATAAAAAAGAAGGAAATCTTGCCATTTACAACGATGTGGATGGATCTAGAGAGTATTATTCTAAGTCAGTCAGAGAAAGACAAATACCATATGATTTCACACATATATGGAATTTAAGAATCAAAACAGATGAACATGGCGGGGTGGGGAGAGTCAAACCAGAAAACAGATTCTTAACTTTAGAGAACAAACCTAGTGTTACTGGAGAAGAGGGGGGCAGGGGTATGGGTTAAATGGGTGTTGGGTATTGAGGAGGGTACTCATTGTGCTGAGTACTGGGTGTTGTATGTAAGTGATGAGTCACTAAATTCTATACCTGAAACTAATATTACACTACATGTCAACTGACTGGAATTTAAATAAAGACTTCAAAAAAAAAAAAAAAGAAAAGAAAAAAAGGGAAACACAAAAGCAGTAAAAATAAGCATATCTGTAAAATTAGGTCAACAGATTCACAGAATAAAAGGATGTAAGGTATGACACTACATACGTAAAACCATGGGGGAGGGGAGAACAGAATGGGTTCAAACTTAAGTGCCCATCAATTTCATATAAATTACTGCATGCACGAGATGTTATATGCAAGCTTAATGGTAACCACAAACCAAAAACTACTACTACATATTCAAAAAACTAAGAGAAGGGAATCTAGATATATCACTAAAGCAAGCTAGCAAACTGTGAAAGAGAGCAAAAGGTCACAGAAGAACTACAAAAACAACCACAAAACAAGTCACAAAATGGTAATAAATATATATCTATCAATACTTACTTTGAATGTAAATGGAACAAACACTCCAATCAAAAAACATGGGGTGACAAAATGGATAAAAAAAAAAACCCACTCATTTATATGCTGCCTGCAAGAGACTCATTTCAGCCTTAAAGAGACATGCAAATCGAAAGTGAGAGAATGGAGAAACATTATCATGCAAATGTATGTCAAAAGAAAGTTGGGCTAGTCATACTTATATTGGACAAAATAGACTTTAAAACAATGACTGTAACAAGAGACAAAGGAGGACACTATATAAAGGGGACAATCCAACAAGAAGATATAATAGTTACAAGTATTTACGTACCCCAAATGGGAGCAACCAAACACACGAAGCAGTTAATAACACACATAAAGGAACTAATTGAGGGTTATACAATAATAAAGGGGACTTTAAAACCCCACTTACATCAATGGACAGATCATCCAAACAGAAAATCAACAAGGAAATAGTGACTTTGAATGACACACTGGACCAGAGGGATTTAACAGATATATACAGAACATACTATCCTAAGACAGCAGAATACCCGTTCTTTTCAAGTACACACAGAACATTCTCCAGGACAGATCACATATTAGGCTACAAAACAACTCTCAACAAATTCAAAAAGATCGAAGACATACCATGCATCTTTTCTAACCACAATGCTATGAAACTACAAATTAGCCACAAGAGAAAATCTGAAAATAGCACAAATACATGGAGATTAAATAACACACTACTACACAATGAATGAATCAACCAGAAATCAAAGAAGAAATAAAAAATTACATGTAGAGAAATGACAATGAAAATACAATGGTCCAAAATCTTTGGGATGCAGCAAAAGCAGTTCTAAGAAGGACATTTATAGCAATAGAGCCCTACCTCAGGAAGCAAAAAAAAATCTCCAATAAACAACCTAACCTTATACATAAAGGAGCTAAAAAAAGGAAGAACAAACAAAACCCAAAGCTAGCAGAAGGAATGAAATGATAAATATTAGAGCAGAAGTAAGTGAAATCAAAGCTAAATTAAAACAAAACAAAACAAAACAAAAACCAATAGAACAGATCAAGGGAACCAGGAGCTGGTTCTTTAAAAACATCAACAAAATTGATAAACTTCTAGCGAGACTCACCAAAAGAGAGAGAGAGGGGACTCAAAATCACAAATGAAAGAGTAGAAGTAACAACTGACAACACAGAAATACAAAGGATTATAAGAGAATTATGAAAAGACTATATGCCAACAAACTGGACTACCTGGAAGAAATGGATAAATTCCAAGAAACATATAACCCACCAAAACTGAAGCAGGTAAAATAGAAAATTTGAACAGATTGATGACCAGCAATGAAACTGAATCAATAATCAAAAACCTCCCCCCAACCAAAAAATAGTTCAGGACTAGATGGCTTCACAAACAAATTCTACCACACATTTAAAGAAGAGCTAATACCTACTATTTTCAAATTATTTCATATACTAGAAGACAAAAGAAAACTTTCAAATTCATTCTATGAAGCCAGCATTACTTAAAATCACACAAAGACAGCAAAAACAGGAGAACTATGGACAAATATCTCTGAACATAGTTGCAAAAATCCTCAACAAAATATTAGCAAACTGAATACAATAATACATTTAAACAAATCATTCACCAGGATCAAGTGGGATTTATTCCCAGGATGCAAGGGCTGTGCAATATATATTTTTTGAACTTTATTATTATTTTTTTTTTATAAACATATAGTATATTTTTATCCCCAGGGGTACAGGTCTGTGAATCACCAGGTTTACACACTTCACAGCACTCACCATAGCACATACCCTCCCCAATGTCCATAACCCACCCCCCCAACCCCCCTCCCCGCATCAACCCTCAGTTTGTTTTGTGAGATTAAGAGTCACTTATGGTTTGTCTCCCTCCCAATCCCATCTTGTTTCATTTACTCTTCTCCTACCCCCTCGACCCCCCATGTTGCATCTCCTCTCCCTCATATCAGGGAGATCATATGATAGTTGTCTTTCTCCGATTGACTTATTTCGCTAAGCATGATACCCTCTAGTTCCATCCACGTCGTCGCAAATGGCAAGATTTCATTTCTTCTGATGGCTGCATAGTATTCCATTGTGTATATATACCACATCTTCTTTATCCATTCGTCTGTTGATGGACATCTAGGTTCTTTCCATAGTTTGGCTATTGTAGACATTGCTGCTATAAACATTCGGGTGCACGTGCCCCTTCGGATCACTATGTTCATATCTTTAGGGTAAATACCCAGCAGTGCAATTGCTGGGTCATAGGGTAGTTCTATTTTCAACATTTTGAGGAACCTCCATGTTGTTTTATAGAGTGGTTGAACCAGCTTGTATTCCCACCAACAGTGTAGGAGGGTTCCCCTTTCTCCACATCCTCGCCAGCATCTGTCATTTTCCTGACTTGTTAATTTTAGCCATTCTGACTGGTGTGAGGTGATATCTCATTGTGGTTTTGATTTGTATTTCCCTGATGCCGAGTGATATGGAGCACTTTTTCATGTGTCTGTTGGCCATCTGGATGTCTTCTTTGCAGAAATGTCTGTTCATGTCTTCTGCCCATTTCTTGATTAGATTATTTGTTCTTTGGGTGTTGAGTTTGCTAAGTTCTTTATAGATTTTGGACACTAGCCCTTTATCTGATATGTCGTTTGCAAATATCTTCTCCCATTCTGTCAGTTGTCTTTTGGTTTTGTTCACTGTTTCCTCGGCTGTGTAGAAGCTTTTGATCTTGATAAAATCCCAATAGTTCATTTTTGCCCTTGCTTCCCTTGCCTTTGGTGATGTTTCTAGGAAGATGTTGCTGCGGCTGAGGTCGAAGAGGTTGCTGCCTGTGTTCTCCTCAAGGATTTGGATGGATTCCTTTCTCACATTGAGGTCCTTCATCCATTTTGAGTCTATTTTCATGTGTGGTGTAAGGAAATGATCCAATTTCATTTTTCTGCATGTGGCTGTCCAATTTTCCCAACACCATTTATTGAAGAGGCTGTCTTTTTTCCATTGGACATTCTTTCCTGCTTTGTCGAAGATTAGTTGACCAGAGTTGAGGGTCTATTTCTGGGCTCTCTATTCTGTTCCATTGATCAATGTGTCTGTTTTTGTGCCAGTACCATGCTGTCTTGATGATGACAGCTTTGTAATAGAGCTTGAAGTCCGGAATTGTGAGGCCACCAACTTTGGCTTTCTTTTTCAATATTCCTTTGGCTATTCGAGGTCTTTTCTGGTTCCATATAAATTTGAGGATTATTTGTTCCATTTCTTTGAAAAAAATGGATGGTACTTTGATAGGAATTGCAATAAATGTGTAGATTGCTTTAGGTAGCATAGACATTTTCACAATATTTATTCTTCCAATCCAGGAGCATGGAACATTTTTCCATTTCTTTGTGTCTTCCTCAATTTCTTTCATGAGTACCTTAGAGTTTTCTGTGTATAGATTCTTAGCCTCTTTGGTTAGGTTTATTCCTAGGTATCTTATAGTTTTGGGTGCAATTGTAAATGGGATTGACTCCTTAATTTCTCTTTCTTCTGTCTTGTTGTTGGTGTAGAGAAATGCAACTGATTTCTGTGCATTGATTTTATATCCTGACACTTTACTGAATTCCTGTACAAGTTCTAGCAGTTTTGGAGTGGAGTCTTTTGGGTTTTCCACATACAGTATCATATCATCTGCAAAGAGTGATAGTTTGACTTCTTCTTTGCCGATTTGGATGCCTTTAATTTCCTTTTGTTGTCTGATTGCTGAGGCTAGGACTTCTAGTACTATGTTGAATAGCAGTGGTGATAACGGACATCCCTGCCGTGTTCCTGACCTTAGCGGAAAAGCTTTCAGTTTTTCTCCATTGAGAATGATATTTGCGGTGGGTTTTTCATAGATGGCTTTGATAATATTGAGGTATGTGCCGGCTATCCCTACACTTTGAAGAGTTTTGATCAGGAAGGGATGCTGTACTTTATCAAATGCTTTTTCAGCATCTATGGAGAGTATCATATGGTTCTTGTTCTTTCTTTTATTAATGTGTTGTATCACATTGATTGATTTGCAGATGTTGAACCAGCCTTGCAGCCCTGGAATAAATCCCACTTGGTCGTGGTGAATAATCCTTTTAACGTACTGTTGAATCCTATTGGCTAGTATTTTGGCGAGAATTTTTGCATCTGTGTTCATCAAGGATATTGGTCTGTAGTTCTCTTTTTTGTTGGGATCCTTGTCTGGTTTTGGGATCAAGGTGATGCTGGCCTCATAAAATGAGTTTGGAAGTTTTCCTTCTATTGCTATTTTTTGGAACAGTTTCAGGAGAATAGGAATTAGTTCCTCTTTAAATGTTTGGTAGAATTCCCCCGGGAAGCCGTCTGGCCCTGGGCTTTTGTTTGTTTGGAGATTTTTGATGACTGTTTCAATCTCCTTACTGGTTATGGGTCTGTTCAGGCTTTCTATTTCTTCCTGGTTCAGTTGTGGTAGTTTATATGTCTCTAGGAATGCATCCATTTCTTCCAGATTGTCAAATTTGTTGGCGTAGAGTTGCTCATAGTATGTTCTTATAATTGTCTGTATTTCTTTGGTGTTCGTTGTGATCTCTCCTCTTTCATTCATGATTTTATTTATTTGGGTCCTTTCTCTTTTCTTTTGGATAAGTCTGGCCAGGGGTTTATCAATCTTATTAATTCTTTCAAAGAACCAGCTCCTAGTTTCGTTGATTTGTTCTATTGTTTTTTTGGTTTCTAAAAACCAAATTGATTCGGTTTGAAATCAAAATTTGAAATAAAAACATTTGATTTCTGCTCTGATCTTTATGATTTCTCTTCTCCTGCTGGGTTTAGGGTTTCTTTCTTGTTCTTTCTCCAGCTCCTTTAGGTGTAGGGTTAGGTTGTGTACCTGAGACCTTTCTTGTTTCTTGAGAAAGGCTTGTACCGCTATATATTTTCCTCTCAGGACTGCCTTTGTTGTGTCCCACAGATTTTGAACTGTTGTGTTTTCATTATCATTTGTTTCCATGAATTTTTTCAATTCTTCTTTAATTTCCTGGTTGACCCATTCATTGTTTAGAAGGATGCTGGTTAGTCTCCATGTATTTGGGTTCTTTCCAAATTTCCTCTTGTGATTGAGTTCTAGCTTCAGAGCATTGTGGTCTGAAAATATGCAGGGAATGATCCCAATCTTTTGATACCGGTTGAGACCTGATTTAGGACTGAGGATGTGATCTATTCTGGAAAATGTTCCATGTGCACTAGAGAAGAATGTGTATTCTGTTGCTTTGGGATGAAATGTTCTGAATATATCTGTGATGTCCATCTGGTCCAATGTGTCATTTAAGGCCTTTATTTCCTTGTTGATCTTTTGCTTGGATGATCTGTCCATTTCAGTAAGGGGAGTGTTAAAGTCCCCTACTATTATTGTATTATTGTTGATGTGTTTCTTTGATTTTGTTATTAATTAGTTTATATAGTTGGCTGCTCCCACATTAGGGGCATAGATATTTAAAATTGTTAGATCTTCTTGTTGGACAGCTCCTTTGAGTATGATATAGTGTCCTTCCTCATCTCTTATTATAGTCTTTGGCTTAAAATCTAATTGATCTGATATAAGGATTGCCACTCCTGCTTTCTTCTGATGTCCATTAGCATGGTAAATTCTTTTCCACCCCCTCACTTTAAATCTGGAGATGTCTTCAGGTTTAAAATGAGTTTCTTGTAGGCAACATATAGATGGGTTTTGTTTTTTTTAATCCATTCTGATACCCTGTGTCTTTTGATTGGGGCATTTAGCCCATTAACATTCAGGGTAACTATTGAGACATATGAATTTAGTGCCATTGTATTGCCTGTAAGGTGACTGTTATTGCATATTGTCTCTGTTCCTTTCTGATCTACTACCTTTAGGGTCTCTCTTTGCTTAGAGGACCCCTTTCAATATTTCCTGTAGAGCTGGTTTGGTGTTTGCAAATCCTTTCAGTTTTTGTTTGTCCTGGAAGCTTTTAATCTCTCCTTCTATTTTCAATGATAGCCTAGCTGGATATAGTATTCTTGGCTGCATGTTTTTCTCGTTTAGTGCTCTGAATATATCATGCCAGCTCTTTCTGGCCTGCCAGGTCTCTGTGGATAAGTCTGCTGCCAATCTAATATTTTTACCATTGTATGTTACAGACTTCTTTTCCCGGGCTGCTTTCAGGATTTTCTCTTTGTCACTAAGACTTGTAAATTTTACTATTAGGTGATGGGGTGTGGACCTATTCTTATTGATTTGGGGGGGGTTCTCTGCACCTCCTGGATTTTGATGCTTATCCCTTTGCCATATTGGGGAAATTCTCTCCAATAATTCTCTCCAATATACCTTCTGCTCCCCTCTCTCTTTCTTCTTCTTCTGGAATCCCAGTTATTCTAATGTTGTTCCATCTTATGGTGTCACTTCTCTCTCGAATTCTCCCCTTGTGGTCCAGTAGCTGTTTGTCCCTCTTTTGCTCAGCTTCTTTATTCTCTGTCATTTGGTCTTCTATATCGCTAATTCTTTCTTCTGCCTCATTTATCCTAGAAGTGAGAGCCTCCATTTTTTATTGCACCTCATTAATAGCTTTTTTGATTTCAACTTGGTTAGATTTTAGTTCTTTTATTTCTCCAGAAAGGGCTTTTATGTCTCCCGAGAGGGTTTCTCTAATATCTTCCATGCCTTTTTTGAGCCCGGCTAGAACCTTGAGAATTGTCATTCTGAACTCTAGATCTGACATATTATCAATGTCTGTATTGATTAGGTCCTTAGCCTTTGGTACTGCCGCTTGTTCTTTTTTATGTGGTGAATTTTTCCGCCTTGTCGTTTTGTCCAGGTAAGAGTATGTGAAGGAGCAAATAAAATACTAAAAGGGTGGCAACAACCCCAGGAAAATATGCTTTAACCAAATCAGAAGAGATCCCAAATCGTGAGGCGGGAGAAAGGGGATAAGAAGAGGTTCAGAAAGAAAAAAAAAAAAAAAAAAAAGAAACAATTAAAAAAAAGAAAACGAATAAAGAAAAAATATAAAAAAGAAAAAAATATATATATTAGATAAACTAGTTAAAAAACGTTAAAAAAGAAAAGGGTAAAAGTTAAAAAAAATTTGGCAGAAGAAGAGAAAAAAAAATTGAAAAAGAAAAAAAAATAAATTAACTGCAAGGCTAAAGAATCATGGGGAGAAAGCCATGAGTTCCGTGCTTTGCTTTCTCCTCCTCTGGAATTCCACTGCTCTCCTTGGTATTGAAACTGCACTCCTTGGTAGGTGAACTTGGTCCTGGCTGGATTTCTTGTTGATCTTCTGGGGGAGGGGCCTGTTGTAGTGATTCTCAAGTGTCTTTGCCCCAGGCGGAGTTGCACCGCCATACCAGGGGCCGGTCTGAGTAATCCGCTCGGGTTTGCTTTCGGGAGATTCTGTTCCCTGAGCGCTTTCCGTACAGTTCCAGAGGGCGGGAATGAAGATGGCGGCCTCCCAGTCTCCCACCCAGAGGAGCTGAGAGCCTGGGGCCCCACTCCTCAGTGTGCCCTCAGAGAACAGCGCCCAATTACTCCCGTCACCCTGGCCTCTGGCCGCGCTCCGAGCTCACCAAGCCTGCGACCGGTTCAAGGTAACCCCGAGCTTAGAGCTCACTCCTCGGCTCCGTCTCCGTAGCCAGCTTCCCCGTTCTAATACCTGTAAGCTCTGCGACACTCAGACACCCCCGATCCTTCTGTGACCCTGCAGGACCTGAGGCCACGCTGACCCTGCGTGGGCTTCACCCCGGTTAAGCCTCTGGAGTGATGTCCCTCAGCGGAACAGACTTTTAAAAGTCCTGATTTTGTGCTCCGTTGGTCCGCTGCTTGCCGGGAGCCGGCCCCTCCGCCTGCGGTCTATCTTCCCGTCGCTTTGGATTCACTTCTCCGCCAGTGCTACCTTTCAGAAAGTGGTTGATTTTCTGTTTCTAGAATTGCTGTTCTTCTTCTCTTTGATCTCCCATTGGATTTGTAGGTGTTTGCAATCTTTAGATAAGCTATCTAGCTGATCTCCTGCTACCTGAAGTAGTCTCAGCCTGCTACTTCTCCTCCATCTTGACTCCTCCTAGGGCTGTGCAATATTTTGTAAATCAATCAATGTGATACATCACATCAATAAGGGAAAGGGTAAAAACCATATGATCATTTCGGGGCACCTGGGTGGCTCAGTGGGTTAAAGCCTCTGCCTTCGGCTCAGGTCATGATCCCAGGGTCCTGGGATTGAGCCCCTCATTGGGCTCTCTGCTCAGCAGGGAGCCTGCTTCCTCCTCTCTCTCTGCCTGCCTCTCTGCCTACTTGTGATCTCTGTCGGATAAATAAAATCTTAAAAAGAAACAAAACAAAACCTATGATCATCTCAATAGATGCAGAAAAATTATTTGACAAAGTACTACATCCATTCATGATAAAAACTGCCAAAAAAGTAAATTTAGAGGGAACATATCTCAACAGAATGAAGGTCTTATATGAAAAACCCACAGCGAACATCAAACTCAATGGGAAAAATCTGAGAGCTTTTCCTCTAAGGTCAGGGAGAAGCAAAGGATGTCCACTCTCACCATTTTTATTCAACATAACACTAGAAGTTCTAGCAGCAATCAGACAACAAAAAGAAATAAAAGGCCTCCAAATTGGTAAGGAATAAGTAAAACTTTCACTATTTGCAGATGACATAAGACCATAGAAAACCCCAAAGACTCCACCAAATAACTACTAGAACTGATTAATGAATTCAGTAAAATCACAGGATACAAAATCAATGTACAGAACTTCATTGTATTTCTACACATTAATAATGAAGCAGCAGAAAGATAAATTAAGAAAATAATCCCATCTACAACTGAACCTAAAATAACAAAATACCTAGGGATAAACTTAACTAGAGAGGAGAGAGACCTGTCCTCTATAAACTATAAAACATTGATGAAAGAAATAGAAGATGACACAAAGAAATGGAAAGACATTCTGTGTTCATGGATTGGAAGAACAAATATCGTTAGACTATCTATACTACCCAAAGCAATCTACAGATTTAATGCAATCCCTATCAGAATACAAACGGCATTTTTCACAGAGCTACAACAAACAATCCTAAACTTTGTATGGACCCACAAAAGAATGAGAATAGCCAAAGCCACTCTGAAAAAGAACAAAACTGGAGGTATCCCAAACCCAGATTTCAAGATATACTGCAAAGATATAGTAATAAAAACAGTACGGTATTGGCACAAAAATAGACACATAGACCGATGAAACGGAATAGAGAGCCCAGAAATAAACACACGATTATAGGACCAATTAATCTTTGACAAAAGAGGCAGAATGCAACAGGAAAGTTTCTGCAACAAATGGCATTGGGAAAACCGGACAGCTACATGCGGAAGACTGGACTGGACCACTTCCTCACAATATACACAAAAGTGAACTCAAAATGGATTAGGTAACTATATGTGAGATCTGAAACCATAAAACTCCTAGAAGAAAGCACAGGCAGTAACTTCTCTGACATTGACCATAGCAATATCTCCTGAGGCAAGGTAAACATAAGCCAAAGTAAACTGTCGGGACTATATCAAAATAAAAAGCTTCTGCACAACAAAGAAAACCATCAACGAAACTAAAAGACAACCTACTGAATGGCAGAAGATATCTGCAAATGATATATCTGATAAAGGGTTAATATCCAAAATATATAAAGAACTTATACAACTCAGGACACCTGGGTGGTTGAGTTGGGTGTCTGACTCTTGATTTCAGCTTGAGTTATGATCTTGGGGTCATGGGACTGAGCTCTATGTTGGGCTCCACATTGAATGTGGGGCCTGCTTAAGATTCTCTCTCTCCCTCTCTGCCCCCCCACGCCCCCACTCACATGCACCCCAAAAGAGAAAAAAAGAACTCATACAACTGAACACCAAATAATCCAATTAAAAATGGAAAAATGGGCAGAAGACATGAACAGACTTTTCTCCAAAGAAGACATCCAGATGGCCAACAGACACATGAAAAGATGCTCAACATCACTCACCATCAGGGAAATGCAAATCAAAACCACAATGAGACATCACTTCATACCTGTCAAAATGGTTTAAATTAAAAACTGAAGGAACAATAAGTATTGACGAGGATGTGGAGAAAAAGGAATCCTCAAGCCCTGTTGATGGGAATGCAAATTGGTGCAGCCACAGTGGAAAACAGTATAAAGGTTCTGCAAAAAGTTAAAAATAGAGCTACCATATGATCCAGTAATCACACCACTGGGTATTTAACAAAGAATATGAAAACACTAACTCATATATAAAAAACCCTATGTTTAAGGGATATATGAAACCCTATGTTTATTGCAGCAGTATTTACAATAGCCAAACTATGGAAGCAGCCCAAGTGTCCATCAATAGATGAATGGGTAAAGAAGATGTGGGATATATACATATACGCACAAACATAATAAAATGCAATATTATTCAGCCACAAAAAAGAGTGAAATCTTGCCATCTGCAAAAATACAGATGAATCTAGAGTATAATGCTAAGTGAAATAAACCAGTCAGAAAAAGACAAATCCATATGATTTCACTCATAGGTGTAATTTAAGAAACAAATGAACAAAAGGAAAACAAAAGAGACAAACCAGAAAACAGACTCTTAACTATAGAGGACAAACAGATGGTCACTTACCAGAGGTGGGGGGGAGGCGGGGGAGACAGGTGAAACAGAAGAAGTGGATTAAGAGTACACTTATTTGATTAGCACTAAGTAATATATGGAATTGTTGAATCATTATATTGCACACCTGAAACTAATATACCTCTGTATGTCAACTATACTGGAATTGAAATTTTAAAAGATATGTTGCCCCTAGTTGCTTACTTTCTTCATCTATAAAACAGCATATGGAATAACCAGGGCCCTAGGAAAAACACTCCACCCTACTCACCTGTACACGACTTCCAACCCCATAACAGCCTCAGACATGTGGATCAAGAGCAAATCGGGCCCATTTTCATCTTTGCTATAGCTGAGTATGCAGTGTTCACGGTCTTGAAAGGCTAATGACACTGGTCTGAGGCCCCTCTTGTGGTCATGCCTTCAAGATACTTGCGAAATCCCATTGTAGTGAACACCATTAGCAGTGAATGAGGAACACTACACCAGTTCTTGCAGATGACCCACAGAAACAGGGCTATGTTGGTCTGGTTTTAGCGACTTCCCTAAATCCGTAACAAAACAGAAAGATTGAAACAAGGTTCAGGCTAACTCTAAGAGCTGAACGTTTGCATTTCGACATTTCCTTTTCCAAGCAGCAACTGTTCTTCAGTTTTCCTCTGCCTATTCCCAACACAAACAATCCAACCACTCCTGCCAGAAACCCAGCAAAAGTAAAGAAAATGCCTAAGCCACTGCGACAGGTAACTGTGGACTAGCCTGCTCAACCTCTATTCCATCCACCTAGTTGGAAAGGCTGGGAAGCTAAAAAGACATTTCTAGACACCCTCACAGCTGGGGTTTTGCATGTGAGTTAGAGTCTATGAATACATACCTTCATTTGAGATCTGAAAGGTAAACTCCCAATGGGTATGTCTACTAACAAGCACAGTGGTGGAGATTGAAGTTTCTGTGTTTGGAGTCTTCTAGCTTTCTGAGTATCATGGCAGGGTTAACTGGTGGTGGCCTCTTCGTTTCTCACCTTGGACTGCAGCTATAAAACATACATCTTTACCTCAATTTCCATTGACTGCCCCAGAGCTTCCCAAGTGGGTCATTATTCTAGAAATTATCCTCTGAGGCCTAGCCTAGTACGCACCTTAGT
This sequence comes from Lutra lutra, assembly GCF_902655055.1. Taxonomy (NCBI): domain Eukaryota; kingdom Metazoa; phylum Chordata; class Mammalia; order Carnivora; family Mustelidae; genus Lutra; species Lutra lutra. The sequence continues at coordinate 69,503,475 of NC_062280.1, forward strand.
CTCTTTTGTATACATGTAATCTCACAAATTAAATCCCTTCATGCTAATAATAGCTAGAGTGGTTTCTATTTTATGCACTGAACTCTGATTGATATGGCCACTCACCCAAAGAAAATGCTAAAAGATATAGGAAATTGAAACAGAAAATAGGTAAAGAGGATGTGGCTGCCTTTTTCTAGTTAATGGCTGGATTCACAATACTTTTACTGCTTTGAAGACCAACTTGATTCTCTAAGATTTATGTCCAATCAACTCATATCAAGGTCAATCTTAATTCCTCTATGTTCTAAATCTCCTCTAAGAGAGAGTGGAAATGTGCATGTGCATTACCTGACTTAAAAAAGAAACATCAGGAAATGAGAGGAATAAAAAGAGAAGAGTACAGAGAATCATTATTCCTTAAATGTCAGAATGTCGTATATCATGGACTGAATGTATTTATTAAATCCCAGTAACAAATTCTAGCAAAAATGAAAAAAATCTTCAGTAAGAAATTTTTAAGTATAAACACAATGTAAGAAAACATATTTCCAGTCTGCAGAACATGGGTACAGATGATCAATGTGTGTTTTCACCTGCCCACTGTCCTTTCTTTGAGTGAAAGGATCTACTGTATCCTCTGGAAATTCTTCCCTCTCCTAAATTAATCCAAGAGGGAGGGAGGGAGGGAAGGAGTGTGTGTGTGTTCTGTGTATGTACCGCATTTCCAGATGTATTCCCAATGTCCGGGGGGGGGGGGGCGGTGATATGGCCCATGCCTGGCCAATCAGAGTCCAATCTTGGTGCTTCTCTAGGGCAATTAAGAAAAGAAGTGCTCATTAGGGAGATTTTGCACATCTAGGACTGCTAAAGGCTGGTGCTACTTTGTCCATCTCTGGCATTACGAGGATAGAGTCAGCCTTGTGAAGACAACATCAACAACAACAACAACAACAAATTCTAGCAAAAATGAAAAAAATCTTCAGTAAGAAATTCCCTGCTTTGGGACGCCTGGGTGGCTCAGTTGGTTGGGCGGCTGCCTTCGGCTCAGGTCATGATCCCAGCGTCCTGGGATCGAGTCCCACATTGGGCTCCTTGCTCGGCGGGGAGCCTGCTTCTCCCTCTGCCTCTGCCTGCCATTCTGTCTGCCTGTGCTTGCTCTCTCTCCCTCTCTCTCTGGAAAATAAATAAAATCTTTAAAAAAAAAAAGAAATTTAGAAATTCCCTGCTTAGTGGGGAAACTGCCCTTCTCCCTGCTGATGGGCTCTCTCTCTCTCTCTCTCATTCTCTCTCTCTCAAGTGAATAAATAAAATCTTAAAAAAAAAAAAGCACAGCTGAAATATGGGGAGAAAGAGGAGGTGGAGGGTAGGACACACTCCATGCTTTGGTTCCAGCTGAAGAATTTTTAAGTGACTTGAAACAAAATAGTCTCTTTTTATTTAAGTAAGTTTGAACTGGCTTTTCTTTACCTGAATCTGTAAGATCTTGCCTAGTACCTGTCAACTCTATGACATCACTGAAAGGATTATTTAAAGTAGATAAATGGGGTTCCTGGGTGGGTCAGTCAGTTAAGTGTCTGCCTTCAGTTCAGGTCATGATTCCAGCATCCTGGGATTGAGCCCCATATGGGCTCCCCGCTCAGTGGGGGAGTCTGTTTCTCCCTCTCCCTCTGCCCCTTCTCCCCTGCTTGTGTGTGCTCTCTCTCCTCTTCTCTCAAGTCAACCAATCAATCATTTAAAAAAATACATAAAGTAGAAAAATATTTGGTTATTTTGAATTTCCTTTCCTTACATGGTTTACCCAGTGGGCTTCCCCACCTTTCCCCCTAGCTTCAGCTATACTCTGTCTCCTGCTCACAAAAAAAAATGTCAATTATCATATAAGGGTTTTCTCAATTTCTTGCACAGATTTCGGCCTTGGTCTAACTTACTTTAACAAACATGTTCTCTCCACTAAGCTATGCAGCCTTGGCATTCTCCTATGTAAAACAACAATAATAACAACCACCACCACCACCACCACCCAACCCAACCCAACCCTATTTCACTGGTTAGTGCCTGTATCATAGGGAGTGCTCAGTAAGAGAAATAGCCATAATCACTGGAGACAGTGAGCAGCTTAGTCAATGTTACATAATTAGCAAGTGGAGATGTCTTGATTCCAACACACGTCTGCCCACATCAGTTTCACACATTTTTTTTTTAAGATTTTATTTATTTGTCAGAGAGAGAGGGGCGAGAGTGAGCACAGGCAGACAGAGTGGCAGGCAGAGGCAGAGGGAGAAGCAGGCTCCCTGCCAAGCAAGGAGCCCGATGTGGGACTCGATCCCAGGATACCGGGATCATGACCCGAGGTGAAGGCAGCTGCTTAACCAACTGAGCCACCCAGGCATCCCTCCACACATTTCTTAAACACACTGATAACGCATCCCAATCAGAGACATGCTCCTCCTCCCATTGGAGGCAACCGTTCAGTCCTTGAGGACCCTATTCAGGTAGGTAACCTCTCCTTCTTTATCCATAGCTTGCTTCATTGGTCCCTCACCTCCAGCATTTAGACATACTCAAAACTTTCCCTCTGTAAAATACACAAATAAACGCATTCAACTCCATGATCCTTCTCAATGACTATATTTACAGTTATCTTTTGCTTCCCCACTACTGTTCTCATGAAAGCACTCATTCCAAAGCTATCAACAACATTTTGATTAAGTCTAAAGCACACTTCTCAGTTCTCATCTTACCTAACTGCTGGAGAATACCTAACAGCATTGAATACCCCCTCATTTTTTAGAGCACTTTTCCTTTGGCTCCTACAATTGATCATCCCTTAAATGCTATTGCTTTGGAGGACTGTCCCTGGCTTCATACACTCTCCCAGTGATCTCAATAACTCCAATGATCATTTTCATTAGAAAGAGTGAGTTGTCTCTGTAGGAGCCAGTATCAGGCCTCCCCAAAATGGACCACTTTGGCATGCAGCTTATGCCTAGCTGATAACCATCAAAGCCCAAAAGACTCACGAAGAAACTCTGACCCTATAACCACCCCCCAACAACTGCCTAAATTTAGATGGAGGACCTGCTCCAAGAAGAGAGCTGCAATCATAGATAACTACATTATAATATGAACTAAGATGGTATATAGTAAGGAATCAGAAGGCCTATCTGATCAAAGCTCTCTCTATGTCTGGTTGTTTCTGAATGGTCCAGAAAACATTTGTTTAGTAAGCATTAACTTTTCATCCTCCTGTGAATTGCATTCCTTCCCTTTGAAGTCCCAGACCCTTACCCTTCTCCTTAGTTCACAATGACATATATAACTTATTGTGCCTGACTTCAGACTCTCACGTCTATGTGGATCCTCTGTACATACAAAATTACAGTTAATTTTCAGTTAATCTGTTTCACATCAATTTACTGCCTAGTTCAGTTAGAAGAACCTTGCAAGGCAGAACAGCATTTATTCCTCCCCAACAGTGGGCACAGTCAGCAGGACACTTTAACTTTCTGGACAACTGCTTGCCCTAGTATTGCTACAGCTGAGATCCTTGGGCATCTGACATACAGCCAGCAGAAAGTAAGTTTTCTTACTATGTCAGCCTCCCAGAATTTCTGTCTACAGAGTTCAACTGAATAATAGTGGTGACAGTCCTTTTTTTTTTTTTTTCTAAATTTAGATTAGCAGGAGAAAATACTTGTAGAACTAGTTCCTTGGGCTTAGCAACTCTTACTAAGTTTGGTAGAGTACTCTTGGTTTTATTAATCCATTTCCTCCCAGAGATGGTCTTGTTTTTATCTATCTGTTGTGTTGTTTGTCATAAAGAGGAAAAAAAAAAACATACGGTAAGAATGCAAGCATAGTCCCTACTTTAAGTTTGCTGTTCCAGTTAAACTCACAGACTGGTGAGTTCAAGGTTCTTGCTGGGCTAGCATCTGTTTAGATAAACCTTGTTGTAGGTTAATGGACACATGAAGGGAAGGCTGTTGCTAAGGGACATCTTAGAAACCAAAGCCACAAAATATAGGTGGGCATGGGTCACACAATTAGAAGCTGTTAGAATGCAGGGCATCCTAACTCAAAGACTCCTGTGTTAGGATATGTTGGTCACAGGATGGGTTAGATTGATACTAGGTCATGTGTCAACCTCGAGTAAACTTCCATGCAATAAGACACACTGTAAAACACCAAACAAGCCCCAACTCCATGGCACATCCCTCCTAATATTAGTTTGGCTCCAAAGATCCAAGGCTTAGCTAAAGCTGTTGATGTAAACAGAAGAAAAACCAGATGAGATCTCCTTTCATCTTGAATGTCCTGAGAGCTTGGCATAAGCTTTGAAGGATGCTCATACCTGTGTGCTTCTGGTGGACAACTGGATAGGCTGCGGGTCCAAATGTAGGGAATTAAACAAAAATTTGGGTGAAGTTTTGGCTTGGTAAGTCATCCCATTCTGTTCAAAGCAGGGAAAATACATGCGATTCCTTGTGTTCTGACACAGCTGCTTTACAGAGTCCCTCATCGCTCTCGTCTGACCGTGCCAGTTCTCAGGAACGTTGGTCATAAGAGGTCCAAGACCATAAGGAACCTTTGTTGTCTCAACCTTCACTGCTTGTTAGTGCTGAAAAGTCCCATTCCAGTAGCACATGCCTGTGATATAGGCACATCTGTGGCTGGGGGCACCTCAAGTCTTTGCGGGAGACCAGAGACACTATTTCCACTACACCATCCTTACTGCCTGTGCAATGAAGGCCTTTGCTTTCTTAGGAACTTTTGGATCATGGGGGCTGCATCACCTATGCCCTCTCTAGGGACACCTCTTGTATCTTTGGTTAAGCCATTAAAAGTCTTACTGGTTTGAATCACTATTAATAGATTTTACTTACCAATGGCCAGATGGTGGATCCTTTAAATTGGCTACATTTGAAAGAAAACAAATTGTTTATGGAGAGCTCTTGATTGTCTTATTAGTATAATGGCTAGCCTTGGATGACTCCCTTTCAAGATGAAAGAACAGAAATTGCACTTAAGACAAAAATTAACGGCACAACTAAGAAAATCAGTAAAGGGAAACTTTACTAAAATAGACTTAGGAGGCTAGAAGGGGAGGCTGGGAGGGGGAGCAGTACTACTCAATGTCAATTACAGGAAGACTTGTCAATTACAGACTGTGACAGAGAACCATCAACAGAAAAGTATCATCCATGGCAGATCCCAACAGGGAAAGACATATATTGCGTTTTTCTTTTTGGGAGGAGGGGTGTTCATTTAATTTTATTTTATTATTAAAAACTAAACATGTGGAACACAGATAATTTGATTCTGCATGAGGGAGGCTTCCTTTGGCTCCTACATCTGAGGAATTTAATGAGGGGAAAACACAGAGAGAAATATATACATAGCTATTTGGTATATTTGGGAAGGTTGAAAGCAAAGTTTTACTTCAAAGGATTATTAGGGTAACCTCTCTGGGCAAGTTATAATCAGTAATGCTGCCTGGATTGTTATATTGTGGGCTTTTTAAAGAATTGGGAGGTGGGTGGGTGATTCTAAGATTTTTGTTTTTGTTTTCCAATTACTTTTAAAAGGAAGAGTAGAGTGATGGGTAGAGCCAAACTTTTAAATATCCTTCTTGGGACAGTCAGAATTGAGTTTCAAACCTTAATGTACTCCAAGGGACCATAACACAGGCTGGAAAATAATTACTTTCCAAGCCCCAGAGCTCCTCTGCCCCCTCTCGGCACTGTCCCAGGCTCATCTGGTCCCCACACAGGGCACGCTGTCCCATGTCACTGTCCTCAGCCCCTGCCTCTGTCCGTGCTATGTGGGGGGCAGGTTCCTCAGGGTAAACTCCTATTGATCCTTCTAAGACTGCTGCTAGCGACTTGTTTTTAAAAAAAGGTTTTTTTCATTTCATATATATTTTTTTTATGTTATGTTAGTCACCATACAGTACATCATTAGTTTTTGATGTAGTGTTCCGTGACTCATTGTTTGCATATAACACCCAGTGTTCCATGTAATACGTGCCCTCCTTAATACCCCTCACATGGCTCACCCATTCTTCCACTCCCCCCTTCTAAAACCCTCCATTTGTTTCCTGGAGTCCACAGTCTCTCATGATTTGTCTCCCACTCCTATTTCTCCCCCTTCATTTTGCCCTTCCTTCTCCTAATGTCCTTCATGCTATTCCTTATATTCCACAAATACGTGAAACCATATGATAATTGACTTTCTCTGTTTGACTTATTTCACTTAGCACAAACTCTTCCAGTACCGTCCATGTTGATGTTGATACAAAAGTTGGGTATTCATCCTTTCTAATGGCTGAGTAATATTTCCTTGCGTATATGGACCCCATCTTCTTTATCCATTTGTTTGTTGAAGGGTATCTTGGCTCTTTCCACAGTTTGGCTATTGTGGACATTGCTGCTATGAACACTGGGGTGCATGTGGCCCTTCTTTTCACTATATCTGTATCTTGGGGTAAATACCCAGTAATGCAATTGCTGGGTCATAGGGTAGTTCTATTTTCAATTTTTTGAGGAACCTCCACACTGTTTTCAAAAGTGGCTGCACATGCTCAGACCACAATGTTTTGAAACTAGAACTCAATCACAAGAAAAAGTTTGGAAGACATTCAAACCCTTGGAAGCTAAAGACCATCCTGCTCAAGAATGTTTGGGTCAATCAGGAAATCAAAGAAGAACTTAATCAATTCATGGAAACTAATGAGAATGAAGACACATTGATCCAAAACTTATGGGATACAGCAAAGGTGGTCCTAAGGGGGAGATACATAGCCATCCAAGTGTCACTCAAAAAAAACAGAAAAATCCTGAATACACGAACTATCTTTACACCGTAAAAATCTGGAGAATCAACAATAAATTAAGCCTAACCCATGCACAAGAAGGGAAATAATTAAGATTAGAGCAGAGACCAATGAATTAAAAACCAGTAATACAGCAGAATACATTAACGAAACTAGAAGTTGGTTCTTTGAAAAAAATTAATAAGATCAATAAACCACTGGTTAGACTTATCCAAAAGAAAAGAGAAAGGACCCAAATTAATAAAATTATGAATGAAAGGGGAGAGATCATGGCTAACATGAAGGAAATAAATAGTTATCAGAAATTATTATCAACAACTATATGCCAATAAATTAAGCAACCTGGAAGAAATGGATGCATTCCTGGAAACCTATAAACTACCAAGACCGAAACAGGAAGAAATAGGCCTGAATAGACCCATAACCAGTAAAGACATTGAAGCAGTGATCAAAAACCTCCCAAAAAACAGGAGTCCAAGGTCTGATGGATTCCCTGGGGAATCCTATCAAACATTCAAGGAAGAAATAATATCTATTCTCCTGAAGCTGTTTCAAAAAAAAGAAACAGTAGGAAAACTTCCAGACTCTTTCTATGAGGCCAGCATTACCTTGATCCCAAAACCAGGCAAAGACCCCATCAAAAAGGAGAATTTCAGGGGCGCCTGGGTAGCTCAGTGGGTTAAAGCCTCTGCCTTTGGGTCGGGTCATGATCTGGGTCCTGGGATCAAGCCCCGAATCCGGCTCTCTGCTCGGCGGGGAGCCTGCTTCCTCCTCTCTCTCTGCCTGCTTCTCTGCCTACTTGTGATCTCTGTCAAATAAATAAATAAAATCTTAAAAAAAAAAAAAAAGAATTTCAGACCAATATCCCTGATGAATAAGGATGCCAAAAATGTCACCAAGATCCTAGTAAATAGGACCCAACAGTACATTAAAAGGATTATCCATCATGACCCCGTGGGATTTATCCCTGGGATGCAAGGGTAGTTCAACATTCGCAAATCAATCAATGTGATAGAACACATAAATAAGGGAAGAGAGAAGAACCACATAGTCCTCTCAACTGATGCAGAAAAAGCATCTGACAAAATCCAGCATCCTTTCCTGATTAAAACTCTTCAGAGTATAGGGATAGAGGAAACATTCCTCAACTTCATAAAATCCATCTATGAAAAACACACAGCAAATATCATTGTCAATGGGGGAAAAGCTGAGAGCCTTTCCACTGAGATCAGGAACACAAGGATGCCCACTCTCGCCACTATTGTTCAACATAGTACTACAAGTCCCAGCAATAGCAATTAGACAGCAAAAAGAAATAAAAGGTATTCAAACTGGCAAAGAATTCAAACTCTCTTCACAGATGACACAATACTCTTATGTGGAAAACCCAGAAGACTCCATCCCCAAATCTCTAGAACTCATACAGCAATTCAGCGATGTGGCAGGATACAAAAATCAATGCACAGAAATCAGTTATTTCCTTATACACTACTAGCAATGTAACTGTAGAAAGAGAAATTAGAGAATCGATTCCATTTACAATAGTACTAAAAACCGTACGATACCTCGGAATAAACCTAACTTAAGAGGTAAAGGATCTGTACTTGAGGAACTACAGAACACTCATGAAAGAAATTGAAGACACAAAAAGATGGAAAACCATTCCACGCCCATGGATTGGAAGAATAAACATTGTTAAAATGTCTATGCTGCCCAGAGCAATCTATACTTTCAATGCCATCCCAATCAAAATACCACTGGCATTTTTCAAAATGCTGGAACAAACAATGCTAAAATTTGTATGGAACCAGAAGAGACACCAAATTGCCAAGGGAATTGTAAGGGCCTATTTAGCCAGAGAGGCCCCACCTCAGTTGAACAGCCATTTTGTTGTTTATGCAGTAAAACTTAAACTGACCCCCCCCCCCAGGAAATTACTTAAAAGCAAGTCCGGGAAACCAGTCTCAGGGGGAGATAACAGCCCGAATGCAGGGATGGGTCAGGTCAGGTGGAGACATCCAATCAGTGGAGTATGCATATTGTCTCCCTAGCTACCAAGGAGTGTAGGCCCCAGCTTTTGGGAGCCAATTCTGACCAAGGTGATAGGCTAGTTCAAATAGCTACTATGGGGTGAACTGTAGTTCAATTGGCCACCCGTATGTGACCTAGCATGACTGTGCAGCTTTCTCTGTGTGTTGCAATCTCATTGGCCACCTGTGTGTGGCCCGGCTCAACTACAGGACTGATACGCCCAGTACGCGATCAGGAACTGGACCTGGAGACACAGAGTCCACACCACTTATTGGAAATCCCCCAAAACAACACATAAATACCATGCTGTAACCAGATTGGGGGTCCAAGTCCCTGCTCCGCTGTGCCGGGTATACTTGGACCCAAGCTCAAGCTTGCTGAATAAACCCTCGTGTGATTCCATCGGTGTTGGCTCCTTGGTGGTCTCTTGGACACAAAACTTGGGCACAACAGAAATGTTGAAAAAGAAAAAGCTGGGGGCATCACGTTGCCTGATTTCAAGCTATCTTACAAGGCTGTGATCACCAAGACAGTATGGTACTGGCACAAAAACAGACACATAGATCAATGGAACAGAATAGAGAGCCAGAAATAGACCCTCAACTCTAAGGTCAAATAATCTTCAACAAAGCAGGAAAAAATATCCAATGGAGAAAAGACAGTTTCTTCAATAAATGATGCTTGGAGAATTGGGCAGCTATGCATAGAAGAATGAAACTTGACTATTCTCTTACACCATACACAAAGATAAACGCAAAATGATTAAAGACCTCAAAGTGAGACAGGAATCCACCAAAATCCTAGAGAACACAGGCAGTAATCTCTTAGACATCAACCACAGAAGCATCTTTCAAGACAGGTCTCCAAAGGCAAGGGAAACAAAAGCGATAAAAAGAAGATCAAAATCTTCTGCACAGCAAAGGAAACACTTAACAAAACAAAGAGGCAATCTACGGAATGGGAGAAGATATTTGCAAATGACACCACAGACAAAGGGCTGATACCCAAGATCTATAAAGAACTCCTCAAACTCAACGCCCAAAACCAAATAATCAAGTCCAAAAATGGGCAGAATATATCACATTTCCGATGAGAAATTGACCACTTCAGCAATTCAGCCAATGAGAATCTGTCATCTCCCTTAACTCTCACTCTTCTCTGAGAGACTTTCATTCAGAACAACCCCTCCCAACCTCCTCCCTCTTCTCCATAAAAAGAGCATTCCTTTCCTTTGTTTGACTTGCTTATGGTTTTGTCATAGCTTTTCTGTTCTGAAATGCAATTCTGTTATTTCTGACTAAACCCGTTTTGCTGGTAAAAGAACAGACAGTTTTCTTTTCAAGGTTAACATTACTCGGTGATCAGAAGTGGGATCCAGAGAAGTCACCCGACAACTTTAAGGCTGATAAGGTAATAGGTAGGGATACCCACAGAGCCAACTGGGTCCACTGCTTTCTCGCTGGCCGTGGGGTTTGGGGGTAATTTTCTTCTAGATTTCAGGCTCCACTCTCCGTGTTTGAGCTCTCCAGGCTTTATATGGGACCTGTTTTCAGACTTCGTTCTTTCTGAGAGTACTCGTTGGGCTTTCAGTCTAATCCCTTTTCAGAACCAGACTGTACCCCTTGGAACTGTGCCAGTGTTTGGTCTGGCTCCTCTTTTGGGACTGGACTGTTCTTGTTGGAACTGTGCCTGTCGGAATTACGATGGCCTTTTAATCTGACTCCTTTTAGGAATCAGACTATTCCTGTTGGAAATGTGCCTGTTGGAATTAAGCTAGCTTTTGATCCAATTCTTTTCTGGAATTGGACCGTTCCTTGTGAAAAATGTGCTAGCCTTTGGTCCAACTCCTATTTGGAACCAAACTGTTCCTGTTGCAACTGTGCTAGCCTTTGGTCCAATTCCTTTCTGGAACCAGGCTGTTCCTACGGGAACTCTGCTGGCCTTTGGTCTGACTCCTTTTTGGAACTGGACCAATCCTACTGGAACTGTGCTGGCCTTTGGGTCCACTTTTTGGAATTGGGCCGTTTTACTGGAACTGTACTGGTCTTCGGTCCAATTCCTTTTGTAATGAGGCTGTGACTGTTGAAATTGTGTTGTCTAGGAATTTTTCTTCTTACCCTGGAGAAAAACCTCTAAGAAATGGGATCCCAGCCATCAAAATGTGTTTAGGGTGCCCCACCCCACTGGACCCTGATTGCATGTTTAAAGACCAGGATCCCTCCTCACGTCCATTTCTAACTAAATGGATGGATTTAACCAAAAGTATTTTAGAACTTCAATGACCATTGTGGGGAACTTTCAGTCTCCCCAAACTTGTTTTTTCAAAGTTAGAAAGCCACAGCTCCTAAAAACATACAAACAAAATGGGATGCATATTTTAATTGGTACCTTAGGCTTCCAAATGTTTTCAGGATTCTCTTGCAAAATACTATTTCTACAAGAAGAAGTTAAATGGCTTCCGAGGCCTTTTTTTTTTTTTTTTAAATCTCCCTCATCTTCTCTGCAGACATGTGGCCACCACCTTGTGCTCAGGCCCTGCCTCCAGCACCATTTTCTTTCTGCTGATCTTCCCTTTTCCTCTGAACCAATCCCCTATCCCTCCTCTCCCGAACCTTTTAAAACCTGCTCCTTTAAAGTTAGGTCTTTTGAGGTACTAAATAAACTGCAGGCTTCTTACAGTCCCTGAACTAAGCTGAATTGGGAGCCACAGTTAAGAAGTTTTCTAAGGTGATTGATGCCCCCCCTCTAAGTTTGCTGAAGAATTGAACATTGAAATTCAAACTTACCAACCTGGTTTCTCAGACTTACGTCAATTAGTCTCCATGCTTAGTGAGGGTAGGCCAAACGGTGGATGAAACCAGTCCAATAGGAACCTCCTGAATAGGACTTAGGGTTACAAACCCCTAACTTCTGGCAAGATGCTAGAACACCGGGAACCCCCATCAAGCAATTAGAGTGGCTTTTCCTAAGCCTGCTGATTGGAACAAAATTCAGGCTTGCAGGCAAAAGCCTGAAGAACCAGTTCATGACTCTTCTGATCAACTCCAAATTGTCTTTTAAGAAAATTCTGGTCTTCCTTTAGATACTGAATCCTAAAGTAGAGCACTCGGTCTGGTTCTGAAAAGCGTTTGGACTGAAGGCCAAAGCAGTACTCTTAGGGTAGCATTTAAATCTACATTTACTAATAGGCTGAACTGGGATCTTTTCGTTTTCAGTTAAGAGGACGAGGATGGAATGAGAAACTACCCACTCGAGATTTGTTAATACGGCAAACCAGCTCACTCACATCCTAGATGAGTCATGTGAAAGAAAGATCACTAGGGGCACCTAGGTGGCTTAGTGGGTTAAAGCTTCTGCCTTCGGCTCAGGTCATGATCCCCGGGTCCTGGGATCGAGCCCTGCATCAGGCTCTCTGCTCAGCAGGGAGCCGGCTTCCTCCTCTCTCTCTGCCTACTTTTGATCGGTCTGTCAAATAAATAAATAAATAAATAAATAAACAAACAAACAAATAAATAAATAAATAAAAATCTGGGGGAAAAAAAAAAGAAAGTTCACTAAAATTCTTGGTTTTCAACTCCGGCAGAGAGGGCCCCTAAACCTAATCCCTCCCCCTCCCACCCGCCCAATTTCTGATGTTATTGTAGAGGCCCAGGGCATTGGAAAAGAGATTGTTACAAACTTAAGCATTCCAGGCACTTTCCGCCACCTTGTCATTCTCTCCAATGTCCTCCTAATTCCCAATGATGGGGCTCTAAGGAACTACAGAGGCTCTTCCCTATTCTCCCTCTTAGTAGGCCTGGAGAAATCACTCTGCAGACTGGGAATGAATAGCTCTGAGTGCTGACCTAGGGAATATACTCTCAACACACCACCCCTGCCTCGGGGCACCAAAAACAGTTCCAACAGCAGGGTCTCTAATAAACCTCAATGGATTCCTGCCTCTGAACCTATTCCCTTCTAAGGCCTTCAAGAAACACACATGCTTTTCTCCTTAGTTCTTCTATCCCTATTCATGTATTGACCCAAGATTTCTTAGGAAAGTATCATGCTGGAATTTCTTTCTGCCGAAAGGGGGGAAATGATTCCAGAACTGGCCAGTAGTAATCAAAATAGCCGATCAGGACTTAAATGACCCTCTGACATCTTTTATTTGTTCAGTCTCTGGACAACACAATAGCTGGGACACTGATTATTCCCACTGGACCAGCTACCATCTCCTTCACAGGCAAGATGTTTAGCTGACAGTGACACAATCCAGAGAGCACCTCCCATCAAGGTTCAAATAGATCCCGCAAACCATCTCCACAAAATTAACCAGTACCTGTAAATAAAGAAGCCCTTCAAAGCATCGAGCCCATAACAGAAGACAAGGCCCAGCACCTCAATGTCTCCTGTACGCTTAGTCCCTATAATACCCCTATTTTACCTGTGAGAAAACCTGGTGGCCAAGGATGAAGCTTTGTTCAGGACCTCTGAGCAATAAATAGCACTGTTATCCCTTGGGATGCTGTTGATCCTGACCCCATATACTACAGACGTCTATTCCTACTGAGAGCCTATTTTCAATATAATTGACATATGCAGTGCATTTTTAGTATTACAGTTGACGAGAGAAAAATACCTTTTGCTTTCATGTGGGAAAAATGGAAATGCACCTGTCACAAACGTGAAAAGCAGATTTGGATGAGGGGTGCCTGGCTGACTCAGTCGGTAGAGCATAGGACTCTTGATCTTGGGGTGCTCGAGCCCCAAGTTAGGGGTAGAGTTTACTTAAAAAGATTTTTTTTAAAAAGCTGATTTGTATGATAGAAAGTTTTCTGTAGGCTCTACTCTGTTACAATATATAGATGATTTGCTTCTCGGGTCCCCCTCTCAAACCTCTTCACAGGAAAACCAAATCTACCTGTTAAAATTTCTCACTCTAAAGGGATGTAAAGTCTCTGAAGAAAACTGCAGTTTGCTCAAACTCAGGTTTGATACTTAGGGCACCTCATCTGGGAATAAGGACCACATCTGGATCTAGGTAGATTTCAAGGCATCCTGAACTTCCCCAAACCTAAACTAAGTACCAGTTATAAGGTTTTCCTCAACTGACCAGCTATTGTTGAAAAGAGATTCCAAATTTCTCTCTTATGGCTCAATCTCTGTATGCTTTACTAAAAGATGACAAATCTGGTGCCATTATTTAGAAAGATCAGGGACATGTAGCTTTGAGGGGGGGAAAAAAAGCCTAATAAAGCCCCCTGCCCTTAGACATCCTAATTATCAACTTCCCTTTTTCTTCTGAGAAGGAAGGAAATGCCCTTGGAGTACTCACCCCAAAACACAGATCATTATTGCCCAAAGAGTAATTATAGCCAACAGCTTGACCCTGTGGTATGGGGATAACCCCTTGTCTCAGAGCCATTCCTGCCATTGTCCTCTTAGTTAAGGTCACTGAAGAATTAATCATGGGATCAATCCCCTTTAACCATCCTTGTACTTTAGCCTAGGGCGAAACTGTAAACATTTACACTGATAGTCAGTATGCCTTTGGGGTAGCTCATGACTTTGGAATATTGTGGAAATAATGAGGTATCCTTACCTCCAAAGGCAACAAAATTAAAAATGGCTCCTATGTTCAAAACTTATTAAATGCTATACTTTCACTGGCTGCTCTGGCTATTATTAAAGTCCCTGGGTATTTCAGACTCTATTCCCTCGAGGCCAAAGTAAATCACCTGATATTTCCACCAAAAATACTGCTGTCAAGGAAACCAGTAACCAAACCTCTGTAGTGGTCCAAAGGGATATTCACCCAAATGATAATCTGGAAAAACTGATAAGAGATACCCAACAATTATTCCCAGAGAAGGAAGAACAATATTGAAAACCTAATAACAGTTGGTTCAATAAAAAGAGAACTCTGGTTTAGACCAAATAACAATCTGACCCCACCAGAAATTCTAAAATTCTTACTACTTACTACTATATGTGCATTAAAGTCATTGGTCTACTGACAAAATGATAGCATTTGTGAACCAATGTTGGTGGAGAAATATCAATAAGGTCACAAAAGTTCCCATCTCGCTTGTCCCACCTGCTCTCATCCCTTGAGATAGTCACAGATGTCCAATGTACCTGGCCTCCTTTGACCCACAACTTGTAAAGGAGATATACTTCAATATTGTAAAGGCCTAACCGTTTCTATTAAAATAATCATGCTTATGGGGCGCCTGGGTGGCTCAGTGGGTTAAGCCGCTGCCTTCGGCTCAGGTCATGATCTCAGGGTCCTGAGATCAAGCCCTGCATCGGGCTCTCTGCTCAGCAGGAAGCCTGCTTCCCTTCCTCTCTCTCTGCCTGCCTCTCTGCCTACTTGTGATCTCTGTCAAATAAATAAATAAAATCTTTAAAAAAAATAAAATAATCATGCTTTGATAGACCAATCTTTTCACAGTACTCTCCTGGGAGACAAGACCTTAAGGATCACACCTTGCAACCTGGAGATTTTGTCTATTGGAAGACACCTTTTGTCTACTGGAAAGATCCTCCTCGGCCTCAAAGAATGGTCCTTATTAGGTACCGACAACCAAACTTTGTACTGCCAAGTTCCAAGGCATAGACTCTTAGATTCACGCGACATAGTTAAACAAAGCACCAAACCCTAACCAGACCTGCACACCATCTGGTGACCTGAAAGTAAAGATTTTCCAGAATTGAAGCAGAGGACTTCTGATGAGACAGCTTTCCCAAGAAGTCTGGATAGGTCTAAATATCTTTTTCTCATTGACTGCTTTTACTATCTCTTTTGTGGAAACACAAAGCCCTTGTCTGCATTTCCCAAGCCTTGCAAAAGGTGGAAACCTCTTCTTTTGACTGGTTTATCGACCTTTTGAAAATAGGCTGGTCATGATCTCATGACAAACCAATACTTGCTTTTTCTGAAGGATTACAAGGTTCAGGATTCACAAAAGTCTTTTTTCATCTAGACTATTAACGGACTCTGGATTCTCATCCAAATTCATAGTTTCTGGATTTACAACTTTGGGGACTATATTATTGATAACATATTTGGTTCCAAACAGTTCTTTTGTGATAACAAGACTGTGTTAATACGTCCTTGATATTTTGCTATTTTTGCAAAAAGTTCATTAGCTACTGCTTCATGTATGTATCTGCACGGTATTTTCCCAAATGTACTCGGTGAATTCTTTCAGTGTGTTCCTGCAGTTTTCATTATTCTGCTCTCATGGCCACTTTAGGCAGAGACTTCCAGAAGGCATACTTGACTCTGGATTTGCCCTTATAGAAAGAATCTTTCTTCCCTAAGTCTGAATAAGTGCCAATAAATGTTTCAAATGGCTACTCTCAGACATAGGGTCCAGTTGTAGAACTCCATTTGGAGTTGTTACGTTATGTTATGTTCTGTATAATTAATTACATTTTGTATTTTGTTGCTTGTGAAACTTTTGTAAAAATGATGTACCCAATAAGGAGATGATCTCCAATGCTTAGGACCTTGATCCTGATAAATGTGAACTGATGTAGGAAAGATGTTAGGGCTTGAACTCGATGGCCAAGAAAGAATTCTTGAGATGTCTTTGGTGCGAAAAGGTGGTTTTATTAAAGTATGGGGACAGGACCCATGAGCAGAAAGAGCAGCACTGGGGTCATGAGGAGTGGCCCATTATATACTTTCAAGTTGGGAGGGGTTTAGGGAATAGCATAAGTCTCTAAGGAATTTTGGAAGCAAGGTTTCCAGGACCTTGAGGGGGCTAGCTATTTTTGGGAAATGGTCACTTATTACAGTCTAATAACACCTGAATCATGAGATCCTTCAGATGTATAAGGGTGGGTGATACACTTGGGGGATGACTGCCAACATGTATCTTGGGGGGTAGAGATAAAGGAAGTTTCCAAAGGAATTTTTATATGTTAAAGTAGAACTTACAGGATCCTTGGGGTCGGGCTAAGATTGCCTTTTGCCCTTAGCAAAGTATTAATACTGAGGCAGCTGAGTTCCTAGAGGAATGTCACTCTGCCTGTTTGAAGGACTTGTCAGTGGGCTCTAGGTAGTAAGGAAATTGAGCAATTTTTCTTCTGCCTTTGTTTCCCACATCATGAACTACTGATGATAAATGCCTATGGGTTCTCCTTCCTAACCCTCTCTGTTACTCAAATATGGCCTTCTTTCCAACTGCTCTGCCCTTTCCCCCTGGCATCGGGAAAGGTCTTTCCTGGCACAGAAGGACAAAACCACTAAATGCGGAAAACCTGACTTTTGATCAGTAATGCTTTCAGAGAAAGATCTTGATCAAAACGAGGAAATGAGAAAATTAATAAAGGGAAATCACTAAAACGGACTTGGGATGCTAGAAGGGGAGGTAAGAAGGGGGAGCAGTACCACTCAATGGCAATCTTAGGAAGATCTGTCAGTTACAGACTCCAGCAGAAGAATCACCAACAAGAAAGAATCATCCATGACAGATTCTAACAGAGAAAGACATACACTGAAACCTGTAAGAAACAGATGAGTCTGGCAACTCAGCCAATGAGAAACCATCATTATTCTTGAACTCTTGCTATTCTCCAATGGACTTTCATTCAAAACAACTCCTCCCAACATTCTCCCCCCTTTCCATAAAATATCACTCATCTCCTTTGTTGGACTTGTCTATCTATAATCCTGCCATACTTGCTTGTCCTGAATTGCAACTCTCTGTTATCCTTGAATAAACTCATTTTGCTGAGTACTAAAAAACACACACACACTCACACTAATTGTTTTAAAACAGTAGTGCATATATTATACTCCTCCTTTAATCAAAGCCAGCTTTGATTAAAAACTGCTAGTTTCAAAGATCAGTCTGATTTTGAAGATGAACCAAAATGAGTTTATTCAAGAATTTTACCAGCAAAACTCATTTTGCTGGTAAAATAACTAAGTTTTATTTTTAAGGTTAACACAACAAATGTAAATTCCCCTTCTTATAATCCAGCCACATTTGACTGTTTTAACTTTCCTTTTCCCTACAGGATTTACAGAGAGCACTCTGGTCTAATCCCTAACATTCAAAGTATACAGATTACTCATGTAAATGCTGAAAGCCAAGAAGTGAATTTAACAAAAAGCCCCCAAGACTGGCAGTAAGGCTCACTTTGCCCTGCTTTCTAGGGCTCTGTAATCAGGCTCTGCTAGCTTCAGGCATTCCTATGCAGCATCCATTTTAGGTGTATCCTAGACCCCCCCGCCCCCAAAGAATTCATGTTCCCTGAACAACAGATCTTTTCAATTATAAAGCCCTTTTATCTAGACTTTCAGAAGATCCTACCAAATTTAGAGAGGAATCAGAAAGATTAGTGGCCATTCACAACCCCTGTACCCCCATCCCCCCCTCACCCTGAGGAAACAGATGACCTGACTCTTCTACAAATGATCTCCAGAAGGCCAAAATTCAGGGGCTAACAGAAATCAACCTGAACTGTGTACTTTGGAAAAAAGCTTTATAAATGCTTTATACAGACTTTACAAAGGCATACATCTTTTCATTCCCATTTTAGTTAAAAAAATCTTCCTAAAAAAAAAACTTCCTGAAGCAAGTTTAGTTAAAAAGGCAGGTCAAACGCTTGATATTCAGGCTACAGATGTGTGTGTGGGGGGGGAGGAATTAAAAACAACTATCTTGGGCTCACTGGGCTCTCTGCTTCCTTTCCTCTCTCTCTGCCTGCCTCTCTGCCTACCTGTGATCTCTGTCAAATAAATAAATAAAATCTTTAAAAAACAAACAACCAAAAAAGTCAACTATCTTTGTTGTGCCAATCTCTACAAAACCATAAATACAACTGTAGAAACAAGTTGAAATCCAACTATCTCTACCAATCCCCAAACCTCGCCTATTCCTCTCAAAATGCTTACAGATATTATCAAAGATCAGGATATTGTAACAAAATTGTCCTGTACTTTAAAAAGGTTAATTTTAAATAGCAATTACCCTGGAACTCTTAGGAAAAAGAATTTTTTTTGCATTCTTTCTCTGTCCCTTATAAATTTTATCATGTCTTTGAAAACATAGCTTGCATCACCCGAGACTAATGACAAAAAGGTGTGGAGAGGCTTTTTAAAATACAAACTATTGGGGCACCTGGCTGGCATAGTCAGTACAGCATATGACCATGTGATTTTTTTTTTTTTTTTAAGAGAGTGCATGCATGCACCTGTGTGCTCGTGGGAGGTGGGAGAGAATTTTAAACAGGCTCCATGCCCATCACAGAGCCCAACGAGGGGCTTAATCTCAGGACCCTGAGATTGTGACCTGAGCCAAAATCGAGTCCCACACGTAACTGACTGAGCCACGCAGGCACCCCAGAGCATGTAACCCTTCATCTTGGGGTTATGAGTTCAAGCCCCATGCTGAAGGTTAGTTTATTTAAAAAATAAATAAATAAATAAAAATTACAAGCTGCTATAAGAGCTCTAGCATCTCTGATAATAGGCATAATGCCCCAAATCTCCACCTTGAAAAAAAATATGATACTTTCTCCATGCCTTTGTGGTAAGAATTTTCCTATCCCCCTCTTCTCTAGGACCTAAGAGCCATTTTTTGAAATGCAAACTTCAGGGAGAAATTTTTCATGAGGAGTAAAGGAAACAAGAAAGAGACAGAGAGAGATTAAGTATTTAATTGGGCCTATACTGTCTTCTCCACAAATATTTGTAAAACAAACTTATTAGATTTCCTGTGTTTATATGTTTGTCCATATATATATGGTGCAAATGTGAGATATTTTTCTCTACCTCCAAACGGTATTGCTAAAATGAATTTGTAAAAGAGCTCTATTTAGTTATTTTGAAGGCAAGTGCTTGTAAGGACTGTGTATTCTAGTACTTTCAGAAAGACAGAAACTAACCCAAATGTTTTGCAAGTTCACATGATCTGGGGAAATATCTGGTATTAAAACTAATAAAAAGTTGATTTAATTCAGATAGACACCTTTTTAGAGTTATCAGCATTGAATACAAAACGTTTGTTGTGCCTCTGATTACTGAAAGTTGAATAAGTTTCTTATCTCTGTTGCAAAATTTGTCAGAAAGAAAAAAGAAAACAGAGTAACAGTTGACACTTTGATGCATCATGAAGTTCTGTGGGTAATCTAAATAATTAAGAACAAGTAAATAGATGTAAATAAGAATGTTTATAGTAAGCTTTTAAATAGCTTCCAAAATCTTTTGGGTAACCTGAAACCTTAAAGTTTTGCTAAATTAAATGATGAGTCAAGTTAAATTCATTGACTATCTAGATCATTTCCAAATAAATTAATGAACATTAAGTAATATATAGGTTAAAAAAAGTAAATTAGGTTTATCTATTTGTCTTATTACAAAGAAACTATAGACAAATTAGGGTCTGTCTATAAACATGCTTTGTGCTTAATTGAAAGATTATACTATGAAGACACACGTTTCTAGAAATTATGAAATGAATTCATAAATTTGCCAATCTAAAGAATACTGGTGTAACAGTTCACAATTGCTTACTACTTAGATTCCACTAAAAATTAAGGTTTTGTCACCAGCAAGATCCTAAGACCTGACTTTTACTGCCCACCTGCACATACTCACTGATCTTTGTCCCAAGTTTTCCTTAAGTTCTTCTTTCCAGCTTATCTTTTAACTTAGGTAAAAGACCCAACGGGCACAGCATCCCGTGCTGGAAACTGAAACTACCCCTCAAGCAATAATTACTGCCCTGATGAAGAGCTCTGGCCAGCCCAAACCACCTGGATGTGTTTGAGTGCAAGTCCTGACTCACAGCTGCACAGATGGACCACAGAGTGACCAGGAGTTACCTTTACCTCATTATAATGCTAAAATCTCTAGCTGAGAAGCATGAAACTCATTAACATAACATAAAATGCATGCATAGGCCCCTTTCCTTAAGGTACAGGTAGGAACTTATGCCCACCTCTACATATGATGACAAGGCTCCCCTTTCTAAATTGTCATCCTAACCCTAAATAAAAGGAACCCAGGGGTGCCTGGGTAGATCAGTTGGTTAAGTGTCTAGGTCTTGACTTAGCCTCTGGTCATGATCTCAGTGTTGTGAGATGGAGCCCCATGTTGGGCTCTGTGCTCAATGGGGAGTCTGCTTGAGATTCTCTCTCCCCTGTTCCCTCTGCGCTCCCCAGCCCTCTCAAATAAACAAATAAATCTTTTTTTAAAAAATAAAGGAACCCATTCACACTTGCTGGGGGAGTCATAGCTTTGGAAGTTATCCCCTGTGACCTTCTGTGACAACTCCAACTGGTGTAGTTTCTATCTGTAACTCACAAGGAACAAACTGATATTGGTTCAGTCACAGTTTCTTATAGTTAAGAATTCTAATAAATGTAATGGAAACTACTGGAAATAATAAGTAACTCACCAAGGAACAAATTGATATTGGTTCAGTCACAGTTTCTTATAGTTAAGAATTCTAATAAATGTAATGAAAACTACTGGAAATAATAAGAAAAACAAATCTATAGGCAAGTGTTGGGGAGGAAAAAATTTTTATTCTGCCCTTCAAGGTTCTCTTAGTTGATGTAAGAATGAACTTGAACAGGAAACAGGAGAAAATCAATAAAATTTAGTAACATGTATACATAGGAGAGACTCAGGAAAACTGAGTAAGTCTCTGAAATGGCCTAAGTCATCACCTTAATACCATCTTCAACTAAAGACAGAGGTGGAGGAAGTGGGTAGCTGGCTGTGAAAAGCAACCAGGAAAAGGACAAATGGGTAAGATTATTAAATGCTTATCATCTCCAATGATAAGAGTTTCTCTAGAGATTTAGAATCATCCCTCTCTTCTTGGTGCTAAGGGAGACCGTCTTACAAACAGCGATATCGTTACACATGTAAAGGTCTCTTACAAAAGGGCAACTTCTTCATTCTCAGAGTTTCTCCTGTGTCTGCAGTTTCTTAAAAAATAATCAACATAAAATAATCAATATGCCAAAGAGGCATATCTTGGGATAGCAAAATATGCTCCCCTACACAGAAAGTAAGATGTGTGTCTCTGGTAAGAAAAAGTATGAGGAATGGGAATATATTTTTGTTGAAAGAAAATAATTATGTCCTAAGTGAGACTGGTTAAAGAGGGAAAACTCAGGGCAGAATCTTAATGTAAAGAAGAAAGTTATAAAAGATTTATGGAAAAGGAATCTTTTTAAAAATTAATTTGCCAGAGAGAGAGAGAGAGTACAAGGAGAGAAAGCAGTGGGCAGAGCAGGCAGAGCAGGCAAAGGGAGAAGAGGCTTCTCACTGAGCAAGGAGTTCAATGTGGGACTTGATCCCAGGATATTGGGATCATGACCTGAGCTGAAGACAGATGCTTAACTCACTGAGCCACCCAGGTGTCCCCAGAAAATGAACCTTTGAAAAGAAATTTTAGGTGTGTTCAGTATGGATAAGGTTAGAATAAATTTAATTAAGTAAATGAATTTTAATACAAAGTTATGCTGGTCCAAAATTAAATCTTTGTTTTCTTTTTAAAAGGACAATATTTTCGGGGCACTTAGGTGGCTCAGTGGGTTAAGTCTCTGCCTTCCGCTCAGGTCCTGATCTCAGGGTCCTGGGATCGAGCCCCACATTGGGCTCTCTGCTCAGCAGGGAGCCTGCTTTCTCCTCTCTCTCTGCCTGCCTCTTTGCCTACTTGTGATCTCTGTCTGTCAAATGAATAAATAAAACCTTAAAAAAAAAAAAAGACAAAGTTTTCTGGAACTGTGGGTCTGCTTTCAATAAGAAATTGCAAACAAAAACAAAAGGGCTTTTGTTAACCTTTAAAGTTATCTGCCTAGAAAACAAAAATTCTGTATTATGCCAAAATAATTTCCTATGTATATCAGGTCTTTGATTACTTAAGAAAACTAAGTCTTAATTTGAAAAGAGCTAGATTTTGCTCACAACTACTAACATTGTGCATTTGCCTTTGAGATTTTGATGTCCGTTCAGTTAAATGTATAACTATTGTTTCATAATAATCTGTGATCCTATTTAATCAAATGTTCAAAACTTTTGATGTTTTTGATAAATTTCCCAAAATCAAATTCCAAAATGAAGTCTATTGACCTTAATCTAACTGAGGTGTTCCAGAGGGCCCCTAGAACATACCAGAGGTTTTGTTAGTCCTTATAAAAGAGAGATATTAAGCTAATTAGACTTATTTGGTATGCTAAATTACATGGGAATTATTGTCAAATAAATGATTAAACCCTCTTAGATTACATTAGTTATTAAAGTATTCTAAAAATTGTATAAAACACATAGAAATCTTATATACCCTGATTTAATCTAGAACTGTCATGTGTCACAAAGATAACCAAATTTCCTTAACTGAATTGTAATGAACTTGAATCGGATATTTATCATTGCCATTTTTAAGTCTTTTGTCAGTTACAGTTAATATTTTACTCTCTTGCTTTTGCAAAAGTGCTTCATCTTCAGTGAGACACACGGAAAGAACTTTGAGTACATGTTTCTGATAACCTTAAAAAAATAAAAGAGAACTGGGTAAGAATGTCTAGAACTAGTGAAAAAACTGGATTCAAGCAGAACAAGAATAACATGTGACTGAATGAACCGAGGGGGATGATTATAATTTTCATGACTTTTAGTTTGAAACAACTGATTTTTTTATTTTTAATTTTTTTAAAAAAAGATTTTATTTATTTATTTGACAGACAGAGATCACAAGTAGGCAGAGAGAGAGGAGGAAGCAGGCTCCCTGCTGAGCAGAGAGCCTGATGCAGGGCTCGATCCCAGGACCCTGGGATCATGACCTGGCTGAAGGTAGAGGCTTTAAACCACTGAGCTACCCGGGCGCCCCAAAACAACTGATTTTTTAAAAAGATTTATTTATTCGTTTTTGCAGGGAGGAGCAATGGGAAAGAGAGAGAATCTCAAGCAGACTCCCCATCGAGCAGGGAGCCCAACACGGGGCTTGATCCAGGACCCTGAGATCAAGACCCAAGCTGAAATCAACAGACAGATGCTTAACCAACTGAGCCACCCAGGCCCCCCTCAACTGTTGCTTTTTAAAAAATGTTTTAGTTTTCCTAAAGAAAACTTTTTCTCTTAAGCTAATTGACTTATAGCAATTTGATAAATAATATTTGTATAAACAGAACTGAAACATTTATTTTTTCCTCCCTACCTGATCCCTCCAGATTTCAGGAATTCTCAGTATTCTTAGTTTCATGGCAATGTACTTATTTTCATAAGTTCAATAAGAATCTATTCACCCCGTAACAGGTCACAACTGGATACATTGCATATATTACCAAGGTTTTGACTTGAATGTCACATTTGAGAGTCACAAGCATAGACTCAGATTTGACCAGATAGCCTTAAGGAACTAATGTTGACTTTAGGCAAGTAATAAAGCACATTGCAAATATTAACCTGATATCTTATTTACAGAATTTCTATAGCCTTCCCATGTGAGTAAAGGAGGTCACTCCCCAGGAGGTACACACATTTCAAGATATTTTGGGGACCTGGAGAGGATAGGAATTCAACCAATCTATAGGTGTTTCATGTGAAATCTAATGGCAAGTAGATGGCTTGGCTTTTGGACTCAAGAGCCTATTAACAGTTCATTCTGGAGATTCCTTATGAAAAGTTCCAGCAAAGCAGATTTAAAAGAGCCTACATGGTCAACCACTATTCCTGATGGACTTATATATAAATAATCAGGCTAAGATTCTTAGAAAGTAGACTTATTTTGCAAACAAATTAGTTTAATAAATTAGGCTATCTCTGGTAGAAATGAGGGAAAAATAGAAAAAGTATGTTATAAAAATTATAAATATAAAATTATAGAGAGAAAAATTATGTTTCAATAACACACTTCAGTGGATATTTGAGTCTAATACTGCTCATCATAAACTGGACTAGTTCTTGATTCTTTTAGCTCCCTCCAACACCTCACTACAATTCTCTAAACAAATATTTTTAATTTTTCTTACATGTTTCTGACTTGGATCATTTGAGAACTAAAACTTCCCTTCTTCCTGAAGCCATGTAGACTGAATATGAACAACTTGATGTAAACTTCAGAGAAATCCCAATAGCTCATATACAGACAACCTCTGTGCTTTCTGTTGCTCTGTGGGCCATTCAAAAAAATCACCAGAGACATTCAAACTACAAACTAGGAGAATATGACAGTTTGCCACTACCTGCTCTCACACTATCTGAAGATGCTTCAAGCCTAACATCTAGAAATCTTCTCTACTGGCTACTTTGAGAACTCAGAAACTGGTTCATAATTTGATCTAATCATTAACCATTGTTCTTCTGTTTCAAAAATGCCTATTTAATACTTGATTACTTGAACCACAGGTCTAACTTTGATTGTGTCACTGTGTCCTGAAGTGAGTTTAACTGAACTGATCTACTGTCAGGACGAAGAGCATTATTCAACAAGATGGAACAATCCACCAACTCATTTAAAAAAAAAAAATTTCCAACTCAACTTTTAAGGCGTGAAACTTCCAGGGAAATTTCAAAAGAGGTAACTGTAGGGGCTAAGGGCAGGCTACCCCAAGATATGACTAGCTGAAAATAATCAAGGCCCAAGACTCAGGAAGAAACTTTCACCTCTCTAACTCCAACAACAACTGCCTAAAAGAATTTAGATAAAGCATCTACTCCAGGAAGAGAGCTATCGCCATAGATAACTACTTTATAATATGAACTAGGTATGGTATACAGGGAGGAACATAGCGAGGCCTGTTTGATCAAAGTCCTTTATGTCCCACTGTTTCTGAGTGGACCAGAAAAAAAGTGCTTAACAAATATTTACTCTTTTTATCTTCCTGTGAATTACACTCCTTCACTTTGAAGTCCTAGACTCCTACTCTCTTCTCTTTAGTTCAGAATGACATATATACCTCATTTTCCTTGTCTTTGGAATCTCATCTCTATTTGGATTATCTTCACATACAAAATTAAGTCTGATTTTCAGCCATTAATTTGTCTTATGTCAATTTAATTCTTAGTCCAGCTAGAACAATCTTAAAAGGCATAAAAAATTTTCTTCCTCCCCAACACCTCCCAATATCCATTCTTTTTTACCACAACAAAACAAATGTTGGGTAGACAGATATACTACCCAGAATAAAATCCCATGTGGCATTAGCTCCATGGCAATATTTGGATACAGTCAAAAAGAAGTCAGAAGTTACAGACTGGAATCTGTGTTCCTTACTGCGCTGTACAAAACATTTAATAACACCATCCACCATCTGTTACACCTTCAAAGGCATCCCAGCCAAGGAGAAACTAGAAAAGATTCAGTGTTGACATATGTTGGGTGCTTCTTGCTGTTTTTAGCACAGTCCTATGAAAGCATTGAGCTAACACAGGAGCTAAACAGTTTGAGGCAAAATGGAAGGGAATATGACTCTGATTAGGGGCCTGTTTTCTGCTTACTGTCTAAAATTTCAACCAACCTAATGTGGATCTTAGAGAGTGGAGAGGGAAAAAGCCATGGAAATTTTATAGTCCAAACAGAAATAGTAAAATCAAATTTCATCATTATCTAGGACACTATCAATTTTAAGATAAGATACACCACTATTTATGAACTAGTAGAAAAAATTAAGGTTGCTAATAACATAGTGCTTCCTTCTCCATCAGAATTATATTTTATATTATATTTTTAAACTACATTTAGACAGATTTTAATACCATTCCTTGTATATACAACAATAGAAAAATACAAATAAAATAAATTGGTTAACTCTCTCCTGGAACTTCTATACCTTTTTACATTTGCAGTCTGAATCTCTGGGATTACACTTTAATGTAGAATAATAAATGCTGTGTTTCCCCCAAAATAGAATTATGATGGAGCATTTCTTAAGAGAATGCCCCACTAGTATCTCCAGGTAGCTAACACCCATTCTGCAAGTTTTGATAATAGAACATAGGCAATGAGGGGGATTCTAAGACCCTACTGATTTGTGAAGTATTTAAACATGAAAGAAGAATAGGCCTATTATGTATTAATAAAATATAGCAATTATATCATTCTGAAGAAAAAATGACTGTAGCTGTGATATTTCTTTTTTTAAGAGAAAGAGGGTGCACGTGTGGGGGGGAGTGCCAAAGGGAGAGGGAGAGAAATAATCTTAAGCAGACTTTATGCTCAGCTGGGAGCTTCACATGGGGATTGATCTCATGACCCTGAGATCATGATTTTAGCTGAAATCAAGAGTAAGATGTTTAACCAATTGAGCCACCCAGGCGCTCCTGTAGTTCCAAGATTTTTAAGGTATCTGCAGTTATAGTTTCCTGATAGTGGGGGCATCTCAGCAAGCAAAGAGCAAACAGGAAAGGGCCTTTCAACAAAGCCTTTGTCTTCAGTTGGTTTGCTGACAGAAAAGCTAGGGACAGAGCAGCACAGAGGACAGTAAGTAAAATATTAGCTCTTTGTGCTTAACACTATGTCTTGGCTATGGTTATTTGCAATTGGAGGTGACCAGAAGGGGGCTATACATTTTGAGTGAATCACAACAATTATAATCAAAAGTTTCACCTAATGACTTTTGTACTGAACTATAAATGAATAAAGGCCAACAAGCTTAGGGATTTTTGTTTGTTTGTTTTGTCTCTTGAAGTGGGGAGGGTTGGTTTTTTGAGGATCATGGTGGAATGGGTACCATTAACACCTTTTTCTCTTAGGTCCTCTTAAAGTCTTAATTTTTCAGTGGCCTTTGCTGACTTCCTCTCTAAAGTAGCCTCTATACAACATAAAACACATTCACACAATTTATCACAGAATTTTCTTTTATTATCTTGATAGCCTTTAGCACTGAGATAATCTTATATATTTATTTATTATCCAACTCTTTCCCCTAGAATAGAAGTCCCACTGTTCGACTAAGCAGTTAGTTAGGTGCTAATAGGATATATGAAGGCCAGCAAAGAGGAAGTCTTGGCCAACGACTGGGAACGTCAGAGGCCTACCCTGGCAGCACTCCACAAGAAGCCGGATCAAACCAGACAGGCCTAAGATGGCAGCTGCCATGACAGGAAACCCGGTCCAAATAAGAAAAGGCACAAAACCTTATTCCCAAGAAATCCCTGGCCCATGTAATAAATATTCCACCCTTTAGTTAACAACTCTCAATAAAAGAGAAACCCAACCCCCAGTGCATGCAGCTCTCGTTCCCACTTGAGATTATCCACCCTCACATCTCGATGTGATTTACTTAAGATTCACTTTAAAAAACTTCTCCACTTGTGTTGCTCATATAATTGTGTCGTGTCTGTCCTTGAATTCTTTCTGGTGATAAGACCAAGAACCTTCAGTGACATCTTTGGGATGGGCTAGGTCAAGGCCGCAAGGACCCAGTTCACCCAGCAACATCTTTTTGGTGGCCTCAAAAGACAGGTAACAGTGTACTGAGTTACCCTCTTCATCTGAGTCTCCAACTCTCACCTTCCTTGTGCTGGAGAGTTGTTCAGTTACTCTTCCTCCTTTTTT
Organism: Lutra lutra; assembly: GCF_902655055.1. Taxonomy (NCBI): domain Eukaryota; kingdom Metazoa; phylum Chordata; class Mammalia; order Carnivora; family Mustelidae; genus Lutra; species Lutra lutra. The sequence continues at coordinate 69,531,834 of NC_062280.1, forward strand.
CTACTCTCTTTCCAATCTACCTGGGAACAAAGGGTCTGAAAGCATCAAAGAGAGACTGATTTTCAGTTTCAAAGAATGAAGGACACTTGCTCCTTCCAGCTGAAAGGCACTCTTAGACAACTAAGAGTTTCATGCAAGTGTCAGCGCTTATTCCTCAGACATGTAACAGTCCCATAGGGCTTTCTATCTCACTGGTAATTAAAACCTTGGCTCATCTGGGGATCCTCCAGTACTCTGAACCCCTCTGGTTGTCTTAAACTTCCAGCGGGAGAAGCCAAGACATGTAAAAGAGTGCTTGGTGGCCACTCCTGGAAGTGACACTCACAATCAACCCTCCAAGATCCATTGCATGGATCCCTAGGTAACTGTCGCACATTCCCAGGCTGTCTCTGTCTCACCAGAAATCTTTATTTTGGTCCTTCCCTTATGTGTTAGCATCTTGTGCTCATTTCTCTCATCTTTTCTGAACTTCTCAGCCCATTTGTGTCCACTCCTTCTGACAATGACCGGCGGTGGGATGTCTCAGACAGACATCAGGCAGATCAGACGCACCTGGGTTCACTCTGAAGGTAACCCTGAGAGTGGCAGAGGCTCATCCACGTGCTGTGCAGCGTCTGAAAGGTCTATTTCACACCTCCCGGGTCTGATCCCTCATTGAGTTTCAGCAACCTCCTCTTAAACCTACTTCCATGTTCTCTGTTGATGGCTGGGGAGAGAGACCTGTGGGATGTTCTGCTGCCTATCGCAGTGATCCTGTAACTCACACTGTTCTATTCGCAAGCCCACCATAATATAGGCTATAAGCCATTGTACTCCCGAACAAGGGACCCTGCCCAACCATAATTTTCCCTCTAGGTTTACCTTATTCACCATTTAACTGAATATCATCTGACCCAAGCAATTCACAAGTTCAGGAGAGAACTGATAAAAGAGGTTAACTCCACCTGCACTGGTCACAAAGTAGAAGGGATCAAAATATTTCTGTGGGTCAGATAAGAAACACTGAGACCATGAAAGGGACTCCCAGCCCTGGCAGCTACTGTTTGCCTCTGGTTGTTGAGGGGCCTAACAGAATGAGGGGAAGGAGATACTTATAGATCATAGAATCATGATGCTGTCCACCCCAGGCCATCAGGGTTATCGCTTAGTGAACACTGTCCTTATTGTTCCTACTGGGGTCTTCAGGAAGACTGTCACTCCTGTGACTGAAGGCGCCAGGATGAGGCACGGCCCTGTAATGCCAGGGCTGAGCAGGTCCCCACCCAGCATGCTGGCCACTGCTGTGATGACAGGGGGCAAATGGACCACTGGATCCACATGCCACCAGAACTCCCTGGGAGGGTTCCTAGTTAAGGTCCTATCAAGATTCTAGGAGGGACTGGCTCTCCTCAGGGTAAGAGAGGTATCTGAGCTTCTGTTGAGGTTCCCAGGAGAGGATCAGAGGCCCCTCTTGGGAACAACAGGAGCCCATGTTTAGTTGCTTCTTTTCTGATTACATGAGTCAACACTCTCCCTGAAGACAACAGGAAATTCCACCTCTGTCTTCAAAGATTCTCCCCTAAGATGGATCTTCATACACTGGGAACTGGGACCAGCTTCCACTAGAAAGCTTAAAAAGAAAAAGTACTTATCTTCTTTTGTAACACTGCTTGGCCCCAATATAAACTAGAAGATGGGGAAGTCTGATAGGAAAAGCCTAGTCTTTTAAAAAAAATTATTTTTTATTAACCTATAACGTATTAATTGTTTCAGGGGTACGCATATGTCAATCATCAGTCTTACACAACTCACAGCACTCACCATAGCACGTACCCTCCCCAATGTCCATCATCAGCCACCCACCCTGTCGATCCCACCCCTCTCCCCTCCAGCAACCCTCAGTTTGTTTCCTGAGATTAAGAGTCTCTTATTGTCTCCATCTCTGGTTTCATCTTGTTTCAAGGAAAATGCTAGTGTTAACTATAACCCCATATTACAGCTTGATCTCCTCTGTAAAAGGCAAGGAAATGAACCGAAATTCCATATGGTCATGACTTTATGGCCCTATACCCTATGATCAGTCCATACTCCTTTAGGGGGCCTGAAGACACTCCTCTCCTCATCCTCTACCCCTCAATCTACCATCAGCTCAGCTGCCTCAGGCCCTTATACTTCTGTTAGTCTGCCACCTCACCTGAGTTCTGTCATATTCTCTATGTGCCCCCCATTGTCTTGTAAACAGGTTGTGCCAAGATCGTGTTTTTCTCTCCGTTTCTCCTGAGTCTCTCAGTCCTCTTTGTTTGCTTCTTTTGTGTGTCACATCTGAACTGTATCTTGAGAGGACTGGAGGATCGTTGCCTGACTCTTGCCGGATGTGGGGACTTCTCCCTCATTCATTTCCCGGGTTAATGGCTCTAAGTGGGGCCAACTGTCTGGGGCCAACCTCAGGCCTGGGACTTTGAGGGATAGTCCCAAGCAGCTGCCAAAACTTTCAAGGAGATTCCCAGTCTTCTCTCAGCACAATGTGGACTGCCAGTTTTCTCTTTCCTGCTGGAACAAAAACACGTGTCTATTCACTTGCACAAGCTGATGAGCTATAGGACCAGCATGCCTCTTTCTCTGCCCTCTGGGCTCTGCACCTCCTTGGCCACCACCTCCCCTTCCTTCTGTTCTACGTCACCATGGCTGCGGCTTCCAGAACCAGCTTCTTTACCACCCTGGGTGCCTCTGGTGCCAGTGGCTCCTGTTCCTCTTACAATCACCAAGGAGCCAACAGCACCCTGAGCTGTTGGGCCACCTCCTTATGAGTTTCAAACTGGAGCACCTCCTAAATCAGCACGAGGGGGGCTCAGAGACTTCCCTGGACTTAAAATACCCACTTCAGATTTCCCCACAGGAGCTCCAAGTACAAGTGACAGCAGGGAACAAACTGATCAATTTTTAGTGGACACAGATACAACCTCCTCAGTATCTGCTGCAATTTGTCGGCAAAGGATGACTTAAAATGATGGTTGACTTTGTCTCATAAAACTTTTCATGGGTAATTGTTAAGCATGAGTAGGTTGAATAGGTTAAAAAAAAAGGCTTATAGGTAAACTTTTAAATAGCTTTCAAAATCTTTGGCAGCCTAAAACTTCGAAGTTTTGCTAAGTTAGATGATACATTAGATCAAATTCATTGGATATTTAAGTCTTTTCCAAGTAAGATTAAATGCTAAAACATTAATTACTGAATGAGGATTTGTCTGCTTTTGGCGTGTTATTACAGAGAAACTGAGGATTCTAAAAACCATAAAATGTACTCATAAATTTTAGATCTAAAGAATTCTGGTTTAACAGACAGTTCAGCAGCTCAAAATTGCTTACTACTTAATTTTCACTGAAGACTAAGGTTTCTAAGAGTTAAAATTCTGCCAAATATAATTAAGACTGATAGAAATGATAAAGAAAGCAACTCATATGTAGGAAAGTAGGAGATATGTAAAACAAAACAAAGCAAAACAAAACTAGTATGAGGAACGGGAATACAATTTTACTGAGGCAAAAGGAAGTACTTTTGTCCTATAATGAGACTGGTTATCCAGAGAGAGAAGGCTTAGGACAAAATCTCAGTGAAGAAGAAAACTGTAGAAGGTTTGTGACGGGCAAGTTTAGGAAAAGAATTTTATATGTGATCAGAACTAAGACTTCAATGAATGGATTTTAAAAAAGTACATTGGTGTAAGACTGAGATACAGCTCTTCTCTCAATTAAAGACAAAGTCCTTGGATTGTTGGTCTGCTCTTGATAAGAAATTGTAAACAAAGTTTTTTTCTTTTTCCTTTATCTTTCCAGAAAACCAAAGTTTCTATGTTTTATCTGTATCATGTCTTTGATTACAAGAGGAACTTCTGAATAATTCTGAAACTTCTGTGAATATTCTGAAACTTCTTAATATTTAAGGGGCTGAGTTTTGCTAGCAGCTGTATAAACTTCTGTAGAATCTCTTATTGTCACCTTGGTTAATTAGATAATTAAATATTACATTTTGTTAATAATCTACAATGTTAATTCAGGTATGTGCTTTAAAACTTTGAGGTTTTTAACAAAATTCCCAAGATTCAAAATCTAAATGAAGTCTTTTTGACTAATTAGTCTTATTTATATGGTGTAAGTTACATTGCAAGCACTATCAAACAAATGATGAAAAACATTAGGTTCTATTGAATAGGTAAAGGTTATAACTGTTTTACAAATTACTCAAAATTCCTAAGGCTTTTAATATGCTCTGGTTTAAGGTCATCATTTGACATTCTAATTACAGAAATGTTGTGTGTCACAGAAATAATTGGATTTCCTCGTCAACTGCATCATAATGAACTCTCATCAGATCTCTAACCATGGCCATTTGTTAGTTTTTTGTTATTTATAGTTATTGTCCTGATGTTCTTGAGAAATGTGTCTTGTCTTCAAAGAGATTCATGAAAAGAACTTACAAACAAATACAGGTTTCTGATATGTTTAAGATCATAAAACTAAACTTGGTAAGAACTTCTGAACTAATGAGAAAGCTGCATTTAAATAGAACAAAATTAATAACATGGGACTAAATGAACTAAAGAAGATGAGATAGTTTTTATGACTCATTTCAAACATTGCTGGTTCTCTAATATTTGCTCTTACAGATTTAAGTTTCCCTTAAGTTCCTCTGAAGTTATCTATGACTTACAGAAATATGATAGAATATTCCTTTGTGAACAAATTGAAACATTTATCTTTTCTCCCTCTCTGAACCCTCCAGTGTTAGGGTCCATGATCAAAGGAGCGAGACTGATACAAAGCGAAGGTCAAGCAAAGCTTTATTTTGCGCCAGCACTGAGAATCAAACCGGCCAGTCAGGGCTGCCTCTTACAGAGAGAGCAACCCCTCGCAGCCTCACAGACTAACTTTTATAGAGCAAAGGCCATGTGGTTGAGCCTGGTCACACACAGGTGGCCAATGAGATTATAACACACAGAGAAAGCTGCATAGTCATGCTAGGTCACACATGGGTGGCCAATTGAATTACAATTCACCCCATAGTAGCTATTTAAACCAGCCTATCACCTTGGTCAGAATTGGCGCCCAAAAGGTGGAGCCCACATTTTTTTTTAGGGAGATAGTGATTGGATGTCTCCACCTGGCCTGACCCGCCCTTGTATTTGGGCTCTGTTATCTGGGACTGGTCAACTATATTTTACTGATTTCTCAGACTTGCTTTTAAGTAAGTCCCCTGGGGTGGGGTGGGGCAAGGTCAGTTTAAGTTTTACTGCATAAACAACAAAATGGCTGTTCAACCGAGATGGAGCCGCTCTGGCTAAATAGGCCCTTACATCCAGGATACAGTAAGTGTATCTCTGTGAGTATTCTTTTCTGGCAGTTATAATTATTTGCATAAGTTCAATGAGAATCTGTTCTCCTTGTAACAAGACACCACTAGAAGCACTGGTTATATTACCAAAGCTTTGACTGGAATGTCATAGAGTCATGCACAGACTCAGATATGACCAGACAGCATTAAGGAACTATGGTTGACTTTATGAAGCCCACGGAGCCCCTTAGAAACATTAAATGTTAAGACTCTTGCTTGCAGAGTTCCCAGCAGCCTTACCAGGTGAGTAAAGAGTGTCACTTCATCACAGGTGCAGGAAACCTCAGGATATTTTGGGGACCGTAAGTGGAATTCATCCAAATCTATAGGCACTGCAGGCAAATCTGATGGTAAATATTTGGCTCAGCTTCTGGCCTTGAGATGCCATTAAAGACTCAATCTGAAATTCCTTATAAAATTTCCAGCGAAGTAGATTAAAAGAAAACTTACATGGTCAATCACTATACTTGTTGAGTTTATGTAAATAATTACGCGAAGGTTGTTAAAACTGGACTTATCTTACAAATGGGTTAGTCCCGATTTTGCTATCTGTGATGGAAAAGTGGGTGCTTTTAGAGAAAAATTATGTTTCAGTAACACATCTTTGTAGATGTTAGATTCTAGTTCTGACTGTCTTTTAGCATTTGCTGTTTGCCTATAAGACTGGCTGGAGCCTGAATAATCCTGATTTCCTCGGCTATCTGCCTATGACTCTCCAAACTAAGGTTTCCAACCTTTGCCCATTCTTTTGACTTAAAGTCATTAAAAACAAAAACTGCCCTTTTCCCCGAAGCCCTGCAAATGGAAGCTGGAGACTTGAGGAAAACTTCAAAGAAACGGCCACAAAATTCATGTATAGATCATCTTAGTGCCTGTTGCTCTATGGGCCACTCAAAAGGATCACCAGAAACATTTAAAATACAAACCAGAAGGACCCATCAGATTGCCACTGGTTCCCACTCCAGCTGAACATTTTGAGCCTGACACTTAAACTTTATCATTGGCAGCACTCAGGACTCAGACACTGGGTTTGTAATTTGCTCTACTCATTTACTTATTTTCCTCTTGTTTTCAAAGAAATGCCTCTTATTAATTACGTGATTGTTTGCTAAATAAGGCACAGTTTATATGATGGCTAACACAGCCTGCTGCACCTGTATTACTCCTGGGAAGAAAGAATCCACATAGATAAAATAAGGCAATAAGCCACCTGGCTACAAGATGCCCTTGACGACATTCTTACAAAAATTGGGAAAGTCTGCACAATGGCAACCACAGCATGCTGTGTATGAATCAATTCATCTGGAGAAGTTAAAAGCCTCCAGGTCACCAGGGCAGTAGCTAACTGGACCACAGTGCTCCATAAACCCACCTGACCTCCTCCACCTCCTTCTCCTGGTGGGACTTCTTTTTCTCCTAGTTTCCAGGCCTTTTGTGGTTATAACCTCTTCTTGGACCCTAATAACCATACTCCTTATTCTGATGTTTAGATCTGTAATAAAACTGATTTCCTTTTGCCTATGCCAGGTGGATCTCCAGATGTTGGTTTGCAACAATCCTGAAAGAAACCCAGAAACAAATGACTATTAACACCCACTAGTCCAACCCAAGACTTCCTTCTACTCCCTACTCTCCATCCGGGTTTCCTAAAACTTAGATAGCAAGGATTTCTGGAGCCCTCAGGCAAGGTCAACATCCCACACCATCATGAAGTACTTAAAGGAGATGCATCATCACCCAACTTTTCCTTAAAAGGTTTTTTTGAGCCCAGAGTCCTTGATGGAGGGCTGTTAAAAGTAGACAGCTCTAATAGGAAAGCAGAAGTCCTGGCCAGCTCTTGGGAAAGTCAGAGGCATGTCCTGGCAGCACTCCACAAAAAGTCAGCTCAAACCAGACAGGCTCAAAATGGCAGGTGGCATGACAGGAAACTCCTGGCCAAATAAGGAAGAAAAGGCACGAAATCTTGCTTCCAAGAAATCCCTACCCTGAGTAATGAATATTTCAAGGGCTAATAAAAGAAAACCAACCCTCAGGGTACACAGCTCTCTCTCTCCAGCTTTAATAAACTTCCCCACTTGTGTTGCTCATACAACTGCATTGTGTCTGTCCTTGAATGTTTTTCCTTGTGCCAAGACCAAGAACCTTCAGCAACATCTCTAGGACAGGCTGGATCCAGACCCCAGATCACCCAGCAACACTAAGAGAGCAGCATTCCCCCAATCCCTGCCCACCTAAGCTCTAGCCTTTCTACCAAAGCTCCAACCATCCCACCAAAGTAGCCCCAGTGTGATGCACACTGAGACACCAAAGGACAGTGCCCACTATAACTACAGTTATGTTGCCAAGATAACACAAATATAAAGCACCCCAGGACACACAAGATCACATGTGCTTCTGCCCCAGATAATGTGCTAGAGCACTCCTTGGGTGGAACATCAAGGACCTCCCAGCCTGCACCCGCTTTAGCTCCTGCTATTTTGTCAGGGAGTCCCCTGCAGAGGACATCCTGGGGCCCTCCTGGACTGTGTCCACTTCAACTTCAACTGTCTTTCCAGGCTGCTCCTGGCCCATACCCACCTCAGCTCCAGCCAGAAAACCAAAGCTACCAGGCACATTCTTACACAATGTCATTCCTTCAAGACTAAGGGAAGTAGCTATTCTGTCTAATTCACTGAAACAAACACAGAAAGTAAAAAAAAAAAAAAGAAAGAAAAAGAAAAAAAGAAAGAAACAGAGGACTATGCTCAAAATGAAAGAAAAAGACAAAACTTCAGAAAGAGAACTAAACAAAACAGAGATAAGCAATCTACCTGATAAAGAGTTCAAAGTAATGATCATAAAGATGCTCACCAGAGAGAAGAGTGGCTGAACAGAGTTAGAACTTCATCAAAGAGACAGAAAATACAAAAATGAGCCAGAGTTGGAGAATACAACTGAAATGAAGGAACACACACACACACACACACACACACACCAGAGGGAATCAACAGCAAATTAGGGAATGTGGAAGAATGAATCAGTGACCTGAATAACAGGCTAATGGAAAGCAGCCAAGCTGAGCAGCAAAAAGAAAAAAGAATTTTAAAAATGAGGATAAACGGATTCTGGGACAAGTCAAGTATACTAACATTTGCATTATAGGGTTCCAGAATAAGAGAGAGAAAGGGGCAGAAAACTTATTTGAAGAAATAATCACTGAAAACTTCCAAACCTGGGAAAGTAAGCAGACATCCAAGTGGAAGCAGAGACAGTCCCCAAAAAGATGAATCCAAGGAGTTCCACACCAACACAAATAATAATTAAAACATCAAAGATTAAAGATATAAAGAGAAACTTAAAAGCAGGAATAGAAAAGCAATTAGCAATGTATAAGGTAAATCCCATGAGCTACCAGCTCACTTTCCAGCAGAAATTGTAGGCCACAAAAGAGTGGCACGTTATATTCAAAGTGTTACAAGGGAAAACAATGTACAACCCGGAACACTCAACCTGGTTATGATTAGCACTCAGAATTGAGAGACAAAGTTTCCCAGACAAACAAAAGTTAAAAAATCACCATCAATAAACTGGCATTATAAGAAATATTAAAGGGACTTCTTCCAGTGGAAAAGAAAAGGTCATAGAAGAAAAATACAAAAGGAAAAAATTTGTGAGTAAAAAAGCAAACATACTATAAGAGTTGTAGATCAATCACTAATAAAGCTAGTATAAAGGTTAAATCACAAAATTAGTAAAATCGATTATAACTAAGAAAATTAGTTACAGGAGTAACAAAATAAAAATGCAAAATATGACATCATGCACATAAAACGAGGAGGTGAGAAAAATGTAATCCTAGAATGGGTTCAAGCTTAAGGAGCCATCGACTTAATACAGACTGCTATATATTTAGGATGGTATAGATGAACCTCATGGTAACCACAAACCAAAAACCTATAGCAGACAAAAAAAATAAAGAGGAAGGGGCACCTGGGTGGCTCAGTGGGTTAAAGCCTCTGCCTACGGCTCAGGTCATGATCTCAGGGTCCTGGAATTGAGTCCCGCATCAGGTTCTCTGCTCAGCAGGGAGCCTGCTTCCCCCCCCACATCTGCCTCTCTGCCTACTTGTGATGTCTCTCTCTGCCAAATAAATAAATAAAATCTTTAAAAAAAAAATAAAGAGGAAGGAATCAAAGGATAACAATAAAGAAAATTATCAATCCCAAGGGAAGAGAGCAAGAGGCTTAAAAAATAGAACTACAAAAACAACCAGAAAGCAATGAACAAAACGGCAATAAGCACGTGCCTATCAATAATCACTTTAAATATAAATTATATAATTGCTCCAATCAAAAGAGATGGGGGTGACTGAATTAAAAAAAACAAGACCCATCTATTGCTGCCTACCACAGACTCACTTCATACCTAAAAGACACATACAGACTGAAAGTGAAGGGACAGAAAAAGATATTTCATTCAAATGGAAGTGAAAAAGAAAGCTGGGAGCAGTACTTATAACAGACAAAATAGACTTTAAAACAAAGACTATAATGAGAGACAAAGAAGGGCATTACACAATGACAAAGGGATCCATCTAACAAGAGAATATAACAATTGTAAATATCTATGTACCCCAAATAGAAGCATCCAAATACATTAAGCAAATTAACAATGGACATAAAGGGGGGCACTGATGGTTATACAATAATAGTAGGGGACTTCAGCAGCCCACTTAAATCAATGGATAGATCAACCAGATTTTTAAAAAAATCAATAAGAAAACAGTGGCTTTAAATGACACATAAGAACAAATGCGCTTAACAGATAGATACAAAACAATCCATCCAAAAACAGCAGAATATATATTCTTTTCAAGTGACCAAGGAACCGTCTCCAGGAGAGATCACATGTTAGACCATGAAACAAGTCTCAATAAATTTAAGAACACCAAAATTATATCAAGCATCTTTTCTAACCATGATGGTATGAAACTAGAAATCAGTTAAAAAAAAAAAAAACAAAACCTAGAAAAAGTACAAACACACAGAGGCTAAACAACATGTTACTAAATAACCAATGGGCCAATGAAGAAATCAAAGAAGAAATAAAAAAATAACTGTAAGAAAATGAAAATGGAAACAGGATGGTCTAAAGTCATTGAGACAGAGCAAAAGCAATTCAAAGAAGGAGGTTTATAGCAATAAGGGCCTACCTCAAGAAACAAAAAAATCTTAAGCAATCCAACCTTCCATGTGAAGGAACTAGAAAAAGAACAAACAAAGCCCAACAATAGTAGGAGGAAGAAGAGCAGAAATAAATTAAATAAAGATTTTAATTAATAGAATATATTAATGAAACCAGGAGCTGGATTTTTTGAAAGATAAACAAAACTTTTGTTAAATCTTTAGCCAGGCTAATCAACAAAAGATAGAGGATTCAAATAAATTAAATCAGAAATGAAAGAAGAGAAATAACAAGTGACACCAAGAAATACAAAGCATTCTAAGAGACTACCAAAAAAAAAAAAAAAAAAAAAAAATATATATATATATATATATATATATACGTATATATATGTGTGTGTGTGTATATATATATATATATATATATATATGCGCCAACAAGTTGGACAACTTAAAAGAAATGGATAAGTTCCTAGAAACAAATAGTCTTCAAGACTGAATCACAAAGAAACAGAAAATTTGAATAGATTGATTACTAGTAACAAAGTTCAATCAGTAATCAAAAACTCCCAACAAACAAAAGTCCAGGACCAGATGACTTCACAGGTGAATTTTACCAAACATTTAAAGAGTTAATACCTATTCTTCTCAACTCATTCCAAAAACAAAACAAAACAAAAAACAAACAAACAAAAAAGGAGAATTTGTAAATTCATTCAAAAGGGCCAGCATTACTCTGATACAGAACCAGACAAAGACACTAAGAAAAAAGAAAAAAAAAAAGAAAACTATAGGCCAATATCCCTAATGAACACAGTTGCAAAAAAAAAAAAAAATCCTTAACAAAATATTAGCAAACCAATTCAACAACACATTAAAAGGATCATTCACCAACAGTACATTAAAAGGATTATTCACTACAACCAAGTGGGATTTATTCCTGGGCTGCCAGGTTGGTTCAACATCCGCAAATCAATCAATGTGATACAATACATTAAAAAAAGAAAGAACAAGAACCATATGATACTCTCAATAGATGCTTAAAAAGCATTTGACAAAGTACAGCACCCTTTCTCGATCAAAACTCTTCACAGTGTAGGCATAGAGGGTACATGCCTCATATCATATCAAAGCCATCTATGAAAAACCCACAGTGAATATCATTCTCAATGGGGAAAAACAGAGCTTTTCTCCTAAGGTCAGAACATAGCAGGGATGTCCTCTATCACCACTGCTATTCAACATAGTACTAGAAGTCCTAGCCTCAGCGATCAGAAAACAAAAAGAAATAAAAGGCACCTGAATTGGCAAAGAAGAAGTCAAACTCTCACTCTTTGCAGATGATATGATACTTTATGTGGAAAACCCGAAAGACTCCACTCCAAAACTGCTAGAACTCATACAGGAATTCAGTCAAGTGTCAGGATATAAAATCAATGCATAGAAACCAGATGCATTTCTACACACCAACAGCGAGACAGAAGAAAGAGAAATTAAGGAGTTGATCCCATTTACAATTGCACCCAAAACCATAAGATACCTAGGAATAAACCTAACTAAAGAGGCAAAGAATCTGTACTCAGAAAACTATAAAGTACTCATGAAAAAAATGGAGGAGGACACAAAGAAATGGAAAAATGTTCCATGCTCATGGATTGGAAGAACAAATATTGTGAAAATGTCTATGCTACCTAAAGCAATCTATACATTTAATGCAATCCCTATCAAAATACCATCAATTTTTTTCAACAAAATGGAACAAATAATCCTAAAATTTATATGGAACCAGAAAAGGCCCTGAATAGCCAGAGGAATGTTGATAAAGAAAGCCAAAGTTGGTGGCATCATAATTCCAGACTTCAAGCTGTATTACAAAGCTGTAATCATCAAGATAGTATGGTACTGGCACAAAACAGACACATTGATCATTGGAACAGAATAGAGAGCCCAGAAATAGATCCTCAACTTTATGGTCAACTAATCTGGGACAAAGCAGGAAAGAATGTTCAATGGAAAAAAGACAGTGTCTTCAACAAATGGTGTTGGGAAAATTGGACAGCCACATGCAGAAGAATGAAACTGGACCATTTCCTTACACCACACACAAAAATAGACTGAAAATGGATGAAAGACCTCCATGTGAGACAGGAATCCATCAAAATTCTTGAGGAGAACACAGGCAGCAACCTCTTCAACCTCAAGCTGCAGCAACTTCTTCCTAGAAACATTCCCAAAGGCAAGGGAAGCAAGGGCACAAATGAACTATTGGAACTTCATCAAGATCAAAAGCTTCTGCACAACAAAGGAAACAGTGAACAAAATCAAAAGACAATTGACAGAATGGGAGAAGATATCTGGAAATGACATATTGGATAAAGAGCTAGTATCCAAAATCTATAAAGAACTTACCAAACTCAACACCCAAAGAACAAATAATCCAATCAAGAAATGGGCAGAAGACATGAACAGACATTTCTCCAAAGAAGGCATCCAAATGGCCAACAGACACATGAAAAAGTGCTCCACATCACTTGGCATCAGAGAAATAAAAATCAAAACCACAATGAGATACCACCTCATGCCAGTCAGAATGGCTAAAATTAACTAGTCAGGAAACAACAGACGTTGGCAAGGATGAGGAGAAAGGGGAACCCTCCTTCACTGCTGGTGGGAATGCAAGCTGGTGTAGCCACTCTGGAAAACACTATGAAGGTTCCTCAAAGAGTTGAAAATAGAGCTACCCCACGACCCAGCAATAGCACTACTGGGTATTTACCCTAAAGATATAAATGTAGTGATTCAAAGGGGCACATGCACCCGAATGTTTATAGCAGCAATGTCCACAATAGTCAAACTATGGAAGGAACCAAGGTGTCCATCAACAGATGAATGGATAAAGAAGATGTGGCATATATATACAGTGGAATACTATGCAGCCATCAAAAGAAATGAAATCTTGCCATTTGCAACGATGTGGATGGAACTAGAGGGTATTATGTTGAGTGAAATAAGTCAATCAGAGAAAGACAATTGTTATATGATCTCCCTCATATGAGAAATTTGAGAGGTAGCATAGGGGGTTTGGGGGTCTGGGTAAGGAAAAAATGAAACAGGATGGGATCAGGAAGGAGACAAACCATAAGAGACTCTTACTCTCACAGAACAAACTAAGGGTTGCTGGGGGGTCGGGGGTAGGGATAGGGTGGCTGCGTTATGGACACTGGGGAAGGTATGTGCTATGGTGAGTGCTGTGAAATGTGTAAGATGATTCACAGACCTGTCCCCTGGGGCAAATAATACATGATATGTTAAGTAAACAAACAAACAAATGAATAAATAAAAGGATCATTCACCACAATCAAGGGGGATTTATTCCAGGGATGCAAGGATGGTTCAATATCTGCGTATCACTCAACATAATACATCCCATTCAAAAATGAAGAATAAAAACCATATGATCGTCTGAACAGATGCACAAGAAGCATTTGACATAATACAACATCCATTCATGAAAAAAGCTTTCAACAAAGTTGGCACAAAGAAAACATACCTCAAAATGATAAAGGCCATATATGACAAAGCCAAAGCTAACATTATACTCAATGATGAAAATTGAAAGGTTTTCCCCTAAGGTCAGGAACAAGACAAGGATATCCACTTCACCCTTTTATTCAACAGAGTACTGGAAATTTTATCATAGCAATCAGACAAGAAAAAGAAATCAAAGGTATTCAAATTAGTTAAGGAAAATGTAAAACTGTCACTATTTGCAGATGACATGATACTATATTTAAAGACTCCACCAAAAAACCATTAAACCTAATAAATGAATGCAATAAAGTTTTAGGGTATAAAATTAATATACAGAAATCTACTGTATTTCTATACAGTAATAATAAAGTAGGAAAAAAGAAATTAACAAAATAATCCCCTTTACAATTGCACAAAAAGAATAAAATACCTACAGATAAATTTAACCAAGGAGGTAAAAGACCTATAGTCTGGAAACTGTAAGACACTGATGAAAGAAATTGAGGAGAACACAACCAAATGCAAAGATATACCATGTTCATGGACTAAATTAATATTGTTAAAATGTCCATACTACCCAAAACAATCTACAGATTCAGTATAATTCCTATCAAAATAACAATAATATTTTCCACAGAACTAGAACAAATTTGTATGGAACCATAAAAGACCCCCCCAAATAGCTAAAGCAATCTTGAGAAGGAACAAAGCTGGTTATCACAGTCCCAAATTTCAAGCTATCCTACAAAGCTATAGTAATCAAAACAGTGTGGTACTGGCACAAAAACAGACACACATATCAACAGAACAGGATGGGGAGCCCAAATATAAACCCATGCTTATATGGCCAATTATTCTATGACAAAGGCGGCAAGAATATACAATGGGGAAAAGACAGTCTCATCAATAAAAGATGCTGGGAGAACTGGACAGGTATGTGCAAAAGAATACAACTGAGAGTACCTGGGTGGCTTCTGTGGTTAAGCACTGGACTCTTGATTTTGGCTCAGGCTGTAATCTCAAGATCACGAGATGAAGCTCCACGATCAGGCTCTGTGCTCAGTGTGGAGTCTGCTTAAGACTCTCCCTCTCCCTCTGCCCTCCTCCTCTACTCTCTCTCTCTCTCCCCCTCTAAAATAAATAAATAAACCTTTAAAAAAAAAACTGGTCCACTTTCTCAGAACACGTAAAGATAACCTCAAGGGACGCCTGGGTGGCTCAGTGGGTTAAAGCCTCTGCCTTCAGCTCAAATCATGATCCCAGGGTTCTGGGATCGAGCCCCGCATTGGGCTCTCTGCTCAGCGGGGAGCCTGCTTCCCCTTCTCTCTCTGCCTGCCTCTCTGCCTACATGTGATCTCTGTCTGTCAAATAAATAAATAAAATCTTAAAAAAAAAAAAAAGATAAGCTCAAAATGAATTAAAGACCTAAATGTGAGACCTGGAACCATAAAACTCCTAGGACAAAAAAAAGCAGTAATCTCCTGGATATCAACCTTAGCAACATATTTATAGATATGTTTCCTCAGGCAAAAGAAACAAAAAGCAGAATTAAACTATTAGGACTACAACAAAATAACTTTTATAGCGAAGGAAACCATCAACAAAATGAAAAGGCAACCTACTGAATGAGAGAAGATATTTGCAAATGACATATCCAATAAGGGGTTAATATATGAAATATATAAAGAACGTATACAATTCAACATCAAAAGTACAAATAACCCAATTAAAAAATGAGAAAACCTGAAATTTTTCCAAAGAAGACACAGATGACCAACAGATATATAAAAAGATGCTCAATATGACTAGTCATCAGGGAAAAGCAAATCAAACCACAAGATTATCACCTCATACCAGTAAGAATGGTTAGTAACAAAAAGACTTGCAATAACCAGTGTTAGTGAGGATGTGGAAAACAAAACCCTCATGCACTATTGGTGGGTATACTGGTGCAACTACATGGAAACAGTATGGAGATTTGACAAGAAAACTGACATATAAATACTATATGATCCAGTAATTCTGCTACTGGGTATTTACCCAAAGAAAGCAAATACTAATTCAAAAAGATACATGCACCCCTATGTTTATTGTAGCATTATTTATATTAACCAAGATACGGAAGCAACCTTAGGGTCTCTCAATAAATGAATAAAGACATGGTATATATATCCAATGGAATATTACTCAGCCATAAAAAGTGAGTGAGATCTTGCCTTTGTGACAACATGGATGGACCTAGAGAGCATTATGACAAGTGAAATAAGTCAGAAAGACAAAGACAAATACCATATGATGGTATTTGAATATAAAAAACAAATATAAAAATATAAAAAACATTTTTTATGTGAATATTAAAAAAACAAAACAGAAACTATTCATAGATATAGAGAACAAACTCTTGCTTGCCAGATGAGACAAGGATTGCAGGATGGGCAAAATAGGTAAAGGAGACTAAGAGGTACAAACTGCTGGGCGTCTGGTGGCTCAGTCAGTTAAGTGTCCGTCTTTGTCTCAGGTCATGATCCCGGGGACCTGAGATGGAGCCCTGCATTAGGCTCCTTACTCAGCAGGGGTGGGAGGAGTGACTGCTTCTCCCTCTCCCTCTGCCCCTCCCCTCTGCTTGTGCTCTCTTTCTCTCACAATAAATAAATAAAATCTTCACCAAAAAAAAGGGGGGTGGTACAAACTTCTGGTTATAAAATAAATACATTACTGAGATGAAAGTACAGAATAGGGAATACAGTCAACAATACTATAATAACATTGTGTGGTGATATATGGTAACTACACTCATTGTGGTGAGCACTGCATAATGTATGGAGCTGCTGATTTGCTATGTTGTACTCCTGAAACTAATAACGTTGTATGTCAACTATACTTCAATAATAACAAATTTTTAAAAATTTTAAAAATTGTATTTTTTTTCTCCTGAAGGAAAGAAGGCAACTATATGTAGGAAAAAAAAAAATCATGCTCCAGTAGAATACAAAGCTCTGCTTACAGCATGACTTTCTAAGGTGTCTGATTCTGATTCAT
Organism: Lutra lutra; assembly: GCF_902655055.1. Classification (NCBI taxonomy): domain Eukaryota; kingdom Metazoa; phylum Chordata; class Mammalia; order Carnivora; family Mustelidae; genus Lutra; species Lutra lutra. Next base: position 69,548,933 of record NC_062280.1, read on the forward strand.
TCTCTTTGAGCTATAACTCTGTAAATTGTAGATAACTGATAATGCAAATTCTTGCCTATATCCATGAAAACAAACTGTCAGATGGAGAGTTTCTGATTCCTAAGGGGTTAAAAGGCAATTTTGATGCCCTTTGCTAATTCACTCCTCTTTTCCTATTTTTTTAGTTCTCCTTTGAACTGATAACATTTTTTTCTGGTCCCCTCAATTAATTGATACGTTAATTAAATTTTTGGCATGTTCATTTTTTTCAGCTTAACATAAATAAAACGGACAAAACTGTAAGATATTTAAAGCACACAATGTGATAATGACATGTTCATTTTAGAGCTACTTTCAAAGCCATGATTTTACCTTTTTCAAAAATTAGCTTTTTTGATGTATCAGTCACTGTTGTGGGGCAGGAAATGGCAGTACACTGGAAAAGGAGACTGAAAAGTGCTTGAAGGGACTATTAACAGAGGTGTTGGCAGAGTTAAATAGCCAGGATGCTGAAGCATCCCAATTAACACAGGGGAATTGGGTACCACTTCTAGGGCCCATTGGGCATGGGGAGAGAGCTGTGGCCACACTAAAGAAGGACACAAATCAAGGCCTGGCAGGAGGAGACAAGAAAATAAATACAACTTTTCTCTCCTCTTGTTCTCTGAGCCCCATGAAGCCAGAGAGTAATGTATCAGCAACAGGCTGATACAGTCTAGCTTGTTCATTGCTGTTTTGACCTTTTTTTCAGTCAAACCAGCCAACATGAATCAAAAATTCTAATTGAGAAGAACTAGCCGAAATATGTGATATACAAGACTTTTACAGAACCTTGGAATATAAGTGTGGTTTATATCTACATAGTTAAATAATATGGCCCTTTGGTAAAGCTCATATAAAAGAGCTATGTTTTGATCACTTTCTCTATATCTCATGTCTTATGTTCATGCTGTATAGGGGTCCAGGGAAGGCCACTCCAAAATAATACTGGTTACTTTGAATTGAAGCTACTTGGGAAACAGCTAGGGCAAGAACACTCAGACCCTCCTCCATATCTGCTTTAGGTAGGAAATAAATCTCCCACTGAAAGTTACCTTTCCTGTACTAAGAAGTAAAAAGACACCCTTATCACCAGAGTAGAGACTTTAAAGTTGAGAGAGCTGCAGAAACAAACCTTGTTACTGTTTACTAATCTACAACCTCAGCCCAAATTCTGCTTAGAATTCCTGACTAGTTAAAGCTCCCAAACATCTGCTTTATTTACCTCATCAATTCCTCACAAACTTATTGTCTCTGTCTAAAATGCATAAAAACTGCCTGCCTTGGTCATTTCTTTGGGTCTCAATTTCATTACTGGCCTCCATGCACACATAATAAAACTTTGGTTTTTTTTCCTCTTTTTAGTCTGTCTCATGTCAATTTAATTACTAAAGGAGCTGGAAGAATCTTGAGGGAAAAAAGCAAATTTTTTCCTCCCCTACAGTTGGCATAGTCAGCAGGATACTGTAACTTGCTGGAGATTGCTCACTCTGCCTCAGCTGAGAGACTGTGGGATATCTGACATACAGCTAGTGGAAGGTAAGATTTCTTACCATGTCAGCCTAGTGGAATCTCTGTCTGCAGGGTCCAGTGGTATGAGACTATTTCTCAAATGAGAAATCCCATTTGAGTAGTCCTTGCCTGGTGTCACAGATTAGTGGGTCTGTGACTAGATATGTCACACATTTGTGGGAGGCCAGAGACACCTACACACCATATCATTTTTACCACCTGTGCAACAAAGTTTTTGCCTTCTTGGACTATTTTGGGAGTAAACTTTGGATCATGGGGTGTTGCATCATCTATGCCCTCTCCAGGGTCACCTCTTACATCCATGGTAAAGATTTATTCTAAGCCTGTAGAGTTGCCTCGGGGTTCTATATATTTAGTATTGGAATTAATACATTAATGGTGATCTCACATGTTTATGGCCAAACAACAAATCTTTTGAATTGGAAAAACTTCTACATTTAAACTGCTTTTTGTTGTTGTGGTGATTTTTTGTCCACACCACCCGCCGCCCCTACCCCCCACCCCAAGCTCTGACTGCAAACAGTTGTCTTACTGGTATTTATGGGAGTATCAAACTGAAAGGAAAACATTAAAGTATAGCAGATAACCTTAGAGAATCCCTTAATAAAATTAAAGAACTAAAGTCAGATTTAAAACAAGAATTAGAAATCAAATCGGACATAAGTCCTTCTTATGCCCTTCTTTTATCCCCCAATCCCTATCACTGACCTTCCAGATCTTTTGGATCTCTTCCCTTCAAAACCTGGTGCCATCTCCTCAACCAATTTCTTTAAATCCTAGAACTACAGATTCCCCCAAGAAGAACCCTTAAACAACCAGCCGCCTATCTTCCCTTTCTTGCAAGATTTACAGAGAGCACGTTGGCCTTTCTCTAGGCCCAGGGAAAACAGGTTATTTGAGTAAATGCTGGACCTCAGGGAGTAAATCTAGCAGGAACACCTGGAAGTCCAACAAAGCTCATTTTGTTGTACCTTATAATTCCTCCTATTTTCCAGGGCTTTGTAATCAGGCTCTGCCAGTTTCAAGCACTCCTATGCAAGGTCTATGGATGTACCCTGGACATCCACTGCAAAGAGTTCATGTACCCTAGACAGTAACAGACCTTCTAAACTGTAAAGCTCCTTTACCTCTATTCTTAAAGAATCCTACTAAATTTAGAGAGGAATTACAAAGACAAGCAACTATCCACAATCTCACCTCCCTCACAGAGACCGTGACTGGCTGCTGCAGGGGTTCTTCCAGCCTATGATTATCAGGTGGTTTTCAGACAGGCCAAATGGCTCCCAGGAGAAAAGTCCCTTGACAAGGGAAACAGATGGTCAGAGCCTCTCCCCAGCACTCCTACGAATGACCAGAAGATGGCTCAGCTAGAGGCTGATATTCAAGGGTCAACAGAGCAACACTGGAGCACTTTCCTCCCCAAATCAGTCGGTCTAAGGTTGAAATATGCACTCAGAAAGGAGGGGAACACCAAAGAGCCTTTGTTGAACATTTTACACAACCTTTTCAAAGGCATACTGCATTCATTCCAGAAGCCTCACAACATAGAATCTTCTAATCTCTGCTGTAATGGGAAATTTCCTCCCAATGTGAAAAAACAAATCCACAAGAATGTGGTCAGTTGGGCAGGGCAACTGCGGAGTCTAAGACTGGAGGCACCCACCCAGTTCTTTGAAAATAGTTCATAGGAAAGCAGGGAGAACAAGGAACCAAAAGCAATAATTCTTGCCTTGCAACTTCAGCCTTTGGAAAGGTGAAGCATGACGCTGAGAATAACTCAGAGCTCAATCAGAAATCTCCCTATTTGCCTCTAAGCAATTGCTGATATTGTAGGAAACAAAAGCAGATATTGGAAGAGAATTTGTCCTGCGCTTAAGAAAAAGGAGGGTTTAACAAGCAATTCTCCTAAACCCCACACCCTCAGAAAATTCCTATTTCTCCTGAGGGACAATTCTCCCTTAAGTGACAGCTGATCCTCAGTAGCACGCCAGACCTACCACAAAACTTAAAACAGAGTCTCAGGAACTGGATCTCTTAATTGACACTGGTGCAACTTCCTCTACCATCTATCTGCTCAGATTTATCTCTATTTGTCACTTCTGATTCTATTCAGGCTATCAGAGTCTCAGGGCAACCTATTTTATTGCCTGTGTGTCAGTCCACCCCAAGACCCTTAGGCCCTATTCACCCTCATCATGCCTTTCTTGTTTCCAGCTGCTCACCAGTAAACCTTCTTGGTAGCGAACTCTGTTAATTTAATGCCACTATACACCTTAGTGAGAAAAGCATTTTTGTTTCTTTACCATTAGACCAAATCCCAAGTTTCCTACTTTAGTGAAACCCATTTTAACCTAAATTCCTCAGAAGAGGATGAATCTTTAAAAGATGTCCCATCTGTCTTTGGGCTACACATGCAAATGAAGTTGAACTGTCATGAGGCGCAGAGCCTGGGTTCATTTCTTGGAAAAGGAATAAACCATTTCAATCAGTAGCTCAAAACCATCTCTCTAGAAACAAGAGCAAGGAATTAACCCTATAACAGGCCCTCTCTCTCTTTTTTTAAAGACTTATTTATTTGAGAGAGAGAGAGAGAGAGAGAGAGAAAGCACCAGCATATGCACATGAGGTGGGCGGGTGGGCAGAGAGAGAGGGTATCTCAAGCAGAGTCCATCCTGAGTGTGGAGCCTCACGTGGGGCTCGATCCCATTACCCTGAGATCATGACCTGAGTGGAAATCAAGAGCCACCCAGGCATAATGGACCCTCTCTTAAAATAGGATGTCCTTGTCTTTACCCCCTCACCCCATAACACCTCTTTTGCCAGTAAAGAAAGAAGGCAAAGGTTGACTTAGAGGGAAACCAAATTTATTAATTTGTAAAGGGCCTGAGGGACATAAATAAACTCTTTTGGGACTCCTTGGTACCTTCCTCAGTTTTCTTTTCAATCCCACCCAGACTCGAAATTTCTTTTTGCATTTCCATGTAAATGGGGACAACTGCCACAGACTCCCAGTCCAAGAGGCTACTATGAGTCTCTCTCAATATTTCCTCAAGTCCTTCAAGCCAACCTGGACCCTATAATCCTTACCCAAGCTTCCACCCTAGTGCACTATGCTGATACCCTTTTACTCTGTAATCAACCTGAGTAGGGAACTTTTATAGCTCCCTCATTCACTTAAAGGCAGTAGCTGAACAAAGCCATAAAACCTCTAAATCGAAACATCAGTGGGTATATGCAACTGTTACCTATTTAGGACACGAGATATCGCAGGGCATTCAAAAGCTCACTCCAAAACACCTTGAGTCTCTTTTGTCCAGCCCTTTCCCTAAAATAGTTAAGTCCATTTTTATGGACAGCTGGATTTTGCCACCAACAGATTCCTAATTCTACAGTTTTTGTTAAACCTTTGTGTGCTCTTTTCTCAGGTATCACCCCACTCTGGTCTTCAGAGGCATTAATCTCTTTTGAAATTTTAAAATGACCTCTGTCCACACTCCTCACTTACCTAATTTCGACAAGCCCTTCCATTCATACTGCAAAAAAATAACAGCTTTGCTGCAGGGATTCTAGGACAAGCTTCTGCCTCCTAGAAGAAGGCCAACAGCATAGTTCTCATGCCAATTGGACCAGGTGGCATCAGGTGCACCTCCATACTTCCTTGCAGCTGGCTCCTTGCTGGACAAAGCAAGGACTCTTACGTTAGGCTCCTCTGTTGACTTGTGTGTCCCCAGGATATGCCTGCGCCCTTACAAGCTCATAAGACACAGCAATTCTCGACAAAACGACAGACCACTTACAAATAAGCTCTTCTAACTAACTCATCATCTTACATCATTGAGAAACTTTAAATCCAGCTACCTTATTCCCCCTCTAATAATGGAGAGCCCCACTCTCTTCCCCACTATCGCCTTACAACTGTATGACCTCAAAACCACGACAGCATCTCTCAGACATCCCTCCAAATAATCCAGACTAACGTTTATTTTGTCATGGCTCCTGTAAACAAAATTTCCAGGGATACATAATGACTGATTGTGCCATAATTTTCCCACACAAAACAACCGAGGCATATTCTTTGCTCACTGTAAAACAGCCCAAGTGGCTGAACTCATAACTCTGGCCAGCAGAGTTTACATGCTGGTGGGAGGGGAAAACTGCTACTATTTACATTGATTCTGGAGGTCGCCATGCTGTTGGCACGATTTGGAAATCTCATGGGTTCTTACCTTTGGTGGATACTCCCATTGCTAAAGGGCTCACAATTGCCGACCTAGTTAAAGCTATTCACCTCCCTTCTAAAATTGTAATTATTTACTATTTAGTTCATACAAAGGAAATCGATACTTTATCTTTAGAAACCAGAAGGCTAACAGAACTGTTAAATATGTGGCCCAAAAGAGACCACACCCTCACGCCCCCGCAATACTCAGTCTGCCCAATTTTTTTTTTCCCATTAGCAAGGATCTTCTTTTTTATTTTTATATTAACATATAATGTATTATCAGCCCCAGGGGTACAGGTCTGTGAATTGCCAGGTTTACACACTTTGCAGCACTCACCATAGCACATACCTTCCCCAATGTCCATAACCCCACCACCCTCTCCCTACCCCCACCCCCCAGCAACCCTCCATTTGTTTTGTGAGATTAAGAGTCTCTTACTGTTTGTCTCCCTCCCGATCCCATCTTGTTTCATTTATTCTTTTCCTACTCCCCAAACCCCCCACGTTGCATCTCCACTTCCTCATAAAAGGGAGATCATATGATAACTATCATATATTTCTCCAATTGTCAGTCCACCCGATTTTTAACCCTACCTTTATCCCGGACTAAGAGTATTAATTATCAGGCAAATACCCTTCAACCTGAAAAAAGATAACTGGGTACAAAAGGGTGCAAATGATTGCCAGATGGATTCTATTGTAGCGCCTTTTAACCTCTTGGTTAGCACTTACCTCCCCGCAAATGGGACACGTGTGAAAATTAATGAAGGGAAAACTAAAACAGAGCTGGGAGGTTCAGCGGGGGGAGCTCTCACACTCTACCACTGCTTTTCAGTTGCAGACCCAACAGAAGACACGACCTTGCAGGTGAAAACTACTATCCCAGCAGCTCAACTAATGAGAGACAGTCACAAATCGGCCAATGCAAAACCACCATACTTCAAACTCCCAGTTTACTCCAAGGCTTGTAACAGCCTTCCCCAACTGCCCCCCACCCCTCTGCTCTATAAAAAAGCACTCCTCTCCTTTGTTCTGCAGACTTGCCTACAATTTTGCCATAAACTGCTTGTCCCAAACTGCAATTTTCTGTTATTCCCATATAAGCCCATTTTGCTGGTAAAATAACTGGCAGTTTGTTTTTAGGTTAACATGTGCAAACAGAGTAATTAAGGAACTAAAAGACAGTTGGTTCTGCCCTGGCAACCTCAAAATTTCTGACCAAATTATTTTGCAGTGCACTATTTGTCATCTCACCAAATCAGTGTGCCCCAAGCAGTCCTTCCAGGTCCACATTGCCCTTTGTGGCATTTCAAATGGATTTTATAGACTTGTCCCCAGCCCTGAGCTATTCTTCCTGTTTGGCCTGTTTAGTGAATAGACTGGATGCTATCCAACCAGATGTGCTAATGTCGCCACAGTGGTAAAGAAATTAAAACCGGGATTATTCCTCATTTTGACATTCATTTATGGATTGAGTTAGACCAAAGAACTCATATTAGAGCAGAAATAAACAGTCTGCTTGCAAAAAAACTGGGGCACTCATTAAAATTTCACACCCCATATCAACTTTAATCATCAAGGCAAATGGAACATAAAAATCTAGACCTAGAAAGGCTTTAAGGAAAGACTTGCCAAGAAACTGGACTTCAACGGCCAGAAGCACTGCACTTGGCCCTTATTAAGATCCAGAATATTCAATATGGAAGCCATGGATTTATCTGTTTAAAAAAAAAAAACAGTATTGGGGCACCTGGGTGGCCCAGTTGAGCAACTGCCTTTAGCTCAGGTCATGATCCTGGAGTCCTGGGATCAAGTCCCACATTAGGCTCTCTGCTCGGCGGGGAGTCTGCTTCTCCCTCTGACCTCTCCCCTCTCATGCTCTCTCTCATTCTCTTTCTTTCCCAAATAACTAAATAAAATCCATTAAAATAAATAAATAAATAAAACTAAAAAAACAGTGTTGGTCACCCATTGTCTACTGATATCTCTAAACCTTTCATTTTTGAGTTAAATGAACAACCTGATGCTATGACTAACTATACACAAGAACTACTAAACTTGAAGCATATCACCAACAGGTAAATGAGGCATGGCCTCCTCCAACTGATGAACCTTGCCATCCCTTTCGACCTGGAGGCTGGATGTACATCAAAGTCTTTAGAAGGGAACATGCACTGTAGCCTTGCTGAAAAGGAGCTTACAAGGTGTTACTGACCACCTACACTGCCATCGAAAGAGAAAAGAAATCCTCCCGGGATTCATGCAAGCCACACTAAAACAGAGCCAGATCATCACTCACAAGACAACTGGGAGAGGACTTTTATAGGTGACCTGAAAATAAGGATTTGTAGGGCTCAGTTCCAGGCCTCAGAAGCAGACGGTACCATGTTATAGACAGCCCTTCCCAAGATCATGGATCAAGAAACTTCTCTTTCCCTTACCCCTTCTTTTTAAAAAGACCCCATGATATTAAAACAAAGCACTTCTCTTTTTAATAGTTTTTCCACATTTATAAATCATTTAATAAAAGGTAGACTTCTAGAGAATGCTTGTCTCTACCTATCCTATTTAGCTGCTCTAAGTTTCCACTATGGGATGGTTTCCAGCCCCTGTCGTCTTCTTACCAACTCTCTTTCAACAAGTTGGTCGCAGACCAAACACCCACTGGTGCCAATTTACCAAACATTAATCAGTCCGACTGTAGACTATGTGAACATCTAGATAATGCAAAAAGTACCCCGAACTGGTCTTTGTCCCTGACGATGTAAACACCCGAGGGACTGAGCATGAGCAAAGGGTAAACAACACAGTGTGATATCCATGATGAGAAAAAAGTTACTCTGCCTTTTTCCCTGGTGAGTTACATGGGCCCCAGAAAAATCTCACCAGAAGCTCAAGGACTATCTCTTGTCAGGGTTAAAAGAACAGCTGAAGATTTTTCCCTTTACTCGGAACACAGACATGCCAGTAGACTTTTCCTGGGTGATATACCAATTACAATCAAACTCTCTGGTTTGATACTGAAAATGGCATTTTCAAACTCAGCAAGGAGATTAAAAATAACCCTAGCATAAAAGTTTGCCAGATCACCCAATGGTTTACATAACAGCATTGTACGAGAGGCAGTAGCTCAGTTGTCCCTCTTGTTAGACTGCCCAATACCACAAACTATATTCGGGTGGATGGAAATTGCAGATTTCCTTGGCTGGGTGGCAAAAGTAAGCTTTACAGCTGCCAGAAGCAAACTCCAGACCTACATCAGCTACTTTACAGCCTCTTCTGCTCTCATAGACTGGTAAGACCACATGAAAAATAGAGATGTACGGACATTAACATAATCAATGGCAAAGGTCATGGAATGCTCCAGGCTTCAAAAATTACAGGTTTCAACCTGACCTTGTCTGTAAATCATACCCCTCTTTTTATTTTATGTGGCAACAAGGTGTATAAAGCGTTCCCACCTAAGTGTTCAGGACAATATGGACTGATACCTGGCTCCTGTCACTAAACACTTCACCCTAAATGCTAACGACAGGCTTGGGCTCCTTTGTTCGTAAAATTATGCCATATAAATATGCCTGTTGAAAAATCATAGAAATTCTGCTTGTATATCACAAGTCCACCTTCTTTTCAGCATTTAGGGTCTTTCTTCCCAAATCTTGGAGATCATGAATTAGAAAAGGCAATCCCAAGCCTCCCTATGTAGTGGAGTAAGAGTTCAATACCACTACAAGAACTCTGAAATGACTCCGGTCAGAAGTTAACATCTTAGTCTCTCAGGAAGTCCAAAATCCTCATACCTGACACACACTGGCAGCCCAGCACGGGGGGACTTAGGCAGTCTCTGGTGAAAAAGTGTTCTTCCACATAAACCAAATGGGACAAGTTCTACCTAACTTATATGTTAGAAGAAAGGCCTAATATTTTCAGTAGATAAACGAAGCACGGATATTTTATAGGAATGATCCATCTCTGGGGCTGGGGGGCTAGTTTAATGGGGTGTGAAGGAAAGGGCTCAGACTTGTTCTTCTCTGTTGGTTCGTCCTCATTCTCATCTATATTCCTTTTTCTCTTTGCAGATCTCTTACTACTCATTTACTAACTCAGTTTGTCTCTCTATAGTCACCAGCTCAGCTTCTCTATGGGAACTGGAGGGGCCCAAGGCAGGCCACCCTAAAATATGCCACAATGGCACATTGGTTATTTTGAATTGAAGCTACTTGGAAAAAGACAGACCTTCCCCTGTATCCCCTGAAGGCCCAAAGTAAATCTTCTGTGTGAAAGGTACCTATGTTTTATTAAGAAGTAAAAAGATATCCCTACCCCCAGAGACTTTAAAGCTGTAGAAACAAACCTTGTTCCTTTTTACTAATCTACAACCTCAGTCCAAATCTTAGAATTCCTTACTAACAAAAGCTCCCAAACATCTGTTTTCTTTATGCTGTCAATACTTCAAATTTATTGTCTCTTTGTCTAAAATGTATGAACTCTGCCTGCCATGGTCATTTCTTTGAGTGTCAATTTCATTATTGGGTCTCCGTGTACACATAATAAATCTTGGGTTTTTCTCCTATTAATCTGTCTCGTGTCAATTGAATCCTTAAAGCAGCTGGAAAAACCTGACAAGGAAGGACATTTTTTTTTCCTTCCCTAAAACTGCTTACTCTAAGATATTTTTACCACAGTCTTAAAAACCATCATGTTGGGCGCCTGGGTGGCTCAGTGGGTTAAGCCTCTGCCTTCGGCTCAGGTCATGATCTCAGGGTCCTGGGATTGAGTCCCACATCGGGCTCTCTGCTCAGCGGGGAGCCTGCTTCCCTTCCTCTCTTTCTGCCTGCCTCTCTGCCTACTTGTGATCTCTGTCTGTCAAATAAATAAATAAAAAATCTTTAAAAAAAAAAAAAACCATCATGTTAACAAATACCTGAAAAAAAATCTAATGTTCTCTTCAGCTTCTGGACACTAAGTCTTTGACCAAAAAGCAAAATGTTGATACCATTTTTTATGTGTTTTCATATACTCAGTCTCTGGATATTGGGTGGAAGTTCGGTGAATGTACTTCTGATGTGGGAAATAAAGGCAGAAGAAAAATTATTGAATGTCCTTGCTACCTGCAGCCCATTGCCAGGTCCTTCAGATGGGCAGAGTGACATTCCTCTAGGTACTCCACTGCTTCGATGTTAATGCTTTGCTAAGGGCAAAAGTCAATCTTAACCCAACCCCCAGGACCCTGTAAGTCTACTTTAACATAAAAAAAATTCCTTTGGAAGCTTACTTTATCTCTACCCTGGCCAAGATACATGTTGGCAATCATCCCCCAAGCATATGACCCACCAATATACATCTGAAGGGTCTCATGACTAAGTTTCTACTAAACAGTAATAAATGACCTTTCCTAACAATACCAAGCCTCCTCAGTATCCTGGGAACCCTATTTCCAAAATACCTGGGAGGCTTACACTTATTCCTAACCCCTTCCCAACTTCAAAGTATACCACGGACCATCCATCCCTTATGACCCCAGGGGTCTTGTCTGTGCTTTAATAAAACCACCTTTTTGCACCAAAGGCATCTCAAGAATTCTTTCTTGCCCATCAGCTTTGAACCCTAACTTCTTTTCTACATCACTTTGGAAAAAAGAAAAAAAAAACATTTCATTAAACAGTTGAATGGGGCGGGGGAGTGGCATCCAGCCCTTGGTTTCCGCTTAGGTCATGATCTCAGGGTGGTGAGATCTAGCCCCGCATCAGGCTTGGGCTCAGGGCCTAGTCTGCTTGTCCCCTGTCCACCCTCCCACCCGCTGATTTTCACTCTCTCCTTCAAACAAACAAACAAACAAACAAAATCTTTGAAGAAAAAAACCACACAGTTGGATTGGTTTCTGGGAGAATGAAGTTGCTAAAATAAACCTCATGATTTTTCTGGGCCTTTGTGCTTCTACAGAAGTTACTGTTCAGCTGAACACCTTGACATGCTCAGGGCGAAAGCAGCAGAGTTGCAAACAGGGGTCAAGGGAGCTGAATAATACTGTGGGTACTAGTTAAGATTTTGGAGTTCAGGGAGTGGTATAGAAGGAAGGAAAAGGAAGGTAACCAAACAGAGGCTGGAGCAGAGTTGTAGAAATGGTTGAGAGACAATATTTTAAGGATGACTAATATTTAAATTTTAATTTTTTTATCCCAAACCTTTGGTAAAGTTGGCTTTAGGCAAAACATGAGTATGAGCTGTTCGGATAAAATCCTAATCAGGAAATAATAATAATAACAACAGCAACAATGGGGTGCCCGGGTGGCTCAGCGGGTTAAAGCCTCTGCCTTCAGCTCGGGTCATGGTCTCAGGGTCCTGGGATCGAGCCCCACCCCCCCACCCCCGCCTGTCTCTCTGCCTACTTGTGATCTCTGTCAAATAAAATCTTAAAAAACAAAACAAAAAACCAGCAACAATGATTAAAAAAAATAGATGCCATTTACTGAGGGTCTGGTACGTCCTGGGCTTTGTGCTAACATAGACAGCTACACTATGCATATCACAGTCACTGAAGGAGACAGTAATTTTCCCCCTTTATAGGTAAGGAGCCTGAAGCTCAGACAGTTTAACTCCCTCAAGGCTACAGAGCTAGTATATGGCAGGGCCTGGATTTGAAACCAGAAACTAGGCTCTTTTCATTACACCATACTGCTTTCCTGTAACCCTCCCTGCAGTGTTATTACAAAACCACTCTAGATGCTAATAACTGACAAAAACCCCCTGGTACTCTAAGGCTGCCAGTTCGTAGTCAAACAGTGATAACCATCCAAAGTTTTCCCATATGTGAGTCAGATGTGTTTCCTATGGTTTCTACCCCTACGACTCCCATCAGCTGTTTCAGCCACTCAAAACAACTCTAATCCTTCTTCCATGGAGGAGATGCTCTAATATTGGTGTGGTATAAAATTCTTCTACCACGTCAGACCCTACAGTATATGCTTTCTAAGAGCAGGCATATCTGAATATAGGATCCTATCTGAATTGCATGTGGCTTTATTCCCAGCCGCCCAGAACATTGCCTGGTACCTACAGGAAGCATTCAACAAGCATTCACAGAATGGATGAAGCAAGGCCAAATTTGGAGAATACAGAGTATTTCCGGTGGAACAGGAAAGGTATGAAAGAGATACCACCACTCTTACTTTCTCTACATATCTCATCGTCTTATGTTCATACTACTTCCTCTAAGATATTTTCACCAAAGTCATAACAACAACTATGTTAATAGATACCTGAAAAAACTGTTAGAGGCACCGCTTTCAGAGACTATGTTCAGGTGCTGTTTCCACCCCATTCCCTCAACTACCTACACCTGTTTCCAGGTGGGCACTGTTCTCCTTCAAGCTAACCTTGTGGGACTAACACAGCCTAAAAAGAGACTGTAATCTCATTCTTTATACATATACTTTATATAACCCAAGCCTGACCACTATGGAGAAATGAATTGTTATTCTACACCAGTAACTGCTGGAGATATAGATGTGTACATGTTTTATCGATAAACTACCCATGAAAAAGTAATTTTTCAAAAGTTAAGACATACCAAAGCCCTGGGGATGGATATATGGGGAAGTAGCCCTGGAGAGAAGAGACAGCTGTGGGGATTTTCAGCATAGATTGCTGCCTTTGCAGCTCTATGGGGTTAAACCAATATGAGAAATTGTCTAGTCTTGGATTCACTACAGACAGTTCCCGATTTTCAACAGTTCAACTTACGATTTTTCCACTTTACAATGGTGAGAAACTGATACCCATTCAGTGGAAATCATACCTTGAATTTTAATCTTTTCCCAAGCAAGCTGAAATGGGATACCATATTCTTTCGTGATGCTTGCTGCAGCAGCAGCAGCAGCAGCTCCAACTCAGCCCTACAATCCCCAGGGTAAACAACCCACGTACAGCCATTCTGCTTTTCACTTTCGGGGTAGTTCTTCAATAAAGTGTTACTATAAAATAGGCTTTGATTTAGAGGATTTTGCCCAACTGTTGGCTAACGGAAGTGTTCTGAGCACGCTTACGGTCGGCTAGGTTAAGCTATGATGCTGGACAAGTGTATTAAATGCATTTTCAACTTACCATATCTAACCCCATCATAAGTTGAGGAAATTGGAGAAGAGGAAAAGCTGGAACAGGCAAACTGTGAAGCTGAGAAGACGTTAAAAGAATGTCAGTCAAGGGGAGGGACGCCTCATCGTGGTTGCTGACCGTGCCTAGAAGGCCTACACATGAAGCTTTAAGTTGAGTTGCCAATCATCTTCTGGGTCTGCAGTCGCTGGTAATATTTAGGGATACATACGTTCCCCAGGCTTCATTCGCATTTTTGTACCGCTGCTTGGCAAGGGTCAGATCTTGAAGCTTTCTGGGTCGTGGCTTCTTTTTACCTGTGAAACGTGGGGCTTGCATCCCAGTGGAGTTTCTGGCTCGCACTCGGACTCGCAGCAGAACACCGTTGTGGAAAGCGGAGCGGGCGGCCAGGTCCTTGAGGCTTTCAGAAGAGGCTGGGGGGGTACAGGGAGCAGGAAGGTGTGGTTCGCTCCGAAAGAGCGTGGGAAGGGGGCGCACCATAGGGCGAGCCCGGCTTAGCAGCCCGGGTGCCGCCGCCACCGGCGCGCTTCCCAGCTGCGCCGCGGGGCGGGTCGGGGACTGCGGAGACCCGGCTGGCTCCCGCGCCCGCGGTTTCCCGCCCGCAGAGCTGCGCACACGCGAGCTGCCGGGTGGCTCACCAGCCCCGCCCAGGCGCGCCAGGGCTGGACTTCGGCCCATGGGCGGACCCCGCGCACGGTCCCGCCTCTCTCCCCGCCTCCCTCTCTGGGTCCCGCCCAGCGGCGCAGGGGGCCGGGCTCCGGCGGGGGGCGGCGGCCGCGGCGGTGACAGCCGCTCCCCGCCCCTGAGGGTCGCCACGTCCCTCACGTACCGCCCGGCCCAGGCGCGGAGCGGCGACCTGGCGGCCGCGGCTCCGGCTCCTCCGGCGGGGCTCGGCATGAGGCTGGCGCGGCTGCTACGCGGAGCCGCCTCGGCCGGCCGGGGCTCCGGGCTGCGCGCAGCTAGCCCCGCCGGCGCCAGCCGCAGCCTCAGCTCGGATTCGGGCTCGGGGCCGGCGCCCGAGAGCGGCGTTCCGGGCCAGGTGGACTTCTACGCGCGCTTCTCGCCGTCCCCGCTTTCCATGAAGCAGTTCTTGGACTTCGGTGAGTGGGGCTCGGGCCTCGGGCCTTTGTGCGCGGCCCTGCGCGGGGAAATGCGGCCCCTGACCCGGGCCGGGCCCGGCCAGCGCGGGCCCCCTCTCACGTCCGGCGCACCCCCTCCTTCGTAACGTCTCTCTCCCAGCGCTTGAGACGCTTCCTTCCCCCCCTTGCGGACAGATCCTCTAGCTCAGGTGCTGGCGCCGGCGGGCGGGATAAATAACTGGGGGCGTGTGCATTTTGACTGTGTATTGTTGAAAAACAAACCCGGAGGGCCGCGGGCGGAATGACCTCCCGCCTTTCAGCGCACGTGTGCAGAACCGCGCTGCCAGGTCCCTTCCGAAGAGCCGAGCTCCGGCTAGAAGCAAGTGTGTGCACACCTCCGGGAGTCGTGTTCGGATTCTTCACAGTGATGATAAATGCTCAGCTTTGTACAATGATGATTGCATAAAATTGACGTGGTGAATGGAGAAGCAAGTTATAACTGGCCTGAGTGTTTCATAGAATGTTTTCCTTGCCGCTTGCCTAATAGCGTTTCCACCAACAGCACATTCATTTCATCATCAGCAGTCTTGAGCACGTGTAAAGTGCATGAACACTAGTGCTGTGGGGATTGCCACATTTCACCTTGCAGAAGCGACTATCCACTTTGCTCTTCCTCTGGTGGACGCTTCTTGATTTTCTCTGGAAAGGATGCAACAGATTGCAGAGAAATTTGCAAAGTTAGGCTTTTAACTTAGACTTCTCATGGCGGGGTTGGAGGGGGAAGGGAAAACTAATAAACCAATAAAGTAAAATTTCAGTAGAAAAAGTTATCTTCTGCATTGTGAGTACTGACTGTTAAGTCAGTAAGGGATCATTAGTGGGCTCAAAAGATATCAGCATAGGGGGCAGCTTTATCTTAAAATTGTGGTGTACAGTGGCAATTTGGGGGGGAGGGCAAAGCCCTGGGTTTTTTGCTTTTACCTTAAAATGATTGTAGTGTGATTAAGGGGTGAGTTTGGTCTTGTTCACAGTATCCTATTAAATTTTCACAAGAAAATGCTTTCCTTTAATTCAGCAATTCCTGCTATGGACAATCTAGTTTTTGCTAAGGTTGCCTCCTGCTAAAACAGCAAAATTAAATTCATGAGTTTAAAACACATTGCTGAAATAACAAGTTAGTTTAACTTCAAATGGAACTGCTTGCCAAAGGCTATTCTACAACTGTTCTGCTTAGCATCTTGATGGGAGTGGAAGAAGAGCAGGCTTCTGTCCAGGAATCACACAATTGAATAAAACCAGGTTGGGGGGGCAGTGAGTGGTTGGGGAGAGGTGCTGCAGGGATTCAAAGTTTGAAGATTGTTGCTGAATAGGCATTGGTATTTTTTGCTTTCTGCTGCCTGAAAGCCCTCCTCTACATTGAGTCTTGCTTTTCATGGTTCCCAAGCATATGATAACATTTCTCTGTTTATCTTAGGTAGTCATTTCTTATAAAGCTGGAGTTAGGAAACAGATTTTCAAAATAATAGCAGCAACAGGTTACATAGGGTAGGCTTTGGCAGGTGCTACACTTAATTAGATTCCACGCCTTGCTCAGACTTGCTCAGGTTCCCTTGGTTCTAAGATGATCCCAGTAAGGATGCAAGTGATGGAGACAGGAAAGTATCTTCGTCACTCTACAAAACAATGTCAGGAATTAGGAGGTCATTTAGGATGCCTCACAACCCTGGGTTATCTTGTCCCTTGCCTCCTCTTCCTTTCCCGCTCATTATGGTGATGCTGCCACTCTGACATTGCCCAGTAACTGTGTTTCTCCTTGCCCCTTGGCTTCTGTGCCTTATGGCCTCTACTTACTGCTGTTCCTACCGTGTTTGGTTTTAGGATCTATGAATGCTTGTGAAAAGACTTCATTTATGTTTCTGCGGCAAGAGCTGCCTGTTAGATTGGCAAATATAATGAAAGAAATAAGTCTTCTTCCAGATAACCTTCTCAGGACTCCATCAGTTCAATTGGTACAAAGCTGGTAAGATTCCCATGTTGTGTTTGCAATTTCAGTGGACTTGTAGACTTCATGTAAGGTGAAAGCAAATTCTGTTTTTACTCTTCAGTGGAATCTGATGTTAGTAAGAACATTCCCCCTCCTTTTATGGGTATATCTAGGTTTGTCCCTTGAATCCTGGACTCTACCATTCCTTGACTTTGGAAAAAAAACCCAATCAGAACTACACAGAAATTCACATACTAAACTTAGGATTTGTGTTATTGAATATGCAGGATGTTATAATAAAAAATATCTACCATGTGTTGATGGTTAGGGATTTATATATATTACCTTTAATCTCTTTGACAGCTCTGCTCATTAATCATTTTTATTGCCATTTTATATATGAGGAAACTGAGGCACCTACAGGTCTTTTGCTAAAGGCAGTACCAATCATAGTGGAGCTGAGATTCAAGCCCAGATTTGTTTCTTTCTACTATACCATGTTATAGTCAGAATGATAAAATGTATTAAAGCGTGTATATATTTTTTAATAAACTGAATTTGTTTTATTGCAGTATATCTTTATCGAACACAAAAGTTAAAATCTTTTTTCTACCATTTAAAAATAATTAGAAGTTAGTAGAATCATATAAGAAACTATGATCTCTCTTCCAAAATATGACAGTGGGGGTGCATACATATGTGGTCACTTAAATACAGCCTTACTTGGTAATCTTATTAATTTAAGAGTACTAGTCTCTTAAGCACTATACATTTCAAATGAATGAGTTTACCAGTGTTCAGTCGTAGATAGAAAACAAAAGGTAGCTGCAAGATTTTTTCCCAGTTATTATTCATGGAGATCTTAGCTTTTTTTGTAGGTATCATAGTTTGTAGGAGAAACTGCTAGAACTTCAATTTTAAAAGACAAGTGAGGAGCACCTGGGTGGCTCAGTCATTAAGCGTCTGCCTTCAGCTCAGGTTACGGTCCCAGTGTCCTGGAATCAAGCCCCACATCAGGCTCCTTGCTTGGCGGGAAGCCTGCTTCTCCCTCTCCTGCTCTCGCTGTCTCTCTCCTTGTCAAATAAATAAAATCTTATTTTAAAAAAAAGCAAAAGAAGTATGATTGCTATAATATGTGTTACTGAGATGCTTGCTATCTGTAGTTCAAATACGGGACAATTATAAATACGGTTTAGAGAAGAGGCATTTGTTTAGGAACTATGATGGAATATAAGTGAGAACATGTAGTTTTCTATGGAAGCATATTCCTGTTTTGAAAATTCTTCGTTAAAAATAGAATATGCTACATTTTGAAATCTAATCTGCACTCAAAACATTGTAGGTGCTCAACTATCTTGAATAAAGAGCATAGTTTTTCTTGCCAGTGAAGAGAAAAGTGAGGGTTAAAGCAAATACCAGAATCACTTGACTTTGGAATGCTTTGGACTGCAGAGAGGCGCCATGCTTGTCAAGAACAGCTTTCCAAACCAACATATGGATTTACAGATTTTTAAAACACTTTCATTGCCTGCTGGATCCCTACTAAAGACATTTGTAGATAAAGTGCCAACCGAGCAGCCAAAGCAGACCCTGTATCTTTGAAGGTTACTGAATAGTAGTAGTGAAGTGTTTTCACCTCTGGCCCTGTACCGCTATTGTGCCTGGCAGCATGACCTTGATGAAGTCATTTGGCTCTCCTCATTTTGCTCTGTCCTTAACAGGTGATTTGCCACCTTGAATTGTTAGGTAAATTAAAAACCTACATTTTCATGACTTTTTGTTTTTGTTCAGCTCTGTTTAAAAGAACTGTGTGGTAAATTCTTTTAACAAGTGTTTGTTGACTGGATGTTGATGGACATAAGCTATTAACCTGGAGCATGCATGCTTCCAAAGGATAACCACCTTCAGCGCCAGCTGATCATTGCCAATGCAGAAACCCTGTCCAGATCATCTGATTTTTGTGTATTTAAAGAAGAGTCAAAAGTCTAGATTTTTAATGTAGAATCTCCCAGTTTTGAAAGATTGCAACTAATTAAACATTTTTTTTTTTTTAAACACTCAAGTCTGTAAGGTATATAAGGTTCTAAAGCTCAGGTGTTAAGTTAGACTCATAGACTGAGGTAGGCAGGCTTGCACATTTTACTGAAACTAAGACAAGTTAAGTCATTTGCCCCAGATCACATAGTTCGTGGTAACAAACTCAGTTCCATTGACAATCAGCATTTATACTGTAGAGTGGTAAATTTAAGATAATGAAAAATTATTTTAGAGTATATAACTTAAAAAAAAGTGGGAAATCTTAAAATTATTATTTTAAAAGATTTTATTTATTTATTTATTTATTGAATTTATTTGAGAGAATGTGCTCATGCACCAGCATGCACAGAAGTAGAGGGAGGGGCAAAAGGGGAGGAAGAAGCAGACTCCCTGCTGATGGGGTGGCTCCATCCCAGGACCCTGAGATCATAACCTGAGACAAAGGAAGCCACTTAACCAACTGAGCCACCCAGGTGCTGCAAAATCTTGAAATTCTTTTTTTTTTTTTTTTAAGATTTTATTTATTTGACACAGAGAGAGAGAGAGACAGCACAAGCAGGGGGAGTGGCAGGCAGAGGGAGAAGGAGAAGCAGGCTCCCTGCAAAGTAGGGGGAGCCCATTGTGTGACTGGATCCCAGGATGCTGGGATCATGACCCAAGCCGAAGGCAGTCACTTAACCAACTGCGTCACCCAGGCACCCAACATCCTGAAATTCTTAATTTAACCTATGTTTTTAGGGAAAAGGGCACTTTCTACTACTTTGTGCTAGGCACTTTGCTTAAATGTGAATGGATCTAAAAATCCTACTTCAACCATAATTTGTAGCAGTATTGTAAATTAAAAATAAAAAGATGTTAAAATTAAAAATACCTTTTTAGTATTTTTACAATATTGAACTTCCAAAATGTAAAAGAACAAATTTACCCCACTGATTTGCATTTTAGGTATATCCAGAGTCTTCAGGAGCTTCTTGAATTTAAAGACAAAAGTGCTGAAGATGCTAAAACTATTTATGAGTAAGTTCACTATTTTGATCCTATTCTCCATACAATTTTTATACTCTTTAAATGTCATATAAAAAATATAAGTATATTGAGCTTAAACCTGCTATTGGGTCACTTTAGGGAAATTAACTTTCAATTTCTCTCCACTCCAGAACATATGATAGTATGTGTCTATAGCAGCTCATATAGGTACGACAAACACCATAAGTCAGTAAATATAAGAAAAGACACAGTTAAAGTGTGGTGATCAGTGGAAATCTAGATGTGGCCTCGGAGCCATTTGGATGGTAGGGAACTGGTGAGGACTCAACCTGGAGAGTGCATGCCACCTTCAACTCTGGCAGGTCATTGCCAATGCACAAACACTGTCTGGATTGTCTGACTTTTGTGCGTGTGTTTAAAGAAAAGCAGTAAGCTTAGACTTTTAAAATCTCCCAATTTTGAAGATTGCAACTAATTAAAACAAATTTTTTAAATACTGAAGGCCTATAAAAACATGTCTATGAGTCTCACTTTATGACCTTTGGCCTGTAAGATAATGAAAGTAATATAACCAATTTAATAACTAGCATACCAGAATTGATAAACCCAGGTAGTCCTCTAAGAAGTTACCTGCTTATTCCAATGAATGTTGCTCAGAACTTAAAGACCACTTCTTTCACTGTCCTTAGCGTTCACTACATTTTTTTTTTTTTTTTTACTGTCTTTAAAGATGATGGCAACATTTCACTTTTTAAATGTGTTTTGGTCTGAAAATAAGATCAAGGATTTACTCTCTGCCTACGTATAAAGCACACTATGTATTAAATCTTTAAAACAATGCTATTCAGTTAATGCTATCTGTGCACAAAGAAGTTAAGAAACTTAAGGTAGCATTGAACTCAAATAGCCAACTAGGGGTAGCATTAGGATTTGAACTGAAGCCCTCTTACTTAAAAATAAATGTTATGCTATGAAACTTTCTGAAAATGGTTAGAGCTGAATCTAAAAAAGACGGAGAGCAATCAAGCAGAATAATACTGTTTGGGGTTTTGAAAAGAGAGAAGTGAAATAAAGGGTGACTAGAAATGATGAGTTGTTTGTTGTTTTTGAGGAGTTTTCTTGTTTGTATTTGAGATTAGCAGTTTGGTTTTGAAGCAGATTACAACTAGGAATTCCAAAAATATTTTGAGCCGTGAGAGCATCATTGGAATGAGTTAATAGTACTCAAGATGATGACTTTGAATGGGAAAGCACTCATTCAGAAGTGTTAATTCTGATGGGTATGTTACAAGATGGATTTTGTTATTTCATAATTAAGACTTTTCTCTTTTATTTAGGTCTTTAAATGCAATAATGTCTTCTAAATGACAGAAGTGGGAAGGCTGGATGACTCAAATTTTTCTTTTAACACAACAGTAGACTCTTCCTCTCCCATTTTTAAACTTAATAGATTCAATGAAATTAGAATTTCTTTTACTTTTCTCAGTGGTTTCTTTCTCTCTTGGAACCATAGGGAATAGTTCCCCAAACAGGCAGGCTTTATTGGTTCATTCATCTTTATTCCTTACAGAGCATGTGTTCCCTAGAAGCAAGCACTCTGTCTTCTCTTAATGCTGAACATCCTAGGAATACTTTCCTCATTGGGAATGCTTAGATGATCTGAGCTGATAATGGTTAAAGAAAACCCTTAACATTTTTAGGATTGTGTTTTGTGGCAGCCTTATTTTTTAGGAGTTCGAAGAAAATAAGTTTCAAAAATTTTATTTTGGAGAATTTTGTACTGTCATTGATTTTGTGTATTTATGATCTGAAATTTATTTAAATAAGCATAAGAAAACATACACCAGTGGTCTTTTTTATTGTATCGGGGATTTCTTGCCTAGTATAGGTTAGTTAAACTTATATTTTAGTATTAAATTCACTTGTCTAAAAATTTGGCAATTTTGACAAGTCAGGTTTGTTTAGCTTTACAGATACTGTGATCCGGATCAGGAACCGACACAACGATGTTATTCCCACGATGGCCCAGGGTGTGATTGAATACAAGGAGAGCTTCGGGGTGGATCCTGTCACCAGCCAGAATGTTCAGTACTTTTTGGATCGTTTCTACATGAGTCGCATTTCAATTAGAATGTTACTCAATCAGCACTGTAAGTATCCAGAAGTCAAGAGAAGAAGCAAAATGAAATGAATATATATGTATATTTTAAACTTATTTAGAAAACTTCTCTTTAGAAACATTTAATTTTGCTTTTTTGTATATTAAGTAAATTACCATACAAAGGAGGTATTTTCATTGAATGTAAAATACTATGTGTATATTTAGGGAGAATATCTACTGTTTGGTACCATTTAGAGAAACAGTCTTCAAATCTGGAAAAAGCAGTTATAGAGAGTTATAGCTTATTTTGTCCTTTTTTTTTTTTTTTGATAGCTTTATTGTTTGGTGGAAAAGGCAAAGGAAGCCCAGCTCATCGAAAACACATTGGAAGCATAAATCCAAACTGCGATGTAGTTGAAGTTATTAAAGGTAAATATTTATATTTCTTCTTTCAGGAAAGATGCAAAAATCAAAATTGTTAAGTGATTTTTTTTTTTAAAGATTTTATTTATTTATTTGACAGGATCACAAGTAGGCAGAGAGAAAGGAAGGGAAGCAGGCTCCCTGCTGAGCAGAGAGCCCGATGTGGGGCTTGATCCCAAGACTTTGGGATCATGACCTGAGCCGAAGGCAGAGGCTTCAACCCACTGAGCCACCCAGGCGGCCCGGGTGTTATTGCTTGCTATTAAAACAATTATTTATATCTTGAGATAAAATGTTAGGGCAAATATATGGATTTGAAAATAAGTTTATGACGTTAAATTGTACATTATATATAGAATGAATATTTTGTTGATATACTTTGTTAGGCAAAGTATGGTGATACTGTGGGGATATCTGTTTCACTTCAAAAAGTATATATCACCCTATACGAGGAGCCATAATTCATAATAGTTTGGTTTGCATCTTTCCACACTTTTTCCTCTTATGCCACATATACTCCTATACATATGTAATTGTTGGTCTTACATTGTTTGTTTTGGAAAATGGGTGCGATATGTATTTTTCTCTACAAGTTTAGAGCCATCATTCCATGTTCAGTACATATCGATACACTTCAGGGTTTTGAATGGCTTCATGGGTATATCAGAATGTATTAATCCATCCTTCTGTTGCTTCATGTTTAGGTGGTTTTCATTTTTTTTTTTTTATTACCAGCAGCAATACTGCAGTGAACATCTTTAGCTATCTGCTGACTTTGCTAGTATTTTAGAAGGAAAGATTCCTAATATTCAAGACATTTAAAATGCGTTTAAAATTTTGATACCTCCAAAAAGGTATCAAATAATGAGTGAGAGTGTCTGTATTCTAAACTTTCACCAACTCTACATGTTTGTTACATGTATTGTAAATAGTTCCTTCACCTTGCTGTTTTTACTTTGTTTATGGTGTCTTCTATTTTGATGTCTTTATTTTCATATAATCATATCTGTCATTTTTCCTTTGTGGGTATTAGGTGTTGTCATGTCATACTTAAGAAGACCTTCCCCAAATAAGATAATTGAAGTATATTTTCACCTATAGACAGTTATAAATTTCATTGATCAGTACTATTGCCACCTTAATGCGTGATATAGAAGTAAATTTATTTTAATGCTTTTTTTGTTTGTTTTGATTCACACTAGATGGCTATGAAAATGCTAGGCGTCTGTGTGATTTGTATTATATTAACTCTCCTGAACTAGAACTTGAAGAACTAAATGGTAAGCGTGATGGTGTCTTTTTCTCAATGATTAGTGTTGTGATTATCTGAGAAGCAATGATAAGAAGAATTTAGATGTGTCTTAATATAAAAGGACTTTTCATCAACTTCTTTACTGAAGATGAAGGCTGAGGGAGAGCAATCATGTTAAGAATTGTGTGTGCACATGCGCGCACGCACGTGTGCACGTGTGTGTGTGTGTGTGTAATTTAGTTGGATTCTTGTTTGAAAAGCATTTTGGGCTCTTCTTCCCCATTTTGTTTATATTTAATTGAGGATGTTCATTCTTTCCTTATTTTTGTTTCTGTTTTGGTTGTAGAAAAAATGATGCCAAGAAAATTACATTTGACTGTTATATGTACTCCAATAATGTAAAATTCACCCTTTAAGAATTCTGTTTCCTGAGTAGTGAATCATTTTTTATTGTTGAGGAAGTAAAAAGACTGGAGGTATAAAGAGGAAAGAAAATGCTCTTCTGTTTGAGAATCTGTTTATCTTTGATGATCTTTTCACCCTGACTAGTACCTTTTGGACAAAAAAAAAAAAAAAATTCTGATGTCTTGGAAGGAGGTTGATAAATCTGATTGTGTTTCTGTGGGGTTGGGGTAGTTGGGTAGAGGGAAAAACAGTTACTAAGTTAAGATGTCCCTTTAAGAATACAATTAAATAGGCTTTTCCTAAACTGTATTCTGGACCTGACAGTGGGAGAACAGTGGAAGAAGTTCTTCACTTGAAAATAGAATTGCTTGGTGTTTTTCTAAAGCCATATTAACTCTTTTGTTTCATAACAATACCACTCAGTAAAGAATCACAATGCACAAATGATAGTTTAGGAACCTGAACTGTGAGCAGTTTCCAGGTGTCCCATCCATGTTTCCACGGGGCGGTTTATTCAGAGGAGAGTCCAATTTATTGGATCAATTAGAATTCTAAGGTATGGTGAGTCTTACTCCTTTGCTCTACTTAAAGTTCTGTTTTACATACTTCCTTCCTGCCCCCCTCCCCCTGCCCTGCCCCTGCATCTCCAATTGGGCTTCTAAATTTAATAAAATGTTTGACTGTAGAATTCATATCCCTTGATAAATTGATGCTAGCTTAATTTAATTCAGATCTGTATCCATAGAAATGCCTGAAATAAAACAGAAAACATTGCATATGGTGAAACATTTAAAAAATGACTTTTTAAAAAAATAGTATATTGATGTGAGTTGGACCATGGAACTTAGATAAGACTTTAACACTTTTGTTTTGGAAAATAAAATTCTGACCTTAAGGCCGAGAGTCCTTTTAAAAGACTCACCATCATAGTGAAAATGGGAAGCTGGGTTGGCTAACAGTTATGCAGGATCACAAGAATGACTGCAAACTCATGTTGTCACCATCAGTTATAAATCTATGTGAATGTGGGGTCAAACACTAACACAGTGAAGAACCGGGATGGCAGTTCTCCCCCAGATAATACTACCCTCCATAGTAAATGTTTTCTTTTCATCATTACACAATATATTCTTGAAAATGCTTTAAGCACATCTCTCTGTACTTTCATATTTTTCTCTTCTGCTCTGTAGCAAAATCACCAGGACAGCCAATACAAGTGGTTTATGTACCATCCCATCTCTATCACATGGTGTTTGAACTTTTCAAGGTTTGTAAAATAGTATTACATAACCTTTATCAGTCCTTTCCTGAGGTTAGGGATCTGCTCTACCAGGTTTTCCTCCCGTGCATTTCAAGATGTCATTTCATGCTCAGTGTCCTGTCACGTTGCTGGAGATCAGCGTTTTATCCCTGCTGATGGGAACTTTAGTGTAGTGGTAAGCTTGTACTTGGAAGACAGAAAGAATTGGGCCTAAATTCCAGTTCTGCCACTTAATCTCTGTGTGACATTGGACAAATCAGTCAACCTTTTTGAGCCTATGTTTCCTCTTCTATAAAATGAGGATAATACTATCCAGGTTGTTAGAAAGATTGGGAGTAGCCTACTAAGTGTCCAGAACAATGGTAGCTCAGTGTAAGTGTTCAATAAAGTTCTATTTTTACAAAATAGAATATTTAGAAGAATGGTTCTCAATTTTCCACCCTTAGAAGACCAGAGTCCCACTATTATATATTTTGGGGGGGCGGTTTGAGAAAGTCATTTATATTGGCTTACAGGGCTTTTGCTATTATATTTGCTCTTTACAACAAATTTCAAAAACTAAATAAAATTATGCTAGAAATGTTGAGTACTTTATCCCCCAATAACCCACCAGTGACGCTTGGTGATACACAGAAAAGTGAGTGATGAGGAGTGTACAGGTCCTTGTAGCTGAAAATGACTGCCCTAATTCAAGCCTATATAGTCAGTTTCTCTTACTTTAGTTACCGTGTCTTGAGCCAGTAGTCAACTAGTAGAGAGCAGAGGTGACTTTCAGTCTGATCATGAAAAAGAAAAATACTCTGAAACACGGATAATCTGACTGAATTCTTAGAACAGCAAGAATTCAAGAATGCTCTTTTGTTCCTTAGACAGCAAGAACGTATCTAATACCTTACAAAAAAATCTTTCTATCCAACTGGTTAAATAAATAAGCAATTGGCACTTAAGGGATTAAAATTAATTTTTTCCTTAAATTTTCAGTTACTAAAGATCTTATTCCCCATGATGCTTAATAAAAGAAATTTCATATTCTGTAATAGATTTTACATAGATTTACATATAATGACATTAATATGTCATTAATTTTACATAGTCATTAATAATGGCTTTCATTTGGAACCAAATCTTAAAAATAGCCTTTGGTAAAAAAAAAAAAAAAAAAAAAAAAAAATAGCCTTTGGTAGAGACGATAGTATCTTTTCCCCAGGGATACTCAACCCTGATGGGTATGCCTTGGTCACACACTCCTATTTCCAAATTCAGCCCCATCTTTTGCCTTTTTAACCGTATCGAGTTTTATCAATTTCTATTGCAATGCTACATGTCATGTTATCTTTTCGTGCTTATACTATGTTGGCATTGTGTACTGTGTATCCTTTAGGAATTGATCAAAACAATTTCACAGTGTAAATATCCTTAGTTTCAAACTAGTGGAGAATTGGATTAGTTTCTACATCATAATAAGACCACTGCTGTGAATACTACATGAAAAAAATTTTTTTTCCTTCAAAATAATCTATGGCCATTAAAATGATTCTTAAAAATAGGGACAAAACTTTTCAAAAATAAGGTTTACTTGTTACCTACTAAATTATAGACGTATTTGGATAGAATCTTCAGCTTCAATGTAAACTAGTCAAAGTGTTGAGATGCCTGGTTTTGGAAAATGTGCAGAATTTAGTTGAAATCTTTAAATCAGAGTATTTCAAAAGTCCTCCAAAATTGACAATAATTTTTAAAATTCTTCAAATATAAGAATTGTGATACTTTGGCCTATCTCCAACAAATTAAAATTTTTTAAATTTCATATCATATATACATATTTGAAAATTATAATTAGTCTTTTTTTGAAGTTGTATTTTGAATGGAACCCTAATATATTTCAGAATGCAATGAGAGCAACGATGGAACACCATGCTGACAAAGGTGTTTACCCTCCTATTCAAGTCCACATCACACTGGGTAATGAGGATTTGACTGTGAAGGTAAGTGCTTTCTGGCTTGTTTGTTTTAATTGATGCACAGGCATGTACATAATTTCCTGAAGACATAACTTTTTTTTGGGAGAAAGAAATCCTACCTCTAATAGTTAATAAGCACATTGCTTCATTTACCTGGCAGAGTCTGGAAATTATCCCCTGAATCTGTTTCTATTCTGGTCCATAATCCAGATTATTCAAGGAAAAGTAAATCCTGAAGACAGTTTAGCAGTGATCTTGAATATCCACTTGGATAAGTAAAAGCTAAAACATCTGAATGTTTACAGTGTTATATAGATAGTATATAATGTTTCATTTTTAAACAATGTTTTTCTATCTACTTTTATTTCATTTGCTTCTCATAAAAGCTCTTCACTTAGGAGCACAGGTAATCTTATTGTTGATTTTACAGATGAGGAAACTAAGACACAGTGAGTAGCTCATAATTTCAGAGCAAATAAATGCCACAGAACATGAAATCAGGCTCTGACTTCAGGGTTTTTCTACTTCATTGTTCAGATAGTCCAGTTTCTTAGAGTATGATGATTCTCTTTTTTAAATAATCATTGTAAATTTTGTTTTAAAGTAATAAATGCAAAGAATTTAAAAATCAAATATATTAGTTCCTGGCCATTTGTGGGTCACTATTGTCTTTTAGTTATTTTTTCTGGGACTTATTGGGATATTTTTCAGTAATATCCTGATATTACAATTTCTGAAACAAAAATTTTCAAGAGCAAATATTAGCTTTCTGTTACAATAGCTGAGGATTTAGCTCTTTTAGAGCACCTCCCCTCCCCGACCTAACCTCCCCTGCTCTTTTCCCAGTATTTAAGTTCATACTTGAAATTCTAGATTGAAAATAATCACCTTGGAGAATTTTGAAGGCATCTACTGTTCCTTATTTCAAAATCATATAATTCAGTTACTCAGCCATCAAAAAAGAATGAAATCTTTGCCATTTGCAATGATGTGGATGGAGCTAGAGTGTATTATGCTAAGCGAAATAAGTCAGTCAGAGAAAGACAAATACTGCAAGATTTCACTCATGTGGAATTTAGTGAACAAAATGGATGAACATGTATGAGGAGGGGGAAAAAGAAGGGAAACAAACGTAACAGACTCTTAATGATAGAGAACAGCAGGGGGTTTGATGGAGGGAGATGGGTGGGGTGTGGGTAGATGGCAGAGGAGTATTAAGGAGAGCACTTGTTATGATAAGCACTGGGTGTTGTGTGTAAGTGATGAACCACTGAATTCTACTCCTGAAACCAATATTGCACTGTATGTTCACTAACTAGAATTTAAATAAAAATTTGAAAAAAAATTAAAAATGTGTATAATTCAGTGGTTTTTAAGAATATTCACCACTGTGTTATTTCAGAACATTTTCATCACTCCCCAAAAAACCTCCATACCCATTAGCAGTCACTCCCCAATTTCTCCTTCTCCCCAGTCCTTGGCAACTACTAATGTATTGTCTGTGTATGGATCTCCCTATTCTGGACTTTTCATAAAAATGAAATTCTGCAATATGTAGTTTTTTGTGACTGACTTCTCCCACTTAATATAATGTTATAGCAGATATCAGTACTTCATTACTTTTTGTGGTTGAAGGATACTCTGCAGGATGGGTATGACACATTTTGTTTATCCATTCATCACGTTGATGAACATCTGGGTGGTTTCCATTTTTGGGGTGTTACGAATAATGCTGTCATTCATGTCAAAGTCTTTGTGTGAACATAGGTTTTCAGTTCTCTTATGTATACACATAGAAGTTGAACTGCTTATAGGTAACTATGTTTAAGTTTTGAGGAATTGCTGAACTGTTTTCCAAAGTGCTGATACCATTTTACATTTCCACCAGCAACATATAGAAGTTCCAATTTTTCCACATCATTGTCAACATTTGTTAGAATCCGTCTTTTTGATTATAGCCATACTAATGGATATGAGTGATATCTCACTGGTTTTGGTTTGTGTGAGTCATAATTTGAGTATCTTTTCATGTGCTAATTGGCCATTTGTATATCTTTGAAAAAGTGTCAGTCAAGATCCTTTGTTCCTTCAGTTTTTAAGTGGATTGTCTTTTCATTGTTGCTAAGAGTTCGCTTCCTGTATTTTTTTTTATCATAGATACTAGTTCCTGATAAGATGTCTGATTTGAAAGTGTTCTATTCTGTGGCTTATCTTTTCACTTTCTTTTTTTTTTTAAAGAATTTATTTGAAAGGAAGGAAGAGAGTGCATCCCCCTGCAAGGGGAGAGAGGGAGAGAGAGAGACAGAGCACTTGAGCAGGGGGAGGAGCAGAGGGTGAGGGAGAAGCAGACTCCCTGCTGAGTGGAGAGCCTGATGGGGGTCTCAATCCCAGTTCCTTGAGATCGTGACCTGAGCCAAAGGCAGATGCTTAACCAACTGAGCCACCCAGGCACCCCAGTTTTGTTCTTCTTTAAATGTTTGGTAGAATCCACCAGTGAAGCCATCCGGGCCTGAGTTTGAGAAAATTTTGATAACTAGTTCAATCATTATCAGTTTGTTCAGATTTTCTGTTTCTTTCTTTCTTTTTTTTTTAAAGATTTTATTTATTTATTTATTTATTTACTTATTTATTTATTTATTTGAAAAAGAGAGAGAGGACTGTGCTGGCAGGAAGGAGGGGTAGAGGGGGAAGGAGAGAAACTCAAGCAGACTCCACGCTCAGCGGAGCCTGATGCGGGGTTTGATCTCATGACCCTGAGATCATGACCTGAGCTGAAAGAAAAAGAGTCAGGCACTTAACCAGCTGAACTACCCAAGCACCCCAGATTTTCTGTTTCTTCCTGATGTCGTTTCTGTAGTTTGTGTCTTTCTAAGAATTTGTATGTTTCACCTAGATTGTTTAATTTTTTGGCATAGAATTGTTCATAATGTTCCCTCATAATCCTTATTTTTGTAGGATTGCTAGTAATATCCCCACTTCCATTTTGACTTTATCAATTTGAGTCTTCTCCCTTTTTTCTTGGTCAGTCTAACTAAAATCTTGTCAATTTTATTAATCTTTAAAAAAAAACAAATTTTTTTGAGTTTTTGCCATTGTTTTCTATTCTTTATCTCATTAATTACCCCTCTAATGTTTGTTATTTCTTTCTTTTGCTTGCTTTGGAGTTAGTTTGCTCTTTTTTTAGTTTCTTAAGGTGGAAATTTAGGTTATTGATTTAAGGCCTTTTATAGCTATAAATTTCCCTCTACTGCTTTCTCTCTATCCCATTAGTTTTTTTATGATGCATTTTCATTTATCTCAAAGTATTTTCTAATTTCTCTTGTGATTTCTTCTTTGACCCATCTGTTCTTTAGCAGTATATTGTTTAATTTGTATGTATTTGTTAATTCCCTCATTTTTTTTCTGTTGTTGATTCCTAATTTCATTCTGTTGTGGTCAGAAATATAGTTTGTATGATTTCAGTCCTTTTACATTTATTGAGACTTGTTTTATGGCTAATGTATGGTCTATGGAGAATGTTACATATCCTGGAGAATGTTTCATGTGTACTTGAGAAAAATCTGTATTCTGCTGTTGTTGGATAGAGTGTTCTATAGATAGTACTTAAGCCTAATTGGTCTATAATGTTGTTCAAATCTTCTGTTTTCTTGTTAATCTTCTTTATAGTTGTCATATCCGTTTTTTGAAAGTGGGATATTAAAGTCTCTATTATTATTTTTTAAAGATTTATTTATTTATTTATTTGACAGACAGAGATCACAAGTAGACAGAGAGGCAGGCAGAGAGAGAGGGAAGCAGGCTCCCTGCTGAGCAGAGAGTCCGATGCAGGGCTCGATCTAGGACCCTGGGATCATGACCTGAGCCAAAGGCAGAGGCTTTAACCCACTGAGCCACCCAGGCGCCCCATCTCTATTATTGTGACTTGTCTATTTCTCCCTTCAATTCTCTCCATTTTTGCTTCATGTATTTTGGAGTTCTGTTAAACTATATATATATATGTTTATGATTTTATGTCTTTAATATATTGGCCTTTTATCATTGTAAAATGCCCTTCTTTGTCTCTGATAATAATTTTTGTCTTAAAGTGTGTTTTTATCTGATTTTTATATTACCATCCCAGTTTTTTTCTTGGTTTCTGTTTCCATAGTGTATCCTTTTCCAAGATTCTACTTTTTTTTTTTTGAAGATTTTACTATTTTTTAAGTAATCTATAGGCCCAATGTGGGGTTTGAATTCATGACCATGAGATCCAAAGTCACATGCTTTTCTAACTCAGCCAGCCAGGTACCCCCTGCAAGATTTTACTTTCAACCTGTTTGTGTCTTTGAATCTAAAGTGTGTCTCTTATAGACAACGCATGGTTAAAGAATGTTTTTTTTAATCCAGTCAGCCAGTGTCCACCTTTTAATTAGAGGGTTCAAGTCAGTTGACTTAACATAATTACTGTTAATGTTGAATTTATATTTGCCATTCTGTCATTTGTTGTGTATGTATCTTATGTCTCTTTTGATTATTTCACTATTACTGATGCATTTTTTGTTAAAATGATATTTTCTTCCATTTTCATTTCCTTCTTCTTTTATTATATTTCTTTGAGTTATTTTCATAGTGGTTGTCCCAGGATTACAATGAACATTAATTTATCTATAACAACCTAGTTCAGATTAATACGAACTTAATTACAATAGTATACACAGGCTTTGTTCCTTTATAGGTCCATTCCCTCTCCCTTCCCATCCTTTGTACTGTTACTGTCATGAAACCTACATTTTTAAACATTGTATATTCAGCTACCCTGATTTAGAATTATGTCCTCTGAAACTGCCTTTTCAATAAGATAGGAGAAGAAAGTTACAAAAAATACACCTACAGCATCCTTGGTATCTACCTATGTAATTACTTTTCCTGGTGCTCTTTATTTCTTTATGTGGATTTTACTCTCTTGTGTTCTTTCATTCCAGGCTAAAAGATTCCCTTTAGTTTTTATTAGGCAGGTTTACCAGCGATGAACTCTCAAGTTTTGCTTATTTGAGAATGTCTTGGTTTCTCTTTCATTTTTAAAGGACAGTTTAGCTAGATATAGAATTCTTAGTTGATTGTCCTTCTTTCAGCACTTTGAAAATGTGAATCGTACCACCTCTGCTGTCTATGGTTTCTAAAGAGAAATCAATTGTTAATCTTACTAGAATAGAATCCTTTGTATGTAATGAATCATTTCTCTTACTGCTTTCAAGATTTTTCTTGGGTTTTGACAGTGTGATTATGATTTGTCCAGATACAGATCTCTTTGAGCTTATACCTGGAGTTTGATTAACATCATCTTTTTAATCAAAACTGGGAAACTTTTATCTTTCATTTCTTCAGATATCCTTTCTGCCCCCTTTTTCCTCTCCCCTTCTGGGATTCGCAGCTTGTACATGTCAGTACACTTGTTGGAGTCCCACAGGTCTCTGACACTCTTTTTCTTCATTTTTTCCCCCATTTTTCTTCATTTTTTTCTTTCTGTTTCTCAGACTGGATAATTTCAATTGATTTATTTTCACTATCACTGATTCTTTCTTCCACATGTTCAGATGTACTGTTGAGCCCTTCTGAATTTCTATTTCAGTTATTATCCTTCTCAATTCTAAAATTTCAGTTCGGTTCTCTTACATAATTTCTGTGTATTTTTTTATTGCTGTTCTCTATTTGGGAAAGCATCAACCTTGTACTTTAGTTCTTTAAAAATGGTTTCATTTAGTTCTTTCAAAATATTTAAAATAGCTGATTTAAAGTCTTTGTTTAGGGACTCCTGGGTGTTTGAGTTGGTTAAGCATCTGCCTTAAGCTCAGGTCATGAGGGGTCCTGTGATCGAATCCCATATTGTGCTCCTTGCTCAGCGGGGAGTCTGCTTCTCCCTCTGCCCCTCCTCCACTCATTCTCGCGCTCTCTCACATTTCCACTCTTTCTGTCAAATAAATAAATTCTTTAAAATATATATAGATTTTGTTTAGTCAATCTAAGTTTCCTCAGATATAGTGTCTATTGATTCTGTCTTTTCCCCTTTGCATAGGCCATACTTTCTTGTTTCCTCTCATCTCTTATAGTTTCTATTGAAAATTAGACATTTAAAATAATACAGTTTGACAACTCCGAAGATCAGATACTTACCCTCTCAAGATTAGTTGTTACTTGTTTGTTTAGTGAGTCTTTAAGCTATTTCTCTAAAGTCTTTATTCTTTAAATTGTATGGCCACTAAAATTTACTTTGTTAGCTTAGTGGTAAACTAATGATCGGACCAAAAGTTCCTTAAATGCTTGCCATCTCCCAGTCTTTGTAAAGGGTCTCCATCTGCATATTGGGGCACACCTTCAACACTCAGCCAGGCACTTGACAACTCTGACTTAACCTTTGGGTCCTGCGTGTACAGAACCTCAGTCCGCCAGAGATGAAAACTTTCCTGAACATGAACAGAGCCCTGGGTATACATATGACCTTTTAGATTCCCAGGATATCCTCCAGCTTCTCTAAGCCCCTAAGGACATCTGATTTGCTAACTTTTCCTGTTAAGGTTTTTGTTTAGTCTGTTGTTTGCCTTAACTGTTGTACATTGCCCTAGGCAGCCTTCAAATTAATTAATTATCTCTAACTGTTTTTGACAAATGTTTCTGAGGATGGGAAGTGGGTGCACACAAGACTTTCTGCATTGATGAGTGCATAATCAGGCCAAAGAACGATAGCCTTCCCAGTGGCTACCGGGCTGCTGGTTTAACTCTGATTCCATGTTATTGATGAGAGTTGGGGGTGGGAATAAGCCAAGTTAAAACACCACAGAGTCTGTTGTTTTTCTTGACTAAATGCTCCCCAGGTTGCTGCAAGCCTTTGCTTAATTTCTAGAGTTCTGATCAAAGTTGACTCTGACAGTATTTGCCTTTTTCTTGGTGCTTTGATGGATGGGACACTTTTCTTTTTTCCACTATTTTTGCTGACGTAACTCCTGCTATTCCTTTTGAGAAGACTTCTGCTTATTCCAATTCCTGTTCTTTTGTATACGACCAGTTTTAAGTGTCAGGTTTTGTTGTTTTGTCTCTTTTAACTAAAGCTTTTAAGATCTTCAGCTCTGTTCTGATATTTCTTAATGATGTGACTTGGTATGGGTCTTTTCTTACTCATTGAGCTGGGCCCTTTAGAATTTCCACTGTTTCCTTGGTGCTTTCTTCCCTACTGCTTCATTTTCCGATAGTCCCGTTTGGAGAATGTTGGACTTCATGAATTGATCCTCTGATTTTTCTTATCTTTTTTCTGCTGCTTTTTATCTCTTTAAACTTTTCATTCTACTCTGTGAGATGCCCTCAACTTTGAATTCCCAACTCTTGTATTGAATTTTTGTTTCTATTATCTTACAAATTTCCGGGAACTTTTTATTTTTTATTATTCCTTTTTTATAGTATTCTGTTTAGTTTTACCTTCTTTTATCACTTTGAGGATAATAATAGCTGTTTTTTTCTAAAATTTTAATATGCCTTAACTCTCTACACTGTTTCCTCTGATTTTCTTTTTTCTGTTTATCTCTCTTGGCTGTTCATTTAAAAAGAGTGATGCACACATAAATGTATGGCAAATACCATCTGTTTGCTAAAAAAGTAATGTGAATGCATCATTTTTTTCAGCCCAGATGCTAATGTATGTCTATTTTTTGGTTGGTTATGTGTCAGCTACTTGCTCGTTAAGGTTTACTTGATTCAAAATAAATCCCACATGTCTTCTGCTTGGGGACCTCAGTTGTGCTACAGCATTGCCTTTCTCATAATCTTTTGCTATTTTGTCTTTCATGTGCTTTTGCATGTTGGTCTGTAGCTGTTTGCTTTTACTTGTGGTTATCCATCACAGCGTGGATTAAGAGTCACTGAATTCTTAGACACTTAGCAGAGACTTGGCCTGTGCTGGTGGTCAGGATTTGTTTGGGGTATCTGTCTCTTTAGTGTCAAGAAATTTTCATAATGACCCAGTGATTCCATTCCTAGGTATATACCCAAAGAAATGAGAACAGGTATTCAAGCAAAAATTTATACAAGAAGGTTCATAGCAGCATTATTCATAATAGCCAAAAACTGGAAATGTCCCAGATGTCCATCAACTGATGAACAGATCAATGAAATGTGGTACATCCATCTGATGGAGTATTGTTGGGCCATAAAAAGAGATGAAGTATGGGTACCTGCTACAGTGTGGCTGCTAGCTACAATACTGAAAAGATTACACTAAGTGAAAGAAACCAATCATATCATACAATTCTATTTATATGAAATGTCCAGAATTGGCAAATGTATAGGGACAAGAAACAGATTAGTAGTTGCTTAGGAGTCTGACCAATAAAGAGTCCAGTGTTTCTTTCTTTTTTTTTTTTTTTTAATATTTTATTTATTTATTTGACAGAGATCACAAGTAGGCAGAGAGGCAGACAGAGAGAGAGAGAGGAGAAAGCAGGCTCCCTGCCAAGCAGAGAGCCCGATGCGGGACTCAATCCCAGGACCCTGAGATCATGACCTGAGCCGAAGGCAGAGGCTCATTAACCCACTGAGCCACCCAGGCGCC
This sequence comes from Lutra lutra, assembly GCF_902655055.1. Classification (NCBI taxonomy): domain Eukaryota; kingdom Metazoa; phylum Chordata; class Mammalia; order Carnivora; family Mustelidae; genus Lutra; species Lutra lutra. The sequence continues at coordinate 69,584,883 of NC_062280.1, forward strand.
CCCAGGGTTTCTTTTTGAAGTAATAAAAATATTCTAAAATTTGTGGTGAATGTTGTCATATCTACTTATATATTAAAAACTATCGAGTTTCACAATTTAAATCGGTGAATTTTATGGTAAATGAATTACTTTAATAAAGCTGTTAAAAAAAAAAAAAAAAAGGAAAGGAAGACTCAGAAGGGTCTTGAAAAGGCTGTTCTAGAAGCCCCTGTAAAGGCCCTACCCATATTGGGCTCTTCCTCCACACATCCAAGGTCACGTGACCAAATCTGTTAAATAAATGCTTGCTTTAATTTCTTCAGTAGAGTTTTCATCCCCATCAGTAGTACTGGATTTTCAGGATCAAGGTCTGCTTTTAATCTGTCTATAGAAACATAGAAAACTAGTACTAAATGATATATATTAGAAAGTCAACAGAATGGCTTATAGTTGAGTTTTTAAATAGTCTTTATATAGTCTTTCTTCCCATTCTTTTAGCTTATTCAAATTTTTGATATTTTTTACCTTTTTTCCGTTGGCTAAGAATCCTGTGAGAGAGTTGGTTTTTTCTGGCCGATGACTCTAACTGCTCTTTTAGATTTGGTGTTTGTGCTATACTCAGTAAATAAAATAAGTTTTAACAGCCACATGTCTTTCAAATTAAAATGTCAATGTCTTGGTTTGTTCCCTGTTGGTGATTTTACAAACTAGACATTGAGAAAGCTGTTGAGGAGGAGACTTCAGGAGCTCTGGGTGAGTTCAGGGTTAGTAAATCTCCTGCCTTTAGAGCTGTCATCAAGTTAGTGGTTCATTTCCCTTGGATCTGAAATTCACACAAATTACCCCAGGGAGGCCAGTGTTATGGGGAATAGGAAGTTAGGGATGACAACTCTTGGTTAGATGACATTGCGAAGTGGTGATTTCTTACACCAAAGAGAAAACTTTAAAAATAAAAATTTTGGCAAACTTCTCTTTCTCAGCCTTTCTGTTGACATTACTGTGTATCACCCATCTCTTTTGTAATATCTTTACATTTCCTTGGCATAGGCTTCTTCTGATGATTCTCGATTTTTTCTTCAAATTATCTTGATCAGAAGTTTAATTTTCATAATCTTTCTCAAAATATTTCTCATCAGACTGCCATTCTTCTTAAATATGTACAGACCAACTGTCTGTCCCTCTCTCCCATTAGTCCCTTTTCCCCTTTTTCCAAGGAACTCAGATCTTCTGACATAATATCATCTGTTGCAATTCCCTTAGAAACTCTTTCGACCACTTTAAAAATCTGGTTCCAGTTTATTGTGTCTTTGGCTGCAAAGCAAAGGAGGTCAGCTTTATCAGTTTTTAGTTACATTCTTATGGCTTAGTTTACCCCCTTCACCTGTAAGAAGAAGACACTTCTCAAAGTCACCTCTGTCCTTTCTACTCAGCTCTCTGCTTTTCTCATACTGGCCTCTAGAGAGAAATTACTTCTTGTTTCATGTAAGATTGTTGTGTCTTTCTGGCCAAAGGTTAAGGAAAACCAGGAAGTATTTACTAAAGTCTGCTTTTTATCTTAATATCTATTCTAATATATTCGTTACTTACTTAATATTTACAGAACACCCACACTTCTTACTCACATTACCAGTAAATGTGCAGCAGAACATTAAATTAAAGGATGAGTAATTAACGAATTGATCTATTCCAGAAAATACCCAGAGCTCTTTATTAATCTTATGAAAATAAATCTCTTCACTGGACTTTGAATTCATAGCCAAAAACAATTTCAAGCATGCTTATGTTCAAGTTCTAACTAAAGTCTTTGTGTATTTTTATACTGTAATTTTCTAGTTGTAGATGTATCAGAGGCAAGCCCTCAAGTGGTATTTCAAAGCATATTTTTATTTTAAAAATTAAAATATCTGTCATTTTCATTATGAAAGTAATATATATGCATACTGTAAAGATATTTGAAATTCACATAAAAACTCAACTATAAGCTATCCAGGCTTGACCTTTTTTTTTAATAATGCTCTTTTAAACTTATTTGTGATCAAGTCTTTGATTTTTTATTTCATATTTTTTTTTGAGTAGTCTCTACACCCTACATGGGGCTCAAATTCATGACCCCAAGATTAAGAGTTGGATGCTATTCCAATTAAACCAGCCAGGCACCCCCAGCCTACTGACTTTTTAACTACTCAACACTATCTATCCATCTACCTATTTATTCATTCATTCACATATATGTGTACCACACATGCACACACACATGTACACACACACGTTAAACCAGATTTGTTTGTATATTAATGTTACAGATAGTAGACTCAATTTAGATTTTGTGACAAAGGAAAATGTACAGTAATTTAGAAAATAAGGCCCCGTTGACTGTAAAGGAAAACAGAATGAAAATAGTTTCTAAATAAATTACTAAATTCAGCCTAACATGTGATTTGAGTTGAGAAATGACATTAGAACCATCCAAAGACCAGTGTACTCTAAACTCAAAAGGAAGTTGTCTGGGGGTCTGTGCTGCTGAACTGTGTTGTGTGGACCTCTTTCACCCCAGTACCTACAGTTCTACACAATATTTCATGGCTCAGTGGTTTTCTATTTTAGAATGTGCTTTAGTTTACTTCAGTAGTCCCCTATTTAGGTTAGAATCCAGTTTCAGCTATTCTGCATAGTGCTGCGGTGGATATTCTCATACACACTTTGCATACTTCTTTGATGATTTTTTTAGGATAAACACTGTTGGGTCAGAGGGTTCATGCATTTTGAATCTGATTGCCAAACCACCCACCAGAAAGGAATAACAAATTCATTGTTACATCCTGGATAGACTTAGTTTATGCCCCGTTCTGTGCTCGCTGCACTGTGGATGTGCGGCCAGTGAGAGGCAGAGCCCCAGCACTGACTCTGTGTTATGATGGAGCTTATTATGCATTAGAATTGTGCACATTGGAGTTCTGTGAAGTCTACCAGTGAGGAGAACGTTTACACTCACAACTTGGATTGCATGGTACTTGTTTTGAAAAGCAGTACTTTCTTTGGGCACCTGTGTGGCTCAGGTGGTTAAGCAGCTGCCTTCGGCTCAGGTCATGATCTCAGGATCCTGGGATCAAGCCCCGCTCTGGCTCCTTGCTCAGCAGGGTCTCTGCTTGTCTCTCTCCCTCTGTCCCTGCTCTTGCTTGTGTGCTTCTCTCCCTCTCAAATAAATAAATAAACAATCCTGAAAGAGAGAGAGAAGGAAAGGAAGAGCAATACTTTCCCATCAGCAGTTAAACTGTAAGTGTGTCTTGGTGTTTTGCTGTTTATGGGACTTGGTCATAAGGCATGATCCTTTCTCACCTTAGATGAGTGACCGAGGAGGTGGTGTTCCTTTGAGGAAGATTGACAGACTCTTCAACTACATGTATTCAACTGCACCCCGGCCTCGTGTTGAGACGTCCCGAGCAGTGCCCCTGGTATGTGATCAAGAAATAACAAAGTGTGAAAAAAGAAGAAAGAATTGAGTGTGTTTCTGTGAATTGAAAAAAAAAAAATCAAATGAATACCAAATAAATTACCAAATAAATCAGTGAAGCAATTGTGTAGGGTATCCATGAGGGAGAAAGGAAGCTATTAGAAAAAAACACTTTCCTTTGAATTTAAACAGCCTGTGGCTCATTTCTTCGTTTGATTGAAAAGAGCACAAGACAGCGAATATTGTTTTACAGTTCTTACTGCCAAGCTTATGGATAGTGATATGTCAGTAGTTTCATGTGGTTAACCACATTTTGATATACTATGTCTAATAGGAAGACTGAGTCACCAGTTTTGCTAGCATTTGGTCAACACTGATTGAATCTTCAGTGTTGATTTTTTTTCCTCATGTACTTAAATTAGAAAAAATCTCATAATCTAGACTCAGAAAAAAGCCTAGAGTTCTCATCACTTAATTGCCCACCTGGAAAAGGCTCAAATTATAATTGTTGTGGTGGTATTTTTTATTGATTTCAGTCACCTGTTTTCGGGTTTCCTTGCTCTCTAACCCCTAGAAAAGCGCTTTGCCAAATATCTGACCTGTAACTTGGGGAGAACTATTCTTTCGGGCTTTGAAACTTCTCTGGCATATGTGCTGGAGTTAGGCTAGAACAGATGAAATGCAGTATGAGTACAAAATAGATGGATCTATTTTAGATTCTTCCTAAGAAGTTACTAGAAGGACTTAGAGTTGTACCTGTTACACAGCACAGATTCTGTAGCTCAGCTGTAATCTAGTTCATGTCTTACCATACTTTTAAAATGATTACGCCAGGACTGTGCTGCTCACACTAAGGTGCGTATGCCTCCATGCACTGGCAGACACAGTCAAATAACAAACACGAGCCCCTTCTTAAATTCTGATTTTACTGTAAGAAGTAAGGGAGGGAGGGGTGTATAAATCACAGAGCTGTGTCTGGGATGGTAAGGGATCCAGGGCTGGGAACAGGAGAGCTGTCACCACCCTGAATCGAAGGGAGAAGTTGTTAGCGGAACCCAGAAGAAAGGATAGTAACCAAGCAGCTGCTTACACTCAAGGGGTCTAATCCCAAGGAAAGCTACCCTCAAGGGGAAGGAAACAGAGGAATGACTTCTGTGACTGGACTCCCTCTGAGCTACTACTGGGTTCCCCATTGTCTGGACCCACTGGAAGCAGAGGGCAGGGGAATCGTTGATAGCATCCTCCCAGGGCAAGGAGCCATGTGGAGAATGGGTAGTTGATTTGGAAGGGTAAACAGAAACTCTGGTCAGAAAAGCCAAGGAATAAACAAGTGGGAGAGGTAGATGAAGCCAGAGCCTACATTTGTTAACAGCACTCTGATTCCTGAATCCACGTAAGCTCTTAACTAAAGTGCATCATGGAGTATCATTGAACGTCTGGCTTGGTGATAAAAACTGTCTTTACACTTGTCCAAATGTTTTGCTTTGTATTAAAGAATTTTTAAGATTTATTCAGGTAAAGAAGGCCATTCTAGGAACTGGAGACAGGATGAACAAAGACACAGAAATGAAAAATAACATTTGTTTGAGGAACTTAAGAGCTGGAAATTTGGTCCAGCTGGACTAGAAAGTGAGAGGCAGAGACCTGAGGTCTTGAAAGTTCTTTTTAGAAGCTTGAATTTTTATCTCAAGGCAGTGGGTTGGGGATGGTAGGCAGGTAGGTCATGGTGTTAGTGGCGATGTGCTTTGTAGGTTTTTAAACAGGGGAGTGATTTGTCAGTGAGTGACAAAGTGGACTTATTATTGATCTATCCAGATTCAGAACACAGGCTGAAAATTCATGGTATAAAGTCAAGAGATGTATCTCTGAGACTGCCAACAAAGCTTTTTCTACTCTTGCTCCTAAAAGGGAGAACATGTTTAATGTGATATTGCCAAAAGCAGTATTGGGATACCCTAGAGCAAGGCAGCAAAGAAGAGCAATGTGCTGTTCTAGGTCTACATGAGTCATTTTATAGAAAAAAGAAAAATGAGTTTTAAATGACCAGAGGGGAGCCATCTAATGTAGTACCCCAACTAGGCTTCAGCTTGATCTGTATTAGTGGTTAGGTATTAATGAGCTCTTAGATGCAGGCTCTGATAGCTTCAGGATACTCAGAAGCATTCATTTTAACTAGAAAAGCATTTCACTGTGTGGCTTTCTGAATAGAATTTCACTTTTCTCATCTAACAGGCTGGTTTTGGTTATGGATTGCCCATATCACGTCTCTATGCCCAATACTTCCAAGGAGACCTAAAGCTATATTCTCTAGAGGGTTATGGGACAGATGCAGTCATCTACATTAAGGTAATAACTATAGTCTTTTTTTTTTTTTTTTAAAGATTTTATTTATTTATTTGACAGACAGAGATCACAAGTAGACGGAGAGGAAGGCAGAGAGAGAGAGAGAGGGAAGCAGGCTTCTTGCTGAGCAGAGAGCCCGATGTGGGACTCGATCCCAGGACCCTGAGATCATGACCTGAGCCGAAGGCAGCGGCTTAACCCACTGAGCCACCCAGGCGCCCCAACTATAGTCTTTTTGATTTAATGATAATTCTTTTGGTTATAAGAAAAGATGCCAGTATTTAGCTATAATGAAATTTTCTTCTACCTCATCACTGTTAAGATAAAAGAATATGGTTTTTTACATAGGATCCCATGTATTTTCACAAATGATCTCCTTAACTGGGGGAAAGGACACACTCTGACCTGTGATGATCAGAACTATAGCTGTTATCAGAAAAAAAGTCGGGCTGAAGTGGGAAATCACAAGTTATATATCACACAAATTTAATGTTAATGCAAAACACATGAATGGACATTGATCCCCCAATCTTTTGATGTACTGCCAGGGTCTTTTCTCCATATATGAGTCTGCAGATTCACATTTCGGTTGTCTCTCCTGCAGAAGCTATACTTAACCATGTATTGTTTTGATTTCTTTAAACAAAGAAACAACCAACTGCATAGTCTTTTTTTTTATATGTAGTACTTTACAGATGTCTTCTGACTCAGATCTGATAGCAATCTGTATATAACTTTTACTTCATGAGTCTTTCCAAAGCATTCATCTTAGTTTTCAAAGCACCTCCACCTACCCTCTATCCATCCATCCATCCATCCATTTATTTATTTATTTGTTTATTTATTTTGCATTTTGTTTAAGCAATACTTGATTAAATTATGTGATTATAGTGATAGATGTGAGTGCATAAACATATTTGGGAACAAGCACAGGGGACACTGTCTGACATATAGCTTACCTGGTGGGAGCAGAAACACTTAACCTGCTGGTCTGTGATGTTCCATGTGTTTATCTGAGTTCAGCATATTTTACAGGGTTGGAGAGCCACCGAGCCCCACCAGCCCCCTGGATTGGTTAAGCAGTGGGCAGTAGATACCTAACTTAGTGACTCAAGTTTCTTGTTCCGGCCACTAGATGGCACCTGTTTTATAGAAAATGGTGAAGACTGTGTAATGTAAAAAATAAGTTTATCCAAAAAGGTTAAATTTTTTCAAGATAATAATTCTTTCTCTTTTCTTTTAAACCATCTCAATTGTGAATAACTTGAAAAGGGCAACATGAAGGTACCATTTTTATCACCAAATGTAACATTTTTTTATCTAGCCCATAAATCAAGTTCCGGTAGTTCTGATATATTTAAAGAGAATATGTAGGTGAAAGGTTTTTTTTTCCACTTTGTAAAAAAACAGAAGACAGGAATCTCATAAAATCATTAAAATCAGGGGCCTCCTCAGTGGCTCAGTCTGACTCTTGATACCAGCCCAGGTTTTGATCTTCAAGTCATGAGCTCAAGCACCCATTGGGCTCCACACTGGATGTGGAGCCTACTTAAAAAAAAAAAAAAAAGTCATTAAAATCAATGTCAAAAATTTCCTTACCATTATTGGAATGAAATTTCCTGTTCAATATTTTCTACGTCTTGGGAATACCCATGACCTAAGGTCAGAATCCTACTAAAATACCTTAACTTGAAGAAGATAAGGAGGAACATGGTTTATCTCAGGTTTCAGCAATTTGCAGGAAACTGAAATAGAACAGTGTGAATCAATGGTAATGATATATTGGAAATGTGAAATAATGCACAATGTAGATATCACATCCGCTATAACTGAAATTGGTGGCTCGAACGGCAGGAGGAGAAGACACAGGGTCAAACCCAAGGCCAAGAATTTGTCAGTCAAAAGCCTTAGACATAGTTTTGTATTTATTGATAATGTTGTTATGATGACTTTTCAAAGTCCGTGACTATGCTGGAAAAAAATAGTATTTTTTCTAACAAATAATTGAAATAGATTTCATGAAATGATTTTACAATTATGTATATTAAGGTGCATATGTCAGTTTTTATGCATTTACACTTAAATGGCTTTTTCAGTTAACCAACTTCTGTTCTGGGTCATGTTTTTGTAAGAGGTGTCTCCTATACCTATGTAAAATTTCATTCCAGCAGCTTTCAGGCTGTTTGGACAATTACTGCAAACAAAAAACTCAATGTGCACACCAAGCAGTGCCATAGACTTAGTAAATAATGCATTGCAAATATGTACACTGTTTCAAAATGTATATAGATGGTGTGAATGATTAGTAAAGTACAAATTCAATAAAGCACTGTTTAATTTGGAGTAACCTTTTGCCACTGTATACTCTCTCAAATAGTGGATTCTTAAAAAAAAAAAAAAAAAAAAAAAAATGCCAGACTTAGGTCCCACTTTTTCTTTCAGGCTTTGTCAACAGAATCGATAGAGAGACTCCCAGTGTATAACAAAGCTGCCTGGAAACATTACAACACCAACCATGAGGCTGATGACTGGTGTGTCCCCAGCAGAGAACCAAAAGACATGACAACATTTCGCAGTGCCTAGATACGCTTGGGACACCTGGCAAATCCAGATGTGGCTTTTGTATTAAATTTGGAAGGGGTGACGTTCAGAACTACATTATACCAAATACTTCACATGTTTTTTTCAAAATTAACTATTTGGGTAGAATAAATGGAAAGTGAATTCCATTTATATCTGTTAAACCTCCTAAAGAATGAAATTGTACCTATTTTGCACTTATATTTTCACAGTGAATTGAGCATATTTTTAAACAACTGCAGTTTTGGTCAACTTTCCTCTTTATGGTAGACTTCAGAAGCATGGGGTCTTTGGGTTTCTGCAGAAAGCTGTGTGGTTTTTAAAGAACTTTTCATTTATGTGTGTTGGAAACCTTTCCTTAATGATTCTGATTAGCTAGTTAGCCATCCATCTGTTTTTTTGGAATTCTGCCATCCTTTCTTACTATGTAATGACAGCTGTAATAAGATGGTCTTCAGATGTAGCAGTGAGTAAGTAGAAAACAGTTGCCATGTAAATTTGGCACCAGCCACCTTTCAGCATCTACATGCATCACCTCCACTCTGAAGTTGATTTTTCACTTTTTAATTCCATTGCAGAGGATTGTAATGGGTTCCCTGTGGAGCTAAGCCAAGATCGTAAGCAATCTACTCTGAATGTGCTTGTGATTAATGCAGGGGGAAATTTTTATACTAAAAACAAATTAGCAGCAGCTAAAATTCTAGAGAAGAAATTGAGGTGGAAGCAATGAGTCCAGAAAATTGAACTATTGATTATTGAGATTACCTAGGGGAGCTTTTGAGAGACAAGAGTTTGTTTTGGGTCCGACTCCAGACATACAGAATCAGACTCTCAACTGAGTCCAGAGCCCAGAAATCTCAATTTTTAGAATGCTTCCCAGGTGAGTCTGTTGCCTCACCTAGTTAGGAAACCACCCTTTTAAAGTGAATGTTATAAAGTAACAGATCTTTAGGTTTTGATTTTCACTTACTGCAAGGTCAGGCTTCTAGACTCCAGGAGAGACCAACACTCTCAGGCCTGGTGCAATTAAAAGCAGGTAGACAAAGTGACTGCATGAGAACAGTCAGGTAACTGAAGAATCAGAACCATAAAAGCACAAGTATTGATGAAGAACATATATTTTATAAGAAATATTTAGACTTTGTTATCAGGAAAAATTCAACCAGGGCTTATCAACAGTTCTTTGCATTCATGTGGTGATTTCTAGTTTACAAATACTTTGGTGTAATATGATAACTCTGCTGGGCTTTACAACAGATGTAAAATATACAAGGATGTATACCACCCAAGGTTACACAGAATTGGAGTCAGGGCCTGAGTGGTTTTTGCTGATCACGGTCAGCTGTCAGGTCTGGGAAACCGTGAAATTAGGAGACTATGTTATTAGTCAGACCTCGACTTTTAAGGTGACAGGGAACTATATTGAAAATGAATTTTAAAGTAAGATTTTAAATATTTAAAAAACAGCTTTACTACTTAAAGGCGGGAACTTTATCTGGAAAATGCATTGGGCTGAAACACCTCATTCTCAAAAGGATTATGTGAGTTTAACAATTCTGTATAAATTTGTAAATCAGAAGGGATGGAAGAGGGCAGTGAGTCCGGGACCGTTATGTGAGAGGTGATAGTCCCAAGACTCAGGGTGAGTGGTTTGCCCGGGCCTTCTTAGCCAATTTGACCAAATGTTGGAAAAAGAGATCTTTTACCCAATATATCGTTCCTTAATTATGGATTTTGTGAAAAATAATAGAATATGCTAATGGTGACTTATATTCAAGGTGTTACAGTTTATTAGCTTTAAATTACACTTTTTTGGTAATGATGAAATATTTTAGAATTCTTTGAATCAAAATACTTTCTTTCCTAAATGAGACATTTGTATAACTGACATAAACTTGATGTTTTACTTATAAAACACTTTCCCTTCCTCCCCAAAATTAAAGTTTTTCTCTATTTATGAACTAAGTAATAATGTTTTTAAAGCAAAAGTGAAATGTTTTCCTTTAGCTTCTTTTTAAGCTATAGCCTCTTTTTTACTTTGTTATACGGTAATGGACAGAAAATTACATAAAGTGTTTGAGGGGTAGCATTTTCCTCTATGGTTTCAAATCATTGTGCTACCTGGAAAGTTTTTAGATTCTTAACCTATTTTCTCCACCAGCATTTAGTGTGATGCCATGTAGATACGGAAGTATATAGAAGGATGAGAAGTGGATACTAAGTGATTTCTTTTTATAACCTAGACATTTAATAAATGTGCCAACATTTTTTAGGAAGATTCGCAAAAATATTCTGCCCTATCCTTAAAATACTGGCTGACTTTAGATATCTTGATACTTAATAGTGATCACTTTCTTGCACTGTGAAGTTTTTACATGAAGATGTTGAAGTGGAAGTCTACCATATGATATTATAAAATGTTTTGTGTGTGGCAATAAACTGAAAACATGGACCAACTCTTACTTTGAAAATTAATTGGGTCAATTTAGAGTTTTCTAATATAATTATATTTTTAAATTAAAATCTCTTCCATTACCAAGTGTCAGTGTTCCATAAACATTCAAATAGTTGCAACTAGATGGCTCACACTGAGACACTGTCTTCAGTAGAGGAAATGTTTGGAACTTAGGTCTCTAATGTGTATATTCTAATGGAGAAGGCAAGAGGTAGAATTTGTATGGTTTGAGTTATACCAGGTTTTAAATATCCAAAATCTACTGATGACTGACTCACTGCTTAAGTGAAGATCTTCTGTTGTGTGATTTTTGAAAGGTTGTATTAACGTGCTCTTTGAATAACTTTTCACAGTATAAGTAATGTAGGAAGGGCCTTTATTTGACTAGCATTACCCTCTGTACCCTCAATTGAAGAGTCAGAACTAAATCTAGTCAAAGGTAGATTCCTGTCTTTATTCCTGAATAATGGAACATGATGGCAACTTCCCATCATTGTTAAATCTAGCAAGCTCCATAACCAACTCCATAGGTGAAAAAGTGGGGAAACCAACCACTAGTGTTCCTGTTCCTTTGTGGCCCGTGAGTGACTCATCAGAGAGGAAGCCAGAAACCAGTCAACCAGTTTCAGTCTGTGTCTTCAATTGCTTTGTCATAAATGTAAAGTTTTCACAGATGGGTAATCAGGATTGAGCTAGCTGGTTTGCAAATAGGGCTTTTCCTGGAGGAACTTTACATCCTATGTGATTAACTTCTGACCCCAGTGATTAATCTTCTTACAGCCAAGTCCAGTGCTTGAAAAAATACTATAATGAGGTGTGAAGGATTTTATGTATGTCAAAAAAGAACACACGCTGGTTTGCTGAGTTTAGGCATTCTAAAACTAGACTGCCCTTTTGTTCTATTTACGTGTTTGGAAAGAATTAGACACCACCACACACTTTTTTTTAGAGTCTTCACATTTCTTTACCAATTGCTAACCATAGGATTTTAGCAGGAAGAGACAAGATTGCCATTTTCTTTCATTTACAACATGAAATTTAATCTGTATGTGTATATATATATTAAATATATATATATACATATTTGCTTAACCAAATGAGCCACCCATGTGTCCCACACTGTATGTGTGTGTGTATATACACACACACACACACATATATATATACACACACACACACATATATACACACACACACATATATATATACACACACACATACAGTGTGGGACACCTGGGTGGCTCATTTGGTTAAGCATCTGCCTTCGGCTTGGCTCCTTGCTTAGTGGGGAGCCTGCTTCTCTCTCTGCCTCTGCCTGCCACTCTGCCTGCTTATGCACTCACTCTCTCTCTCTCTGACAAATAAATAAAATCTTAAAAAAAAAGAACAGTGCTTGTCACTTAGCGAACATAATATAGGTGTATATTATTATTCTTATTAATACTCTTTCCTCACTGGGGCCAGTATTGTACATAGTTATACACAGTCCAACTATAATTTTAAAAAGTTTTTCAGCAGTGAGGTTATGTTTTAATGGGTTTGGAATATGTTTCTAGGTCCCTTCATTCTGGTGTAAAATGGCCCATTTTTCCTGCAAAACGTTAGCCCTTTTTTCTTACCTTGCAAAAGCTGTTATTTTTATTAGGGAAAGGTAAACAGCTATCTTTTACTCTATTAAACTACAGATTTTTAGCAAAAATAGACAATTTTCTTTCCAGGAAGGTAAACTAGAGAAACTTTTCTTTGAATGTTACATTCATTTGGGAATTATTTTCTCAAAGTCTAGAAGTGCACTTCCTGCAGTTGTCACATAGAATATTGCGAGGAATTCTGTAGTTTGGAAAGGAAATGTTGACAACTGTTTATAATAAATTCAAAGTGAAAATTTCCTTTTGAAACAGTTTGTGAAGCCAGGACATTTTAAAAGTTTAACTCAAATGTAAAAGGCCACAGTATTCTTGCCTTGATTTTATACTTTGATGTCTTCCATTATAGAATTCAAAATACAATGGTTATAGAATTATAATACTGCATAAAAATATGTATTTGTCTAAAAACCTTAAAAAGTTCATCTGATTACATAACTGAAATAGAATGAAATAGAAATTGAGTGTCATTTATTTTACTCTATTACAGTATAAAAATCATCTGATTTGATACGAACTATTTCCTTTCATCGCTTACTCTCAGTATCTCCCATAATGCCCAGTACATAGAAGGCACTTACAACTGTATGTTCTGTGAATGCGTAATGAATCATGAGTTCAACATGTGCCCTTTCTCAAAATGAACTCACACAAAAAGGAATTAGTGCAATAAAGAAAACTCTAAGTAGTAACCAGCACAAGAAACCTAGCCAAAGGATAAAATAACAGAAGAAAAGAAGTTGAAGGAATAGCAAAGCTGCACTACTAAAGCTGTGGGGTTTTTTTAAGTATAAAGAAGTAAGTGAGTTGAAAATAGAGCTACCCTACGACCCAGCAATTGCACTACTGACTATTTACCCCAAAGATACAAATGTAGTGATCTGAAGGGGAACATGCACCCCAATGTTTATAGCAGCAATGTCCACAATAGCCAAACTGTGGAAAGAGCCCAGATGTCCATGAATGGATAAAGATATGGCTCGCGCGCGCACACACACACACACACACACACACACACACACACACACACAGGAATATTATGCAGTCGTCAAAAATGAAGTCATACCATTTGCAACTATGTGGATGGAACTAAAGGGCACCGTGCTAAATGAAATAAGTGAATCAGAGACAATTACCATATAATCTCACTGATATGAGGAATTTGAGAAACAAGGCAGAAGATTGTAGGGGAAGGGAGGGGAAAATGAAACAAGATGAAACCAGAGAGGAAGACAAACCATAAGAGACTCAATCTCAGGAAACAAACTGAGGGTTGCTGGAGGCTAGCGGGGAGGGATAGGGTGGCTGGGTGATGGACATTGGGGAGGGTATGTGCTATGGAGAGCACTGTGTATTGTGTAAGACTGATGAATCAGATCTGTACCCCTGAAACAAATAATACATTATATGTTGATAATGAAATTTTTAAAAAATAAACACTATCCTTGAAAACATTTTTAAAATAAATAAAAATTTAGAAAGTAAATGAGCCCACACTGTTAGGGTAGGTGTGGCAGCAAAGAGCAGGAGGCGGTACCTCTGGGGAGCCTTTGTAAGCTGCATCAAAAGGGCTACTGCCAGTAATGAATCATGGAACACTACATCAAAAACTAAGGAAGTACTGTATGGTGGCTCACATAACATAATAACAAAATAAAATAAATGTAAAGAACATTCTGTGTAAAAGCAAAAAACAAAGTGGAGGGGGCAGAGAAACCAGTAGCAAGGACTAATAAGGGAAAAAAAGGCCCAAATGAACAGTATTTGATAAAAACAAGAAAACATAACTACAAGTAGAGATTGAAAATAATTGTAAGAATACCATTAACTTTATGATCAAAATTTTGAAAATGTAAAAGAAATGGATTCATCCAAGAGATTTTGGCAATTTAAATCAACCAATAACTACTAAGGAAATAGAATTAGTAATCATAATGACACCTCACCAAAGAGGAGAAGTGAGATGGGGGAAATCAGGGAGACAAACCATGAGAGACTGTGGACTCTGAGAAACAAACTGAGGGTTTTGGAGGGGAGATTGATGGGGGTTTGGGTGAGCCTGGGAGGGCACGTATTGCATGGAGCAGTGGGTATGATGCATAAACAATGAATTTTGGAACACTGGAAAGAAAGAAAATGAAAAAAAAAGAGAAAAGGAAATGACATCCCCCCCCCAAAAAATCAAGAAGCCGATAATTCCTTTTTTTTTTTAAGATTTTTATTTATTTATTTGATAGAGAAACAGTGAGACCGAGAACACAAGCAGGGGGAGTAGGAGAGGGAGAGGGAGAAGCAGGGTTCCCTCTGAGCATGGAGCCTCATGCGGGGCTTGGTTCCAGGAACCTGGGATCATGACTGAACCAAGGGCAGATGCTTAACCGACTGAGCCACACAGGTGCCCCCAATAATACCTATGTTAAAGAAACTTGTAGAGAATAGAAAAAGAAAACCACCTAATCCATTTCATAAAGTTTGTAAAATCTCAAAGCTAAACTTCATCATGCACAGTATGGAAAATCAATTTATACACTAATCTTATGAACATAGAGGAAAAGTTTTCCAGTAAAATAGGAGCAAACTGACATAATAGTGTATAAAAAATAATACATCACAAACTAAGTGGGGCACTTCCCAGGAATTCAAAGATGTTTCAGTATCTGAAAAATTTGTATAATTTATCATACTACAAGTTAAAATTCAATATTCAGACAGAAAATTCTATACCATTTTATTATTTTTAATTAGAGTTTAGTCATAATTACAATGGCTTGACTCACGATACAGGCCACTGCTGGATGTTACAATCAACTGGATGGTGGTAGTCAGATGTAAGACATACCCTGGAATTGTCTGTTGGGTTGAGTCCATGTCAGCCCTGCCATGGACAATGTAATTAGTACCAAGTCCAGAGGGCTTCACCATTTGCCAGGCAGAAGCTCTCACCTGGGGCTTCCTCCTCCTAACTCTGATCCAATACTTTGAAGTATGGAAGAAAGAAACATCCAGTGTCTTTGTGTTTGGGCAAACATAAAGTTTATGAAAAGGCCTAGTGTTTTTGACAAGCACATATGTTTGATAAAGCTTAACCTTTCTCAATCTGTAGTAGCAAATCTTCATTTTGGAGAAAAATCTCTTTCATCTCAAAATCAACCTTCAGTGACTAACAAAAGGAACCAACAGGAACAATCACCAATGAGGAACCATCAGGCAATTGCGCTTTTTCTATAGTGCCCAGCTGACCTTGATTTTTGCTCTTGGGTCAGGGTATGTCTTCACAAAGCCTTAGTTAACAAATGGAAGTTACAGTTAATTCCTTATAAGCAATGCTTCTCAGACATCCATGTGCACAAGACACACCTAGGGATCTTGAGAAGGCACAGATTCTGATTCAACAAGTCTGAAGTGGGGTTTGAGATTCTGCATTGCTAACAAGTCTCCAGGTGATACCGTTGCTGCTGGTCCATGGATCACACTTTGAACAGCAAGGGTTTAGAGACCTTGGGACAAACTGCTATCAGTATCCCAAGAGACTAACTGAAGAGATTAAACCAGTTGCAGTGTGAGTGGGGAGCCAGATAGATCTGGTAAGATGTTAAAAGTACTCAGAAGGGCTAGGTTGGATCCATTCCTGATACTCAAGAGTCCTTGGCAGGTGTTGTTGTGACCTTGAGATCCAAACTCATTAGTTAACTCTGGTAAAATCTGGGTTATAAGGATCTTACCCAGTGGAACATGTGACTAGTGGAAGTCCTGGTTAATGCAAGGAAGTGATGCCCATGTGTAATACTCATCATTTCATGGGAGGTTATGGGTGATGACAGCAAACTTTGGTGGACAATGATAGTTTCACTAGCCTCCTTATTGTCCTTATTGCCTCCTTATATATTCACTAGGACCCTGGGATCATGACCTGGCCAAAGGCAGAGGCTTTAACCCACTGAGCCACCCAGGTGCCCCAAGGGCATGGAGCATTCTTTTTTTTTTTTAATTTATTTTTTTAATTTTATTTTTTATAAACATATATTTTTATCCCCAGGGGTACAGGTCTGTGAATCACCAGGTTTACACACTTCACAGCACTCACCACAGCACATACCCTCCCCAATGTCCATAATCCCACCCCCCTCCCATGCCCCCTCTCCCCATCAACCCTCAGTTTGTTTTGTGAGATTAAGAGTCACTTATGGTTTGTCTCCCTCCCAATCCCATCTTGTTTCATTTACTCTTCTCCTATCCCCTTAACCCCCCATGTTGCATCTCCTCTCCCTCATATCAGGGAGATCATATGATAGTTGTCTTTCTCCGATTGACTTATTTCGCTAAGCATGATACCCTCTACTTCCATCCATGTCGTTGCAAATGGCAAGATTTCACTTCTTTTGATGGCTGCATAGTATTCCATTGTGTATATGCCACATATACCACATCTTCTTTATCCATTCATCTGTTGATGGATATCTAGGTTCTTTCCATAGTTTGGCTATTGTAGACATTGCTGCTATAAACATTCGGGTGCACGTGCCCCTTCGGATCACTACGTTTGTATCTTTAGGGTAAATATCCAGTAGTGCAATTGCTGGGTCATAGGGTAGTTCTATTTTCAACATTTTGAGGAACCTCCATGCTGTTTTCCAGAGTGGTTGCACCAGCTTGCATTCCCACCAACAGTGTAGGAGGGTTCCCCTTTCTCCACATCCTCACCAGCATCTGTCATTTCCTGACTCGTTAATTTTAGCCATTTTGACTAGTGTGAGGTGATATCTCATTGTGGTTTTGATTTGTATTTCCCTGATGCCGAGTGATATGGAGCACTTTTTCATGTGTCTGTTGGCCATCTGGATGTCTCCTTAGCAGAAATGTCTGTTCATGTCTTCTGCCCATTTCTTGATTGGATTATTTGTTCTTTGGGTGTTGAGTTTGCTAAGTTCTTTATAGATTCTGGACACTAGCCCTTTATCTGATATGTCATTTGCAAATATCTTCTCCCATTCTGTCAGTTGTCTCTTGGTTTTGTTAACTGTTTCCTTTGCTGTGCAAAAGCTTTTGATCTTGATAAAATCCCAATAGTTCATTTTTGCCCTTGCTTCCCTTGCCTTTGGCGATGTTCCTAGGAAGATGTTGCTGCGGCTGAGGTCGAAGAGGTTGCTGCCTGCGTTCTCCTCAAGGATTTTGATGGATTCCTTTCTCACATTGAGGTCCTTCATCCATTTTTAGTCTATTTTCGTGTGTGGTGTAAGGAAATGATCCAATTTCATTTTTCTGCATGTGGCTGTCCAATTTTCCCAACACCATTTATTGAAGAGGCTGTCTTTTTTCCATTGGACATTCTTTCCTGCTTTGTCGAAGATTAGTTGACCATAGAGTTGAGGGTCTATTTCTGGGCTCTCTATTCTGTTCCATTGATCTATGTGTCTGTTTTTGTGCCAGTACCATGCTGTCTTGATGATGACAGCTTTGTAATAGAGCTTAAAGTCCGGAATTGTGATGCCACCAACTTTGGCTTTCTTTTTCAATATTCCTTTGGCTATTCGAGGTCTTTTCTGGTTCCATATAAATTTTAGGATTATTTGTTCCATTTCTTTGAAAAAAAAAAATGGATGGTACTTTGATAGGAATTGCATTAAATGTGTAGATTGCTTTAGGTAGCATAGACATTTTCACAATATTTATTCTTCCAATCCAGGAGCATGGAACATTTTTCCATTTCTTTGTGTCTTCCTCAATTTCTTTCATGAGTACTTTATAGTTTTCTGTGTATAGATTCTTAGTCTCTTTGGTTAGGTTTATTCCTAGGTATCTTATAGTTTTGGGTGCAATTGTAAATGGGATGGACTCCTTAATTTCTCTTTCTTCTGTCTTGTTGTTGGTGTAGAGAAATGCAACTGATTTCTGTGCATTGATTTTATATCCGGACACTTTACTGAATTCCTGTACAAGTTCTAGCAGTTTTGGAGTGGAGTCTTTTGGATTTTCCACATATAGTATCATATCATCTGCGAAGAGTGATAGTTTGACTTCTTCTTTGCCGATTTGGATGCCTTTAATTTCCTTTTGTTGTCTGATTGCTGAGGTTAGGACTTCTAGTACTATGTTGAAGAGCAGTGGTGATAATGGACATCCCTGCCGTGTTCCTGACCTTAGCGGAAAAGCTTTCCGTTTTTCACCATTGAGAATGATATTTGCGGTGGGTTTTTCATAAATGGCTTTGATAATATTGAGGTATGTGCTCTCTATCACTACACTTTGAAGAGTTTTGATCAGGAAGGGATGCTGTACTTTGTCAAATGCTTTTTCAGCATCTATGGAGAGTATCATATGGTTCTTGTTCTTTCTTTTATTAATGTGTTGTATCACATTGATTGATTTGCGGATGTTGAACCAACTTTGCAGCCCTGGAATAAATCCCACTTGGTCGTGGTGAATAATCCTTTTAATGTACTGTTGAATCCTATTGGCTAGTATTTTGGTGAGAATTTTTGCATCTGTGTTCAACAAGGATATTGGTCTGTGGTTCTCTTTGTTGATGGGATCCTTGTCTGGTTTGGGGATCAAGGTGATGCTGGCCTCATAAAATGAGTTTGGAAGTTTTCCTTCCATTTCTATTTTTGGGAACAGTTTCAGGAGAAAAGGAATTAGTTCTTCTTTAAATGTTTGGTAGAATTCCCCTGGGAAGCCGTCTGGCCCTGGGCTTTTGTTTGTTTGGAGATTTTTGATGACTGTTTCAATCTCCTTACTGGTTATGGGTCTGTTCAGGCTTTCCATTTCTTCCTGGTTTGGTTGTGGTAGTTTATATGTCTCTAGGAATGCATCCATTTCTCCCAGATTGTCAAATTTGTTGGCGTAGAGTTGCTCATAATATGTTCTTATAATTGTCTGTATTTCTTTGGTGTTCGTTGTGATCTCTCCTCTTTCATTCATGATTTTATTTATTTGGGTCCTTTCTCTTTTCTTTTGGATAAGTCTGGCCAGGGGTTTATCAATCTTATTAATTCTTTCAAAGAACCAGCTCCTAGTTTCGTTGATTTGTTCTATTGTTTTTTTGGTTTCTATTTCATTGATTTCTGCTCTGATCTTTATAATTTCTCTTCTCCTGCTGGGTTTAGGGTTTCTTTCTTGTTCTTTCTCCAGCTCCTTTAGGTGTAGGGTTAGGTTGTGTACCTGAGACCTTTCTTGTTTCTTGAGAAAGGCTTGTACCGCTATATATTTTCCTCTCAGGACTGCCTTTGTTGTGTCCCACAGATTTTGAACTGTTGTGTTTTCATTATCATTTGTTTCCATGAATTTTTTCAATTCTTCTTTAATTTCCTGGTTGACCCATTCATTGTTTAGAAGGATGCTGGTTAGTCTCCATGTATTTGGGTTCTTTCCAAATTTCCTCTTGTGATTGAGTTCTAGCTTCAGAGCATTGTGGTCTGAAAATATGCAGGGAATGATCCCAATCTTTTGATACCGGTTGAGACCTGATTTAGGACTGAGGATGTGATCTATTCTGGAAAATGTTCCATGTGCACTAGAGAAGAATGTGTATTCTGTTGCTTTGGGATGAAATGTTCTGAATATATCTGTGATGTCCATCTGGTCCAATGTGTCATTTAAGGCCTTTATTTCCTTGTTGATCTTTTGCTTGGATGATCTGTCCATTTCAGTAAGGGGAGTGTTAAAGTCCCCTACTATTATTGTATTATTGTTGATGTGTTTCTTTGATTTTGTTATTAATTGGTTTATATAGTTGGCTGCTCCCACATTAGGGGCATAGATATTTAAAATTGTTAGATCTTCTTGTTGGACAGCTCCTTTGAGTATGATATAGTTTCCTTCCTCATCTCTTATTATAGTCTTTGGCTTAAAATCTAATTGATCTGATATAAGGATTGCCACTCCTGCTTTCTTCTGATGTCCATTAGCATGGTAAATTCTTTTCCACCCCCTCACTTTAAATCTGGAGATGTCTTCAGGTTTAAAATGAGTTTCTTGTAGGCAACATATAGATGGGTTTTGTTTTTTTTAATCCATTCTGATACCCTGTGTCTTTTGATTGGGGCATTTAGCCCATTAACATTCAGGGTAACTATTGAGACATATGAATTTAGTGCCATTGTATTGCCTGTAAGGTGACTGTTATTGCATATTGTCTCTGTTGCTTTCTGATCTACTACTTTTAGGGTCTCTCTTTGCTTAGAGGACCCCTTTCAATATTTCCTGTAGAGCTGGTTTGGTGTTTGCAAATCCTTTCAGTTTTTGTTTGTCCTGGAAGCTTTTAATCTCTCCTTCTATTTTCAATGATAGCCTAGCTGGATATAGTATTCTTGGCTGCATGTTTTTCTCGTTTAGTGCTCTGAATATATCATGCCAGCTCTTTCTGGCCTGCCAGGTCTCTGTGGATAAGTCTGCTGCCAATCTAATATTTTTACCATTGTATGTTACAGACTTCTTTTCCCGGGCTGCTTTCAGGATTTTCTCTTTGTCACTAAGACTTGTAAATTTTACTATTAGGTGATGGGGTGTGGACCTATTCTTATTGATTTTGGGGGGGGTTCTCTGCACCTCCTGGATTTTGATGCTTATCCCTTTGCCATATTGGGGAAATTCTCTCCAATAATTCTCTCCAATATACCTTCTGCTCCCCTCTCTCTTTCTTCTTCTTCTGGAATCCCAGTTATTCTAATGTTGTTTCGTCTTATGGTGTCACTTCTCTCTCGAATTCTCACCTTGTGGTCCAGTAGCTGTTTGTCCCTCTTTTGCTCAGCTTCCTTATTTTCTGTCATTTGGTCTTCTATATTGCTAATTCTTTCTTCTGCCTCATTTATCCCTGCAGTGAGATCCTCCATTTTTGATTGCACCTCATTAATAGCTTTTTTTATTTCAACTTGGTTAAATTTTAGTTCTTTTATTTCTCCAGAAAGGGCTTTTATGTCTCCCGAGAGGGTTTCTCTAATATCTTCCATACCTTTTTCGAGCCCGGCTAGAACCTTGAGAATCATCATTCTAAACTCTAGATCTGACATATTATCAATGTCTGTATTGATTAGGTCCTTAGCCTTTGGTACTGCCTCTTGTTCTTTTTTATGTGGTGAATTCTTCCCGCCTTGTCATTTTGTCCAGATAAGAGTATATGAAGGAGCAAGTAAAATACTAAAAGGGTGGCAACAACCCCAGGAAAATATGCTTTAACCAAATCAGAAGAGATCCCAAATCGTGAGGGGGGAGAAAGGGGATAAAAAAGGTTCAGAAAGAAAAAAAAGAAAAAGAAAGAAACAATTAAAAAAAAGAAAACAAATAAGGAAAAAATATAAAAAAGGAAAAAATATATATGTATTAGATAAACTAGTTAAAAAAACGTTAAAAAAGAAAAGGGTAAAAGTTAAAAAAAATTTGGCAGAAGAAGAGAAAAAAAATTGAAAAAGAAAAAAAAATTAAATTAACTGCAAGGCTAAAGAATCATGGGGAGAAAGCCATGAGTTCCGTGCTTTGCTTTCTCCTCCTCCAGAATTCCACTGCTATCCTTGGTATTGAAACTGCACTCCTTGGTAGGTGAACTTGGTCCTCGCTGGGTTTCTTGTTGATCTTCTGGGGGAGGGGCCTGTTGTAGTGATTCTCAAGTGTCTTTGCCCCAGGCGGAGTTGCACCACCCTTACCAGGGGCCGGTCTGAGTAATCCGCTCGGGTTCGCTTTCAGGAGCTTTTGTTCCCTGAGCGCTTTCCGTACAGTTCCGGAGGATGGGAATGAAGATGGCGGCCTCCCAGTCTCCGGCCCGGAGGAACCGAGAGCCTGGGGCCCCACTCCTCAGTGCGTCCTCAGAGAACAGCGCCCAATTACTCCCGTCACCCTGCCTCCGGCCACGCTCCAAGCTGACCGAGCCTGCAACCGGTTCAAGGTAACCCCGAGCTGTGAGCTCACTCCTCGGCTCTGTCTCTGTAGCCGGCTTCCCCGTTCTAATACCGGTAAGCTCTGCGACACTCAGACACCCCCGATCCTTCTGCGACCCTGCGGGACCTGAGGCCGTGCTGACCCCGCCTGGGCTTCACCCCAGTTAAGCCTCTGGAGCGATGTCCCTCAGTGGAACAGACTTTTAAAAGCCCCGATTTTGTGCTCCGTTGCTCCGTTGCTCCGCCGCTCGCCGGGAGCCGGCCCCTCCCCCCGTGGTCTATCTTCCCGTCGCTTTGGATTCACTTCTCCGCCAGTGCTACCTTTCAGAATGTGGTTGATTTTCTGTTTCTAGAATTGCTGTTCTTCTTCTCCTCGATCTCCCATTGGATTTGTAGGTGTTTGCAATCTTTAGATAAGCTATCTAGCTGATCTCCCGCTACCTGAAGTAGTCTCAGCCTGCCACTTCTCTGCCATCTTGACTCCTCCCCCGCCCCGGGCATGGAGCCTTCTTAAGAGTCTCTCTCCCCCTGCCTTCTCCTCCCTAAAAAAAAAAAAAGAAAAATGGAAACTTGGAATTGGTTGGCCCATTTAGTTACTAGCACAACTTTATTACTCTCCCCAGCATCTTACTTCAATCCATCTATTTGTTCTATATCAGTCTTCTAACCTATAAGTGAAGGCCCAGTCAACAGGAGGCACAGGACAGAAGTGAATATCATAATGCATCCCTCTATTCTACTCTGAGCACTCAAGGACACTGGAGACCTTTATGTAGGATACACATGCCTACAGGAGTCTTTGAGCTTAAAGATATGTATATGGGCCTATATAGACTGCTCACTAGTCCACCCTCTTCCTCTGTCAAGGCACTGTGCTCTTTAAAGCTGTGCCTAACAGGTTTCCTTAGATTTTAATATTAATCTTTATCCTGTTAATGCCAATATTAATTGTTATAAAATAAAATCACCCACCTTGCTTCTCTCTCTCACCAACACAGGGGTGGGATCGTGGAATGATATTTACCACCTGTTTGAAAGAAGTAGGTGGATATCAGCATGTAGATATTCACTAATCACCCACTCCCCTCAAGAACATAGTAGTGTCATAACCTTTTTTAAAAAGTTATTTATTTATTTATTTATTTGACAGACAGAGATCACAAGTAGGTAGAGAGACAGGCAGAGAGAGATAGAGGAGGAAGCAGGCTCCCCGCTGAACAGAGAGCCAGATGTGAGGCTCAATCCCAGGACTCTGGGATCATGACCTGAATGGAAGGCAAGGGCTTTAACCCACTGAGCTACCCAGGTGCCCCATAGATGCCATAACTTGTACTGTCCAGATCACCATTCTCCCCAAACCCTATGTGTAAGATTACACCCACACAAACACACACAGAGAGTTTGTGTGACCATAAAACTCTTTACTATTATAGATATAAATCATTGACTTCTGTGGATATCCCAAAGATGGCATCTCTGGTGCCCCTGCTTAGTCCTATGCCTAAATGGATCAATGGTCAATCATACTTGATGGGAATGTGATGCCTGGGAGAAGAATGCAAGCCGGTTTAACAACAGATGACAGATTTGAGTATATAGTCTAATTCAGAGTATATACTCCAAATATTGATTTGTCCCAGTAAGAAATTGGGTGCTGTAGCAAAACCAAGCTTTTGTCTGCATCATCTGGGAAGTAAAATGTATAATATTCCTCTCTCTTAGAACTTAATCAGATTTTTAGTCAGTATCCACAGCATCCACATGGCAGGGATGATGTAATAAATGCTGGCTATTTTTGTGGTAGCCCGCCATCTTTTGAAGGGTCTTTTGGTATCTGAGTAAAGCTCCATGTTATGAGTATTGTTCCCTCAAGTCTCCTTTGCTGCTAGAACACAGACAGCAACTTGGTGCTGACAATTAGAAACATCAGCATGTTTCTTCATTGTTATGAAGAACAAGCTCAGTGCAGTTTCTCATATTGCATGAGCTGTGGCACCTCTATCTTGCTTTCAGAAAGAGGGCATCATGGTTGCAAGGTCAAGTTCCTGAATCAGAAATGGCGACCGTGCTGCTGTTGGTAGGTGCGGCAGTAAAGTTGAGTTCCCAGGGTTCTCAGTGGTGACAGAAAGAATAGTAGTGATTTTAGCCCCCCTCCTCTTTTTTTAAACTTTTTTTCCTTGTCCAGGTGAAATTCACACAACCTAAAACTAACCATTTTCAGTGCAGTTCAGTGGGACTCAGGACATCACCAGGTTGTACAACCACCACCTCTATCCAGTTCCAAAGCATTTTCATCACCCCAAAAGGAAACCTTGCATCCATTAGCAGTGGTAGTTTCTTTTTCATGTTAGTTTTGTAGGATGATTTGGGATATTATTCTTGGGAACTTACCGAGAATTTCTTTTCTACAGTGGTATAATTATGCAAGAGCAAAAATATGCAAGGGTAAGTCTATAGAAACAGTTTGTGCCTAAATTAACTCTTGGACATATTGTCTTCAAAGGAATGTTTCAAACCAGCCAAAGACTAACATCAACATGCTTACATTTGAGTCAATTTTAACTTAAAAATCCAAAATAGTAAGTGCATTGGTTTTTCTATGAGTTTGGAAATAGAATCAGATAGTTGTGAGAATAGAATCGGTTAAGTCATGTCTACGGTTCTGTCTGAAACCACCATAGGTCACACTTCTCTCTAAGGCACAGTTTGAACCAGTTGAGGATTATGACTTTGACATGCCTCCCGTTGTCTTGCACCCCTCAGCCTGCCTCACACCAAAATGAGATGCGCTGTCGCCCCAGGGCAAGCCAGCTCTCACTGCCTGGGTAGTGCCATCACTGTAGCTGCAGGCCCTCAGCCAATGCCAAGTTTCCTGTTCCTTCTGACCACGCAGATGGACTGAGATGGGAGGGGCAGGCGTGGGATAGCAAATCCAAAACTATGGCCCTAGGGATGAGGTTGGCCAAACTCCATGTCAAGGATGACTCTCTGTCTGGCATAGCAGATCCAGCACTAGGGGAGTAGTTTTAGTACAACCAACTTCAAGGACCCCCAGGCAGCAGGGGAAAGAAGCAGTGGGTGAGGGAGGAGTAGTGACTGAGGGAAATCTCAGGAGGGGAATAATAATTAGCAACTGACATTTGTAATCTGTAGCTTCCATCTCAGAATAGTCCGCCATCTCCACTGGATACTCACCCTCTAATGTGTGTCTTGGG
Source organism: Lutra lutra (assembly GCF_902655055.1). Lineage (NCBI taxonomy): Eukaryota > Metazoa > Chordata > Mammalia > Carnivora > Mustelidae > Lutra > Lutra lutra. The sequence continues at coordinate 69,610,418 of NC_062280.1, forward strand.
CAATTGTCTAGAAACAAATATTTTTTACAAGAGCTGTGTTCAGTATTAGACTATAGTTGTTTAAGCAGTATCAAATGATGTGCAGTTTTTGTACTATAAAGCAAAAGTCTGAATTAAGGATCATTAATACTAGCCTACTTAATACTTGACTCAGTTGTGGGTGAACCCCAATGCAAAATGCTAAAAATAAAAGGTAAATTTAAAAGTCCCATCACGCTAAATTGTGCAAGTGTTTATGATTCTTTGTGCTTTTAGTCTGTCCATGTGAAACCCAATCCATAGATTTACCAATCTATGGTACCCAAACTTATTTTTTATTCTTTTGGGCTTTATCTTTTCACTTACTCAATTTTCTTCAATATGATTAAAATCTCTACTATTCTCTATTATATGTTATTCATTTTTGTATGAGGCACTTAAGCCCCTTAAAAACAATTAAAGTCTATTTATTTTATGATTGCTTATCTATTGAAATATATTTTTGAGTGCCTACTGTATAACAGGCATTATGAAAGGCACTGGGACAAAAGGATGGCTTTTCCAGGTCATGGAATTAAATTTCTCTTTCTCCAATTCATTTAATAGCCACTAAGTTGATTTGGTTTCATTTTCAGTTCGAAAATTTGGAGGCTTAGGGCACCTGGGTGGCTTAGTTGGTTAAGCATCTGACTCGATTTCAGCTCAGGACATGATCTCAGGGTCCTGGGATCTAGCCCCATGTTGGGCTCTGTGCTCAGCCTGGAGTCTTCTTGTCCTTCTCCCTCTGCTCCTCCCCCTGCATGTTCTCTCTCGCAAATAAATAAATAAATAAAATACTTAAAAACAAATAAAAAGAAAGAAAAAAGAAAATTTGGGGTCTCATAGATAATTGGATATTTTCTCTTTTTAAAAAATATTTTTAATTAATTAATTTATTTATTTATAAAGATTTATTTATTTGGGGGGTCAGGGGGAGAGAGAATCTCCAGCATACTCCCTGCTGAGTGAGGAGCCCCACAAGGTACTTGGTCCTCCAACGCCTAGATATTTTCATAAATTACATTCAATTGTATAACTTTGAATTTCTATAATGAAAAATCATATTAAGTCCCAAATCATGGAAGGTTATTGTGACTTATTACAGTAGGCAAAACTAAAAATATCCTTGCCTCGGAATCCGTTTTCTTACAGGGTTGGAGTTAATAGTGGGTGTTTTGAAGGTTTACTAAATGTACTTTCAATTTCAGATCAGCAGATAGCAGCACTTGATTTCAGTTCGAGCGAAAGTTGCAGAGGCATTCTGTGTAATGTTATGACAAGTACACTGAAAGCCTCCAGCAAATGACTCTTAAAGTGAAAACTTAACACATTCAAATACAAGATACCATGTTTTGTCTTAGAAGGGGGAACACAGTGGTACTTTGGCCAAGTACCTTTATGAGACTGATGTGCTGCCTACTGCGCTAAGGAGGCAACTTGGCCAAGTACCTTTAATTTAACAAGGTAAGAGATACCTTTTATTACTCTTCAGTGTAAACAACAGGACTTTTCCCTGTTAAGGAGCATATAAAGCACAATCTGAAATTTTATTTACTATAATAGGAAGAAAATTTTATGTTTTTCTCTGATTAACTTTTCTCAGGAGCCTTCTAAGTGACATGAATTTGATTTACTGCAATTTGCTGTATTACTGCTGCAGGCGCTAAATTAAAATAAAGACCACACAGAAGAGGTTCTTCCAAACAACCCAAAGAAGTAAAAGGAAACATTCCTGTGTACTAGGTTTATAAAACGAGTATATGCATTTTCTTAAATGTTCATCACCATTGGAAGGCATGGCTATCCTGCTGTTCATGTTTGTGGTATTGTCCCCAAAGGAAACTGAATTATCCATTCAACAAATGTGCTAGGCCCTGTGCTAAATACACAGCTTCCTGACATTGAGTACAAGTTGCCATAGACATTCATTTTCAATTTCCAGCTGAATAATCTCTCGTCCAGCTATATTTTCACTATGATTTCTGGCTTAGGTCCATTCAACAGTGGCTTTTTTTTTTTTAAGATTTATTTATTTATATATTTGACAGACAGAGTTCACAAGTAGGCAGAGAGGCAGGCAGAGAGAGGGGGGGAAGCAGGCTCCCCACTGAGCAGAGAATCCGACGTGGGGCTCAATCCCAGGACCCCGGGATCATGACCCGAGCCTAAGGCAGAGGCTTCAACCCACTGAGCCTCCCAAGTGCCGCAAAAGTGGCTCTTATTGATTTGTCTTCCCTGAAGTGGGTCTACTATATCACCGATTAGTTGCCCCTCTTGTTCCATAGTTATCATTTGACAGACAAATAGGCATCCAGTGTGTTCAGGCATCCCATCCCCAGCCATGAAGCCCCAGTCAGACCCCTGAGCACCAGGCACACAACACCTCCGTAGGGATCCCAGCACCATCCACGTGCGCTCCTATAACACCCCAGGGTTTTGTAGCCTCACATCTTCCCTTTTGTTCTCCAGTTCTGGATGGGACTGAAAATTCTTTTTTTTGCAGGTATTAATCTTTGAGCCCCTCACAAGGGTCTTGCTGTTCTTTCAGTCTTCTATCATCTGTGCAGTCAGTTCCCCCATGTTAAATCTCCCCTGTTTGAAATATTTCGGTCTTCATTATTCTCCTTGACCAATACAGCTATAAAAATAGCAAACATGTATCTGAAGCTTTATTTCAACAGCAGAGGAAGGTTTTATTTCCTAGGCTCTGTGTATGATTTCAAGTAAAATACTTGACAGGATCTTGGGATTTTGGTGGCAAAAAATGGAATCATTAACTTTCAATAATTTAAAAATAGGGCCAATAAAATCAGAGAATTAGGATGGAAGAAGAAAACGCAAACAAATCCCTCCACATTGCATTCAGCACTAGTTTGGATTCATGATTCCAAGTCTGTTTAACAAGTTAAATCCTGAGTATCAAATACTTTACATTCTATAAATGTAAATGTAAAATCAGATTACTACTTAGATCTTCATATTTTCTGTGGCCCTCACATTGAGGGTTTTCCTTTGTCCCTTCAAAATAGCCAAAATGAGGGGAGTGGGAGATACAAGCTTCCAGTTATGGAATGACTAAGTCATGGGAATAGAAGGCACAGCATAAGGAATACAGTCAATGATATTGTAAGAGTGACATAACAAGACAGATGGTGGCTACACTTGGGAACATAGCATAATGTAGAAACTTGTCAAATCACTAAGTTGTATACTTGAGACTAATGTAATTTGTGTGTCAACTATACTAAAAAAAAAAAAAAAAGCCAAAAGGAGAATCACAAAATACTAAAATTTAACTGGAATGAACTAGATAATTAATCTGCTTTGTCCTTTAACCATTACAGAAATGGAATGTGTAATTAAAAATTTATAAAAAAGAATCTCCAGGCCCAGATGGTTTTGCTGGAGAATTCTATGAAACATCAAGAAAAGTCAACATCAGTTTTACACAATCTCTTCCAAAAAATGGAAGAGCAGGGAACACTTCCCAACTCATTTTATAAGGCTAGGATTACTCTAATACCAAAACCAGACAATCACAGTACAAGAAAGAAAACTAAAGACTAATACCTCTCATGAACTCAGATAACAAAGTTCAACAAAATATTAACAAATCTAATCCAACAATGTATGTAAAGAAGTATATAACATGAAGTATATACCATATGGAGTGGGATTTATTCCAATATATAACACTGGCTCAACATTTAAAAATCAACATGAGCCACTATATAAGCAGGCTAAAGAAGAAAAATCACATGATAATATCAACTGACACAGAAAAAGCATTTGATGAAATCCATTCACATTCAGAATAGTCAGGGTCCCTACTTGGGATCTGATAGTGTTGACTCCACCCTTAGGCAACTTACCCATCCTTGATACTCCCCTATGTAAAAACAATGCTTTCATATTTTATGAAGTAAGAGGATGGATTTTTTTTTAAGATTTTATTTATTTATTTGACAGAGAGAGAGATCACAAGTAGGCAGAGAGGCAGGCAGAGAAAGAGGGGGAAGCAGGCTCCCTGCCAAGCAGAGAGCCCAATGTGGGGCTTGATCCCAGGACCCTGAGATCATGACCTGAGCCGAAGGTAGTGGCTTAACCCACTGAGCCACCCAGGCACCCCGAAAATAGTACTTTTCTAAATAAATAATGTGGTTAGAAAGTTTGTAATTATTCCTATGGTATACATTTGTTTGGATTAAACCAGTAATACCATAATATTTCTGTTTCCAGGATCCACCATTATACATTAACGTTTGAATGAATACATTCATTATATAACCCAGATAGCAATTTCCAGTTCCAGTGCTAATGTACTTTCTGGCTAAAGTTGAAATTCTTAAGAGCAATTAACTAATTCATGAATTAATATTGCTTAGGCATCAGCCTCTAGAACTAAATGAGATGATGTATGTAAAATGCTTATCACATTTCCTGCCATATTATAATAATAATGCCATATTGTAACATAATAAATGGCGGCCATTATTATTAGTACTGTAAACTAAAGATGTCATGAGTTTTTCTACAGTGATTATGGCCACAGATAAATTTTTTCTTTAAAAAATGTAAAGCATGGGCGCCTGGGTGGCTCAGTGGGTTAAGCCGCTGCCTTCGGCTCAGGTCATGATCTCAGGGTCCTGGGATCGAGGCCCGCATCGGGCTCTCTGCTCAGCAGGGAGCCTGCTTCCCTCTCTCTCTCTCTCTCTCTGCCTGCCTCTCCGTCTACTTGTGATCTCTCTCTGTCAAATAAATAAATAAAATCTTTAAAAAAAAAATGTAAAGCATTTTCAAGCTATCGATAAGTTTCTCAAATGCAAGGTCCCATATGCTGGGAACGCTTTTATGCTTTTGTAAATCCTATTAATTCTGTCAATCCAAAGTCTGATTAGAAAGTTTACCAGTAGATTTTTTTCCATAGTGGATGGACGTAAGCCATATACAGGCTGCATGTGCATGTCAGTAAAAACAAATACTGCCAGCTTTAATTAACTAGTGCTTTAATTAAGCCTTTGGTACAGAGAAGTTGTGTCATTTAGGTACTGTGCAACTCAGATGCTGAGACAGAGTTAGGAAGGCAAAGGTCTAGTGAGAGTTACCTAGAACAAAATTTAGAGATGAACTGGGGGGGAAACAATATGGGACAGGAAGAACCTCTGACCATGTTGCAGGCCTGACAGTCTTAATTGAAATAACAGGCTGGCCAGGAGCAAAGACTGACCATGAGGATGCCCACTCAGGGCAGATATGGCTGGGACCCTCTCCACACTCAGTCATTCAAGGCAAGGGGGGCTGGGGTAGGGTGCTACCTTGGAAAGGAAGCCTTAACTTAAATACTAAAGCAGAGCCAGAAGGTACCAACAGATGGAGTATGTGGGTTTAACTGCATCCTTTACAGCTAGCCAGGAAGTCATTGGGGGAGGAACTGAGGAGCACACCTCCATGAATTCCTCAGAACACACACTGGAGAAACATAGAAGTAAAATCCCTGTTTGACCTTTTCTTGCTGCCTTTCTAGGACTCACTGCTTTCTGTGTTAAGTCTCCATGTTAGCATGACTTTCACCACTTCCACGCCGCTCTCAGACCCAGGGGAAATCATTCTGCTCTTTCCCAAGTTGCTCTGGAAAGGGGCAGGATTTGTGATGTTGACCTGGGTTGTCTGGATCCGTAACTTAGACACCTCACTCACTCTTCTTCTGGGCATAAGAAAACTCTCAAGCCTTGCCTCTGTCCCGGGCATGCCCACATTCTCCTCTGTTCTTGGATTTCCAAACTTATTGAGTGTTTCTCCTCTCTCTTTCTCCAGTCTGAGCAAATTTATGCAGTTCAATGAATCATAGGTGAAAAGGAGAGGAAGCAGAGGGTGTGACAGGATCGACAAAAGAAGACCCTGACTGCAGACAGAACAATTTTTCCCCCCATCTAATTTTTATGGCCTGAGTTCCCTCTGGGCCTAGAATATTTTTATGTCCAAAGGCACAAACTTTAGTATATGTGATGCTGAAGGGAGGACAAAGGCACAAGCTTTAGAAATGTAAAAAGCCTTTCCTTCTCTTTTCTGCTGGGATAACCTTGCTCTTAGTCAATGAATGCATTTACTAAATGCATTAAGAGCAAGGAGTAAAAGAAACTCAGAAAAGAAAAATCTTAGGTAACATCTCAAAATATTATGCCGCCACAATGAACATCCAAGAATCCTAACAGGACCTGTGGATGAGGTCAGTGAAACTTTGTTATCGTTTTTGATGGTTTAGGGAGAAGGAAAAAAGACCAGATGATCAAAGTCGGGAAAAAAAATAAAATCTCTATTTTTTTTTTTAAGTCAGAAGAAAAAGGATGCTGCAAATCATAGATTGGTAACCAAATGTTCCCGTTTGTCTGGGAAAATTCCAGACAAAACTCATCTCATTTCCTTTTTTTTTTTTTTTCATAGTTTGTCTTAGTCAGGCAAAGGCCTTAAAATAAGATATCTGGACAGCAGGAAATAATTTGACAGTCTCCAGAGATATCTCTATGAATAAGATGCAAAAATGAAGACCAGAAAACTGAGGGGCTGGTACATTTGTGATACAATGAACCACTATTCCCAGTGAGACTGGGACATGGCCAAAGTCAAGTGGTCAAGATCGAGGTGGCTGTGGAAACTATGACACATAAAGAGAGTTGGATGGAACTGAGAATATTCAGGTATGCCTGAAGAAGTCTCAGGGAACACGTGGTAACCTAAAGATGAGAAATTAAGCACCTGTCATGTATAGGTTTGTTCTGCAGGGCTGAAAAGAAAAAATGGGAAAATTTCTGGTAATTAGAATTTGTTTCAAAAGCAAACAAAAACAAACAACAGAAATAATCCCTAGGACATTCTGAGGTAGTATGTTTATCAGCAGCATGACATTATGGAAGAGATTCATTCATTCTATTCAATGTACAGATTGCCTACACTCCAGACATAGAGAAATACAGAATGAGATTAGATGACTTCCAAGAGCTCGCTCAATTCTGAGCAGCTATGATTCTATTCTTTAAAAAAGGAGAGTGCTAAACCACAACGAAGAGGACTGCCAGGTTTTTAAAAAAATGTTTTATATGATTTACAGAGAAACTAGTGATTCAGAAAGAGTTTTATAAAAGTTCGTGGATATACCCAGAGCCAATTTTATGGCTCACTACTGGCAATATTAATGGAAGCACTAATAAAAGTTATGATATATGGTAATAAAACACCTAAGCATGGACTCATAAATCATATTCCAACAGCATAAGGAGGTCATTTTTCCTTTGTGATTTAATACAGTTTTCCACAGGAGACCTATAAACCCCCAGTATAGGCTAAAGACTGAGGTTAAACCATGCCGTTTCAGAGATAAAATAGCAATGAATATGTAGATATGAAAAAAAGTGAACTTTAGGTTTACAATGTGTAAATTGTTTAGTCACCCCATTTGATAGCATAAGAACCCAGGAGGTTGCTTATTGGGTTCTCCTAACTTAAGATTTAATAAGTTGACTTTCCCTCATTCAACTCTACCAAAATTCTAGACTGATGTTTGAGGAGGCATTAAAACCTACTAGGTTTGCTCACCATCATTATTTTTGCATCTCATCCACTTACCCTGCCATCTGATATCACACAGCTACCTTATTCACTCAGGAGCTACTCTTCTGACCCCTGATAGGGCTGTCAATCATAAGACCTCCCCACCCCTGCGTCTCGGGTATGACTCTGGCGGGCCAAGTTTTCCCATCCACCTTGTGGTGGTTAATTTTATGTGCCTATTTGACTGGACTAAGGGATGTCCAGATGGATGGTAAAGCATTGTATCTGGGTATATCTGTGAGGGTGACTCTGGAAGAGATTAACATTTAAATTGGAAGACCAAGTAAAGATCCTCCTCACCAGTTTTGGTGGGCATCATCCAATCCATCAAGGGGCCAAATCAAAGAGGCAAAGAAGGGCAAATTCCTTCTCTCTCTGCTTGAGCTGAGACATCCATCTTCTCCTGCCCATGGACATCAGTGCTCCTGGTACTTGGGTTTTTGGACTCAGACAGGGACTTACATCATCAGCCCCCTGCCCCCCCTGCCATTTCTCAGCCCTTTGGACTTGAGACTGAGTTACACCACCAGCTTTCCTGGTTCTCCAACTCTCCCAGCCTGCAGTTCATGGGACTTCTTGGCCTCCACACCTGGTAGTTCTATTTCTCTGGAGAAATAGTGACTTGTCCAGAGGGTACCCCCATCTGGCCCTAACCCTAACCCTAATCCTCTTTCAGGGATTTTTAAGGGATGCTAAGAGGAGTCTTAGGGGAAGCTTGTTTCCTATTATCACAATCACTAGAGACTGTTTGAGTCTGGAGATATTGGGGACCCATCTTTATCACCACAAGAAAAGAGCTTCCCTGGGAGTAACCGGTGCAGAGAAAAGAAGAGTCCAGAAATGGGAAGAAACAGAGGCTTAATAACATCCTTTGAGTTCCTGAATCCAGCATGACTGAATCTGTATGAAGGCCTGGACTTTTCAGAATCATGAGACAACGAATTCTCGTCTACTTAAACTAGTTTGAGTTCATTTCTGTCACTGGCAACCCAAAGAGTCCTAATTAATTGGATATGACAGTTACTTTTATGTCACTGGTTTAATTCTAGTCATTTTCTGGTAATTATCTTCAAAGAACTAGTAATCTTGTGTAAGAGATCTTTTCATTAGGACTTATTTCATTTACTTATTTTTGAAAGGGACCCATGTAGGCACACTAGTTAGGAAGGAATAATGTTGAGCACCAAAGCCATCCTGGGATTTGAGCTTCTTTTCCAAGTTAAAATGAGTTGGTCATTGTGATGCGATAATAAAATATATTTATCCCATTTCTCATGTTCTTTGAGAGATGTAGCTAACACCCACCAGAGATAGGATCTAGATACTCTTTCCTTGAGTCCAGATGGGGCTTGTACAGCCCTGATCAGTGGGAAAGAATGGGAGAGATACCATGCAGCTTCTGAAGCTCGGCCATAAGAAGGACACAGCTTTTGTCTGGCCCTCTCAGGACACTTGCCCTTGGAACTCAGCTTCTATGTTATGTGGAATCTCAAACCAGCTCATGAAAGGGAAACTGAGGGTTTCAGCTGACAGCCAACATCAACTTCCAGACATGTAAGCAAACAAGCCTTTAGATGACTCCACTCCCAAGACTTGGAGTCTTAACAGCTGAGGCCCTCAGGCTTCCCACTGTGGCCTGTCTGAAATCCTGACTCTTTCAAACCATGAGAGACAAAAGATTTTTTATTTTAAGCTGCTAAGTTTTGGAGCAATTTTTAAATAGTATTAAATAACCAACATGGTCATCTTAGTTGAGATGACAGATAACCAGAGGCATACTTATTTTGCAGAAAAGGAAAGCTTTATAAGGATTGAAATGAAGTAACTGGTTTTCTGGCTATAGTTTGGAAATTCATATAGACATTGATTTCCATCATTTGAACGGTATACTTTTGAAATTGAAGCGTCATGTGTTACTTGGGAGGGGTCATTACTTTATGTAAGAAATCGGTTAAATAAAAACAAGAAGGTACACTAATTTCAAAGATGTCATGATAATACCTTTGGGGAGGTGCAGTAAAATACAAGTGTCTGCTTTCTTTTGCAGCTCTGAACTCTTTTTAATTTGTAAAAGATTTACAAGATCAGCTTCTACATAAAGGAAAAAAAAAAAAAAAACTCCACAAATCCATTCCTGAAAAATTCTAAAAGAGAGAGGAAATGAGAGAAAGGAAAGAGCCGGAGTCTGAAAAAGCTTCAAAGTTGCCAAGGGAAACAAATCCCAGGCCCAGCCTCATGATTATGCAAATCATTTCAGGTTCAGAGGATTAACTAATACACTCGGCTGAGAACCTTGTCTGAAAGAATAGTATCTAAACCTGCACCCAGAGCAGCTAATGAGAGCACCTGTAAATTGTCACCTGCTCTTTTCTTCTGGACCCTTCTGCTCTTCAGATCGTACAGTTTCAATTCAGTATTCACATATTTTCTACAATAGAAGTTTCACAAAACATATGTTCTTTAGGGAAATACTGGAGTGGAACATAAAATATTCTGTTGTGCAAAAGCAATAGCAGCGGGTAGAGCTCACAGAAACTAGTAGAGACCAATATAATGAATATAAGCATGCCCGTGTTTAAAGCAATTACTGAATAACAGAAGCAACAGAACACAAAATGTGCTTCTATTTAGCTCATAAAAATATACACAGTATCAAGAAAACCATAAATAATGATTAGATGATCCAGGAAATTCAAGTGCCAGGTCACATTTTACTCTCCCCTCCTTTGAACATCAGGTGCAAAGAAGCTAGGTTAATCATATTCTTTCACTTATGTCATACTATAATCAGTCTTTTTTCTAGCTGTTCCCTCTATTTTTACTCCTTCATTCCTGCTCCCTGCTCCCCTCTCCACCCTTCCCCCTTCATAGCTACCAAGAATAATATGCTTGGTATTTGTCCTTGGGTATCTAAGTATCTTGAAAAATGTAATACTGTTTTTGTGTCACTTGATCTTGAAAACATACGTTAGTAGGATTACGCTACACATCTCAATCTATTTCTTGCCTTTTCCACCAAACACTGGGTTTTTAAGCTCTGTCTCTGTTGCTGTATGTAGTTCTGGTTCATTATTTCTGACTGTAGCCAAGTATTCCTTATGTACCTCTGCTGCACTGTAATTCTCCACTTCCACCATATGAATAGCCTCCAAATCTCTATCATCATAAACAACATCATGATGAACATCTGCCTTCTTCATGACATATGTGTGAGCTGTTCTACAGAAAGTGAGGTGGATTACTTGGTTATTTGATATATGCATCTGTAATTTCACCAGACTGTTTTCCAAGATAGCCATCAGTCTACCCCAACCTTTAGCAGTAAGTGAGGGTTGTTTTCCCCACATCCTCACCAACACTTGGTATTGACTTTCGACCTTTTCAGCTATACTATGTTACTGTGTTAGTTTGCATTTTTCCTGTTAGTTGTCATTTTGGATCTTTTCATGTGATTGTTGGCAATTCGGGCTTCCCATTCTATCAACCTACTTATATTTTTCTATTGGACAATCTTGTATTTCTTTTATTGATTTGGTAGAGTTCTTTGAATATTTCAGGCCTAGCACTGTCCAATAAGGTAGCCATTAACCACATGTGGCTATTTAAATTTAAAATAATTAAAGTTTAAAAAAATAAAATCAAATAAAATAATTAAAATTTAAAAATTAAAAACTTAGTTCTCAGTTACATTATCCCCATTTCAAATGTCCAGTAGCCTGATGTGGGTAGTGGCAACCATACTGGATAACACAAACACAAAATGTTTCCTTTATCACAGAAAGTTCTAAGGGACAGCACTGTTAAATATTTTTAAATATTTAAATAAAATATTTAAATAATTCCTTGTCAATTTTTAACATTGTAAATATATTGTCCCAAATGATCATAAATCATATATATTGTGTCTTTCACTGAATAAAAACCAATAATATTCATATAGTCATATCTATTTTTTTAAAGATTTTATTTATTTGAGAGAGAAAGTGTGCACTGGTTGGGGGGAGGGGAAGATAGAGAGGGAAGGGGGAGGGAGAGAGAATTGAGCATACTCCATGCTGAGTACTGAGCCAATGGCAGGACTTGACCTCATGACCCTGAGATCACCACTTGAGCCAAAACCAAGAATCTGACGCTTAACCAACTGAGCCATCCGGGCCCCACTCATTAAAGACTTTTAACTAGTTTTAATAAGTTTTTCCAACAAAAGTCCAATGCATTCTTTGTTACGTTAATTTGAGATGGAAGATCTAGAACACCATCTTATTGCATTTTACCAATTCTAAGATGTATTTTGTTTTGTTTTGCTTCATATTTGAACATCTTTGGAATCAGGATTCATCTTTAGATCAATGACATCTAGCAGCCATATTGGCAATATTCACCTCCATCTTGACCCTTAGTGATATATAAAATAGTGCTACATTGAACCATAGATGGTTTCCCATTAAAAAAATAATAAAGCATATATTTTTATTTAACATTTTTTACCTGTGGATTTTCTTTACCTTTTGTTTTCTTTTGCTTACTCTCTTGAAATCTCCAACTGATCAAAATCAAAACTTACCACCATTTAGAAGTACTCATTCACTTTCCAAATTATTACATGCACTACTTATTCTAATAATTGATAATAAGTGGGCATTTCTACATTTTTCATAGACAGAGCAAGTCTATTTTCTTGTTTTGCTTGTAGTTTTTTAAATGAAGTTTTGTTTTGTTTTTTTAAAGATTTTATTTATTTGACAGAGATCACAAGCAGGCAGAGAGAAAGGAGGAAGCAGGTTCCCCACTGAGCAGAGAGCCTGATGTAGGGCTCGATCCCAGGACGCTGGGATCATGACCTGAGCCAAAGGCAGAGGCTTTAACCCACTGAGCCACCTAGGTGCCCTTTAAATGAAGTTTTTGACAAGTATAATAGATAAAATAACAAATTCTCATAAGCTGAGCTCCCAAATGAATAAATGCTGGCATTTTGTATTTGCTTCAATTCTAGTTCTTCTTTTCTTTTTAATAATAAATCAATAATAAATTTTCTATTTTACTGATCAGTTTAATTTATTTTTACTTAATAACAAATTATTATTACAAAGCTAAAGTTCCCTGTTTTTCTCTTTCCATTTTCAAATCTCAACCTCCTCGGAGATAACTACTCTTGAATTTGGAGTGTCACCAGTCCATATTTTTTCTACTTTCATTACATAACACTGGATTCCAAAGTAACATGAAGTATTGTGTTACAGATTTTAAATTTTTACATGTATGACAGTACTGCAATGACTTTGAACGTACTTCCTTGTTCATGTTCAGGTGTAAAAATTTCTTAACCATATCTATTTCTACAATAAAAGCAATCTGTTCTTTAAAAGACAAAAAATAGGGACTCCTGGGTGACTGAGTCGTTGGGTGTCTGCCTTCGGTTCAGGTCGTGATCTCAGGGTCCTGGGATCAAACCCTGCCTTGGGCTCCCTGCTTAGTGGTAAGCCTGCTTTTCCCTCTCCCATTCCTCCTCCTTGTGTTCTCTCTCTCACTGTGTCTCTCTTTGTCAAATAAATAAATAAAATCTTTTAAAAAAGAAAAAAGAAAAAAGAAGTTTTCTTATTCTTTTCAAAAACAAAATATAATTGACAAAAACTCTAAGAACGTCTTTTCTCCCCTTTGTATAAAATAACTAGTGTGCTAGTGCATTATAATGAAGACAGTCATTGTAACTACATTCCACGAAAAACTCCTATCCAAATGTCAACTTTATTCAGTTGAAAATGATTTTTTAGGGAACCCTCTGTGTCCTCTTTCCCCACAAAAAGCAAGCATAGCCTAATCATTTTCCATAAAACTCCTTTGGCAAATACAGATTTGCATGACTGTTACATCAAACATATTAAAATTTCTGTGATCTGTGCTTATGTCTACAATATCACTGCATTGTTCAATATGTAAATCTAGTATGTGTCTGAGCATTTATATTATACCCATTTCTATAGCAACAGGGTAGATTTTATAAGCTACATATATTTCATGGCAATATTTAATTGTACAAAGAATTACTACATTTCTATCTTCTACAGAAAGCATACTGCAGTGTCCTCCAACCACAGTCTTCCTTTTTTTAATTTAAAACAATAACAATGCATGTAAGATAAAAGCCAAAGTGTGTCAAGGGGCAAACAGTAAAAAGTAAATCTCCTTCCTACTCCAGACTTCAAGTTCCCCAGAATCTGTCTCAATTTACAATAGAGTAGCTGTTTCTATGATACTTTATGATAGTCGATGATAGGGCCGAAGTAACACTGATGAGAAAAAAATAGTCTAAGATAGTTGAATGAATCTGAAAATAGACCTGACTTTAATGATTTCCATGCATGGCAGCCTTACCAGATGAGTTCAAGGAATGGTAGGTGTTCTGGTTTTTACAAATATTTCTTGGTCCTCACGTGGACCAATTCCAGAGTGGCTTCTTGTCAGTGGTTTGGTACCCGTTCTGGAGCACAGTATCTAAGCAAATGGTTCCTCATGTCCATACTGGAACATACACACTCTTACCCCTGAGCCCTCACACAGATCATTTACTACTATTTACTCTGCCAACTTCTCTTCATTGAATGTTCGTTCTTTCAATGTCTACCAAACACTCTCAGGTGACCCCATGCTAGATAAACCGTAACTCCTTTCAAATGTATTCTCTTCTCAAAAAATGAATAAATGTTGGTACTATTTGGTCCAGGGAATTCTTTACTATTTTTAGGAAACTTTGAAATTGTATCCATAAATATTTTTTGGTTTTCCCCCATTTTAATTCACTTCTCTGGTTTTATGCATTTAAGTTTAATTAGTTTAATGTAATTAAATTTTAATTAAGTAAATACATAAGTTGGTGCTCCCATTCTGATTTGTTCCATTTTCTACTTCTACATCGACAGCCTGAATTTATTTTTTAAAAAATGGGGTGGGGGGAGGGCAGATAAAATGAACATTATGGTAAAGACAAGAATTCCATAGCATTGGTTTATTTTCATAATTGTTAATTGGATAGAAACAGTCATGCGTGAGGCGCCTGGGTGGCTCAGTGGGTTAAGCCTCTGCCTTTGGCTCAGGTCACGATCCCAGGGTCCTGAGATAGAGCCCCACATCGGGCTCTCTGCTCAGCAGGGAGCCTGCTTCCTCCTCTCTCTCTGCCTGCCTCTCTGCCTATTTGTGATCTCTGTCTGTCAAATAAATAAAATCTTAAAAAAAAAAAAAGAAAGAAAGAAACAGTCATGCAAAGAATTGATGAGCAACCAACATTCCAAGCATGGTCTCAAAAAGGAAACACCACGGACTTCTGCAATGGTCAGACATGGCATTTTTATTAAAAAATGAATTCACAAAGAAAATGGCATTTCATAATCATGCATAGATTGCCTTGGGAGCTATTATCCATTACTACATACCATAAATAAAAATAAATAAATAAATAATAAAGCAAAACCAATATTTAATTGCCCTTTTGTGTTTTTCTCCCACACATCCAAAGATATAAATTTTCCCTCCTATGAAGTCAGTGGAAAGAAAAAAAAACTATTTTTGAAAAGTATTAATTGAATCCAGAAGAAATATTAACATGCAGACAATATTATTTCTTTAATAAAATTAATTGTATAGGCAAAGTCTATATAATGGTTTTTATCCACAAAAGAACTTGTGGTATGATATGTAGCATGAAACTAGAAAATATTCATACTTAAATCTCTTCAATAAACCTTTGAGCAACCATTTGGTTTTTAGCTGTAATGTGTCTATAAAACTGTACTTCTCCTTTCAATTACCCATTGTCATTTCAGTTACTTTCTGTACTCATTCACTTAGAGATTGAAAAGACATTATCTGAGGGCAAAGGAAATAATTTCAAGTTCCTGAATTCAATTCATGTGCCTTCATTTCTTTCCTCTTTCTCTCCCTGCTCACACCTCCATCCCAGTCCCTCTGTCCCATTTAAGGGGTGGGCTGGCATAAAACCCAGAAAAGGATCATCTGAGCCTCTCTCTTGGAGTAGTTTTAGGTGGCAATGTGAAGAGAAGGGGTCAGTTGGGACCAGGTGAAGAAATTAGAAGACATACAGAGAAGGGGCCATGAAAGTCCATGAATTAGCTGAAGTTAGGACAATTTGAGAACCCAAATAGAGAACAAGATAGTAGGTGGCAGCAGCAAGAGCAGTAGGAGCAGACACAGCTGGGCCACATGGCGAACATGTTTTCTGCTAGTGATGGACCAAAACCAGCTCCATGAACATGTGACCATGAACACAGTTCAGCACTTGATTTAATGTTCTGTTGTCTCTGTCTTGAAATTTTCATTACTTTTATTATTGAGATAGCCTCAGTAAGCATGTCTGCCACTCCTTATAGCCTCATTATATACCATGTTCACAGAGTCCCAGGAGCACAGAAGCCTATGGATCTGTGATGCTTGGGAGTGCAGAGACTCAGAGCAAGTACCAGGTACTGTGGTATGTTTAAGGCTGAGTAAGCAGGGCACTCACACCCACAAAGGGCCACACTTACCATCAGAACCAGAATTGTTTTGAAAGCACAAAGAATGCAACGTGTGGGTTTTTGTTTTTTTTTTAAAGAAGATTTTATGTATTTATTTAAGAGGGACAGGGAAGAGCAGAAGGAGAGGGACAAGCAGACTTGGTGCTGAGTGCAAAGCCCTATGTGCAGCTCCATCTCATGACCCTGAGATCATGACCTGAGCTGAAATCAAGGGTCTGGTGTGCTCAATTGACTGAGCCACCCAGGTACCAAGAATGCAATTTGTTTTAAGAAACATAAATGAGTGGGGAAACCTACCATATCCCTTCTTATTCATGTTGCTTCCCCATGATGGGCAACCACTTTCACTGAAAATGATGACATGGAAGGAAAGGAAAGCAAAGACAACCCAGTCCTTTGTCTTTCAGTCCTTCCCTGCTCATCGGGAGGCTAAAGGTAGAGGCTGTTGGTAGGATGTGCACAAATGAAGAAGTGAAATAAAAACAACTGAATTAGTTTTGCGTGGCATGTTCACTGCTCTGGTAAGAATGCAGTATATATGCCCATAGGAACTACAAAATAGGAATTGTGCAAGTTTGATGATTGCACTATGAGTTAAATGCTCTTATATTTACATTCAAAACTGACATCGCATCATATAAAGATGAATGGTAAAAACCATGCTGATGCTTTACTTAGAATGATTTTAAATAACATATTAAAAAAAATTCATGACAATTTGAGAGAGAGAGAGACAGCAAAAGAAAGGAAAAAGCTTTATATCTTAGGACCTAGAATGGCAGTTTCCTTGCTTTTTGATCTAAAGACTCCACATTTTCAGTTTGCACCTGCAAATTATGTAGCCAGCCATGGAGAGGGCTGCATAATTACATGGATCTAGGAGCCACCTGTATTCTGAATGGCTCATGTGTCCAGTCCCCTCAGGGCTGGCTGATATCTTATTCTTCTATGAGGTTTTGGAACTTGATTTTTCTGGGTCCTCATGTGTCCTAGCTATGAGATCCCTGTTTCCTTATTTGGGCAAGAAGACTTACAATAAAATTCCTTAATCTGAGACAACCAGAGTTCTCTATTTTTTTTTTTTTTTTGGCTAGGATATATATTTTTAAAGATTTTATTTATTTACTTGTCAGGGAGAGAGAGATAGAGAGTACAAGCAGGGGGAGCAGCAGGCAGAGGGAGAAACAGGCTCCCAGCTGAGCAAGGTACACGATGAGGGACTCAATCACAGGACCCTGGAATCATGACCTGGGCCAAAGGCAGATTCTTAACCGACTGAGCCACCCAGAAGTCCCCAGAGTTCCCTATTCTTTACAATTAAAAGCATCTAACAGAAAAAGCACAAAATATGGTATGAATTTTAGTTAGTAAATCATACATAAATATTTTCATTTGCAAAGTAAGTGATGCTAACTTAAACATGCTGCATTGGAAAAAATAGATTTTTGTTTAAAATAAAAATAATTTAGCTTGAAAAATCTGTATGAAAAGCTGTGCAAGTGAAATATTGCTAGACCAAAATCCTTTAAAAAATCAGCAAAATGAATGAGGGCTCTGGTCCTTTCATCAGACATGTGCCCTGAGGGATGTCAGCCTTTATGTGTGTTTTAGCGGAGACATATCAGGTATCACATGATCACCGTGGCTTTGGTCATAAACAGGATATGGCCTTCAATGGAAGCTGAGTCAGTGAGGACATTTGCCTCAGCACAATCAATAAGAAGAAGAAGAACAAATGTGTGGAATTTGATTGAGGAGGGCAGCGATGTTTTGTGGACACCAGTGAGCAAACCAGAAAGCTTGAGAAATATAGCAAAATGTACAATATGATAGAGGCCATGAACCACTACCAGAAAATTTGTTTTATCTTTATAATTGATCCTTTTGGGATTTCCTCCCCCTTGAAGGGGGCAAAAGTTACTTACTGGAAAATTTAAACATTTTAGTAAAGTTATAGCTGTAAGGGCCTTTTTAGCTAGAGCGAGTCCATCCAGTTAAACAGTGATTTTGTTGTTTATGCAGTAAAACTTAAACTGACCCTGTCCCCACCTCAGGGGAACCTACTTAAAAGCAAGTCCAGGAAACCAGTAAAATACAGTCCACTAGTCCCAGATAACAGAGCCCAAATACAAGGGTAGGTCAGGTCAGGTAGAGATAACAGAGCCCGGATGCAGGGATGAGTCGGGCCAGGTGGAGACATCCAATTGGTGGGGCGCGCATACTGTCTCCCTAGCTACCAAGGAGTGTGGGCTTATAGGTGGCCTAGTCACCCACAGTGACTTGTGTCCCACCCCATTATATGAAATTTGAACCTTCAGTTAACATTATTGAGTTCTATGAGTGCCATCTATGAACAATGGTTAATAGCAAACAGTCCTTTAGGAATTTAACAGGTGGCAGCTTTCAGCTTCACTTGGTTTGTTTAGAGATCTTTGCTGAAATACCAGGGGCCTATGCTTATAACATGTGGCTTTCTTCTCACAGCCGGTTACATAGGTGCTGGTCCTTTACACAGAGAAGTAACTATTTGTTAGAGTTATAACTTTTAAAAATAGAAGCAGAAAGAGTTTAGGTGACATCACAAGGAACAAATCTGGAGGAGTTAGAGGTGTTCGGGTTATTTAGGTTGATTACAAAAGTCAGTATTTTTTTTTTAAAGATTTTATTTATTTATTTGACAGAGAGAGATCACAAGCAGGCAGAGAGGCAGGCAGAGAGAGAGGAGGAAGCAGGCTCCCTGCTGAGCAGAGAGCCCCATGCGGGGCTCGATCCCAGGACCCTGAGATCATGACCTGAGCCGAAGGCAGCAGCTTAACCCACTGAGCCACCCAGGTGCCCCAAAAGTCAGTATTTTGGACATGAGTTCCCATCTCTGGGGGGTGCTGCTGTCGAGGAGGAATACAAGGCTGAAGGGAGTGTCCAGGATTTTCTTTATAGCAGAAAAGGATAAGAAGAAAGATGGTATTATCATTCAAACCTTTAAAATTGGCCATTAACTCGATAAACTGTATGTAGTTGTAACGTTTTCTTTTTCGGGTGCAAATTGCTTATCTAGTTGATTTTAATCTCCTATATGGTTACTTGGTAGGAGGATGGGCTATCAGTTATGTAACTAAGTAAGTGGGAGGAGAAGCAATGATAGACCGAAATAATGGTGTGAATACAGTACATGCATGCAAAAAAAACCTCTAGAGCATTGGTTCTCAAAGTGGGGTCCTCTGGGAGCTTGTTAGACCTGCAGATTCAGAGGCTCCTTCCCCCGACTTCTACTGAATCAGAAGCTCTCGGGGTGGGGCCCAGCACTCTGTTGCATTTTTGACAAGCCCTCCAGGTGAGTCTGATGCATAAAAAAGCTGGAGAATTTCCATGCCAGAGGGCAGTGTGAGCTGAGCCTGGTTGCTTCTTTGAGACCTCCCCACACAGGAACCAGTCTTGGTTTCAGGTGTGTCCGTGCTCTGAACCCCCAACCATGGGCACTCCTTGTCTGTGTCAAGGTACTTACTGGCTTTATTCAGTTGTTCTGCTGCTGAGGCTTAGAAAATTTAAGGATCAAACCTTTAATCTTAGGAGATCATCTGCTTTTACACTCAAGTGAACTAAAATAAAGAAAATTACTCAAATAATTTACATATTCAAGAGAGGAGCTTTGGAAGGACCAGCACTAAGTAAGTCAGATTGTATGTAAAAAAGTGTTGAGGAGCCGTCTACTCATTTAAAATGAAGTTCTTTTTGGAATGTCATAATGCTTATTATAAGCAATTAGCCAAATTAGATTAATCTGCATTAATTTTCACATTGGTCTTGTTGACATTAGGGGCTGGAAAGGTGAATTTTAGCTCATAATGATGGCAATTTTTATAAATACTGAATTGCTACCTCACTTTGCTTCATCTCTTTGTCAAATACTGGAATCATTCAAAATTAATGGTCAAAGGGTCAAAGTGGCCCCAGGAAGAGCATATTCAAAAGCTCCTACCATCAGTACTGACTAGATGGATGCAAGAGGCAACTTGACCCTGAGACCTATGCTGTGCAGGCTGTGCTCAGGCTCCACTTCAGACTCAGGGCCTCCCTTGGTGCCTGAGTCTTGGAATTACTTGCCTGACAGCTCTGAACTCACATCCAAGGCCAACATAGGCCTCCTTCTTCGGGCTACCTTCCTGGTGTGGGCTACAGTTTCAGGGTATGTACCCCTAGAGCCAAGGAGTGTCTATAGGGCCTCTTTGCTGGGGAGGGGGCTAAGCTTGGATGTGTGGTCTGGGGGTGGGGTCCACAATCATGTGTTTAAGGAGAGAGCTGGAGGGTGGGAAGAAAATGGGCAGCCTTTTGGTGAGGGGCCAGTTTTCCCTGTTCTACTATGAGAAACTTGGAAGAATTCAATAATTCTCATATTAAAAACTGACCCCCTAAAGCACTATGAAGACAGAGTATATTCTTTTTTAACAGCTTACTGGCTTGATTTATAATTCTAAATATTTAGATGAGTAGTGTGTAGACTTCATTGGCATTGTTACTCCATGCCTCTCAATTCTTATAGGTGGGCTAGTCACCCACAGTGACTTGTGTCCCACCCCATTATATGAAATTTGAACCTTCAGTTAACATTACTGAGTTCTATGAGTGCCCTCTATGAATAATGGTTAATAGAAAACAGCATGGGGGGTTTGTAGGTGAATTTGAAGAGCAGTCCTGGGGTAATGAGGAAGCATGCCAGCTCTTCTGTTCACAGTGAACACCTGCTTTAGGTAAGACAAAGGGAGCAAACCATGGATAGGTGGGAAGAGAGCATTTAAAATATATCAGAAAAGTACTTCAAGGACTATAACATGGAGTTGGGCTGCTGGAATAAAAGATCAGCCAGTGCCTTGGCATGGAGTATCTAGGGGCAAAAGGGAATAACATCATGATTAATAAGAGTTTAGGCTCAAAAAACATGCATGTTTCTTCAACCTTGGACCTGATGGTTATTAACTATGTGATTTTGGGGGGGGGGGATGCATTAACTTCCTCTGTACTATAGTTTCTCCACATGTAAAATGGCAATAATAGTGCCTACCTTACAGAGAAGTCGTGAGAATGAAATGCAATGGAAATGAGTGTAGAGTGCCCGAGTGTAGAGTGTAGAATGTAGAGTGTCTGGCACATTGTAGGCATCCAATCAATGACAACTGCAATTCTCATTTTTATTATGATGATGATCATTATTATTATTATTCCCTAAGGAAATATTTGCCCATAGGGATTATAGGCAAACTTTCAAGTAAAAAGCAAACTCTTCAAAATGGATACATTCCTAGAAACATATAAACTACCAAAACTGGAAGGCATCCATATCGGCAAAGAAGAAGTCAAACTCCACTGTTTGCATAAGAGTAGATACTCTACATAGAAAACCCAAAAGACTCCACCCAAAATTGCTAGAACTAATACAGGAATTCAACAAAGTTGCAGGATATAAAATCAATGCAGAGAAATCAGTTGCATTTCTATACACTAAAAATGAGACAGAAGAAAGAGAAATCAAGGAATTGATCCCCTTTATAATTACAACAAAACCCATAAGATACCTGGGAATAAATCTACCAAAGAGGCCAAGAATCTGTACTCAGAAAACTGTAGAACATTTATGAAAGAAATTGAAGAGGAGACAAAGAAATGGAAAAGTGTCCCATGCTCATGGATTGGAAGAACAAATATTGTTAAAATATCTATGCTACCCAAAGCAATCTACACATTCAATGCAATCCCTTTCAAAATACCATAGCATTTTTCATAGAGCTGGAACAAACCATCTTAAAAATTTGTATGGAACCAAAAAAAGACACCAAATAGCCAAAGGAATGTTGAAAGAGAAAACCAAAGTCAGAAGCATCACAATTCCAGATTTCAGGCCATATTACAAAACTGTAATCATCAAGACAGTATAATACTGACACAAAAAGGACATACAGATCAACGGAACAGAATAGAGAACCCAGAAATGGACCCTCAAGTCTACGGTCAACTAATATTTGACAAAGCAGGAAAGAATATCCAATGGAAAAAAAGGCAGTCTCTTCAACAAATGGTGTTGAGAAAACTGGACAGCCACAAGCAGAAGAATGAAACGGGACCATTTTTCTTACACCATACACAAAATAAACTCAAAATGGGTGAAAGACCTAATTATGTGATAGGAATCCATCAAAATCCTGTAGGAGAACACAGGCAGCAACCTCTTTGACCTCGGCTGCAGCAACTTCCTGCTAGACATGATTCCAAAGGCAAGGGAAACAAAGGCAAAAATGAACTATTGGGACTTCATAAAGATAAAAAAAGTTTTGCACAACAAAGGAAATAGTCAACAAAACTAAAGGGCAACTTAAAGAATGGGAGAAGATATTTGCAAATAACATATCAGATAAAGGGCTAATATCCAAAATCTATAAAGAACTTATTAAACTCGACATCCAAGAAACAAAAAATCCGGTCAAGAAATGGGCAGAAGACAGGAACAGACATTTCTCCAAGGAAGACATACAAATGGCTGACAGACACATGAAAAATGTACAACATCACTTGGCATCAGGGAAATATAAATCAAAACCACAGTGAGATACCACCTCACAATAGTCAGAATGGCTAAAATTAACTACTCAGGAAATGACAGATGATAGAGAGGTTGCAGAGAAAGGGAACCGTCTTACACTGTTGGTGGGAATGCAAGCTGGTGCAGCCACTATGGAAAACAGTATGGAAGTTCCTCAAAAAGTTTAAAATGGAGCTACCCTGTGACCCATCAATTGCACTACTATGTATTTATCTAAAAGATACAAGCATAGTGATTTGAAGGGGCACATGCACCTCAATGTTTATAAGAGCAATGTCCACAATAGCCAAAATATGGAAAGAACACAGATGTCCATTGACAGATGAATAGATAAAGATGTGATGTAGATATATAAAATGTAATATTACTCAAACATCAAAAAGAATGAAATTTTACCATTTGCAACAATGTGGATGGAACTAGAAGGTATTATGCTATGCAAAATAAGTCAGAGAAAGACAAATACCGTATGATTTCACTCATATGTGGAATTTAAGAAACAAAACAGATCAACATTGGGGGAAGGAAGGAAAAGTAAAATAAGATGAAAATTGAGAGGGAGGCAAACCATAAGAGATGCTGACCTCTAGGAAACAAAGTGAAGGTTGCTGAAGGGAAGGCAAAGCGGGGAGATGGGATAATTGGGTGATGGGCATTAAGAGGGCACTTGATGTAATGAGCACTGAGTGTTATATGCAACTGATAAGTCACTAAATTCTACCTCTGAAACTAATTAAAAAAAAAAAAGCAAGCTCTTCAATGAATTCAACTCTCAGTCCCAGGATAAACACACACTGAACCTAAGAAAGAAAAGACTTTAGGTCACACCACAAGGGAGCAATGGCTTCATGTTCCAATGGGAAAAAAGCCAAAATCTAGAATGGTTTTGGTTTATCTGGGAATATTCACACAGGAATTGTAATAACTCTCCATCTTACTCCACTTTTGCTAATGGAATTTGCCATCGGTTAGTTTAATGCAATGCTAGCTTTAACCTCACAGAGCCCCAGGTTTGCATCCTAGATTTACCATTTACTGCCTGACTCTGAATAAGTTACTTAGCTTCCTTATTCTCTTGGTTCTCTCATCTGCAAAATGGACACACTAATAATAAAACAATAGTTCTGCTACTACTCCATAGTCTTTTTTTTAAAAGATTTTATTTATTTATTTGGCAGACAGAGATCACAAGTAGGCAGAGAGGCAGGCAGAGAGAGAGAGAGGAGGAGGCAGGTTCCCTGCTGAGGTGAGAGCCCGATGTGGGGCTCGATCCCAGGACCCTGGGATCATGACCTGAGCTGAAGGCAGAGGCTTTAACCCACTGAACCACCCAGGCGCCCCACTACTCCATAGTCTTGCTGTGAAGATTGCATGCAGTGGTGTACCAGAGTCAGCTCATATTATCTTGATCAATTGTTAAATTTTCAGGATTTTTCTAGGCCACTTGTTGAGCCATTGGGTAGCCTGAAATTAGCCATGGTTGGAATATTTCTGCCATGGAGATCTGCAAATATGCAAATCAGTCCCTTTTCCTTCCTGAAAGGCATAGCACTGATAAATGCTGTGATAAATATTTGAAAGGCTTAGCACTGTACACATCACAAAATAAGACCTAAATTAAGTTAAATATTTTTAATGTTTTACTGAGTTCTTAATATATCTAGACATCTATTTTAGGTGCTGTATAATGTACTACTAGAAGAAGGTAGGCTATGGACAGATGAATCAGGCTATTGTGGGTAAACTTGGCCAAAATACCCAGTAGTATCCTTTCCTTTCTAAGTGTGTACCTTTAATAATGAAGCAAATAACACCTAATTTTAAAATACAAAATAAAATAGCATAATTGCACGGTGTATACTGCCCCAACTGGATTATTATAATTTATTACAGGATTTGCCATGGATACCTGATAATGTACACAATTGACAAATTAAGACATAATAGGAAAGAAGACTTCTTTTTTCTTTTTTTAAGACTTCTTATATAGGTCTGTCAGAGAGTGATTCTCATTATACAAAAAAATGTTTAAATTAAATGACGACTTAATTCTCATAAACACTACATTTTTTTTTTTCAGCTTTGTTTCTTGTATGAGAAGGACACTATAAGACTAGAAGACAAGAGAAAGAGGAAGTGGTGCTCGGTGTTGGAATGTGTGTTTCACTCTTTGCAAACAAGAATCCACTTTTTCCTCTCTAATTTGACAGCTTTATAGAAGCAGCTAGTCATATGTTTGGAACAATTTGGATGATACCCAGGAAAAATAACAGACTGGATTATGAGAATCTTTAGGTACCTTCTAGGAAAACAAAACAAAACAAAACAAATCAACTGGGAGTAATTGCTTCAGGTAGGGTTTAGGCCAGAAGGATGACTGGTGTTTATCTGCCTGTGATTTTTACCAGCTATAACAAAGTATATTTGCAGAGCTTCTCACATTTCAGTGTGCATAAGAATTTTCTGAAGAGCTCATTTAAATGCTGGTGCCTAGGCCCCACCCCAGAGAGTCGGCTTCCTTAGGTCTGATAGGGGTCCAAGAACTTTCTTTCTTTTTTTTTTTTTTTAAAGATTTTATTTATTTATTTGACAGAGAGAGATCACAAGTAGACAGAGAGGCAGGCAGAGAGAGAGAGGGAAGCAGGCTTCTTGCTGAGCAGAGAGCCCGATGCGGGACTCGATCCCAGGACCCTGAGATCATGACCTGAGCCAAAGGCAGCGGCTTAACCCACTGAGCCACCCAGGCGCCCCTCTTTTTTTTTTTTTTTTTTTTAAGGTTTATTTATTTATTTGAGAGAGAGGGAGAGAGAAAGCATGTGAGCAGGGGTAGAGATAGTGGGAGAGGGAGAAAACGAATCCTCAAGCAAACTCCTCGTTGAGTGAGAAACCCAACGTGGGGCTCAATCCCAGGACCCTAAGATCATGACCTGAGCCCAAATCAAGAGTTCGGACACTTAACTGAGCCACCTAGGCACCCCAGGAACTTTCATTTTTAACATGCTCCCAGGTGATGCCAGTGCTGCTGGTCTGTACTTTTTAGGAGCACAGCTAGGGACCAATAAGAAATATACTCCTATAATCTATAGAATAGGACTTCCAAACATGGTTAGCTTTAGAATCATTACTTAATGAATTTTTTATAAATTCCAGATTGAATCCCTACATGGGACCTGCTAAATCAGAATCTCAAGAGGTGGGACCCCCAAATATGATGAATCTGAGATACTGTAACGTTAAGGGGCTCCCATCTACTTACTCTTGAGAAGCCAATTTGTTGGTCAGGACAGATGAGATTTAATGGCTATCGCATTTTGAAACACATGTTGGAAAGAAATAGACCATAAAATTCAAGTAAGAAACGTGTTAAAAGGGCACAGAAGCCAATCAATGGCAAAAGAAGTACTAATTTGAGCAATAAGATGAATGACAATACTTCATTACAACTTGTAGTTAAATATCTATGAGTCCATATATACATAAATTATTGAATGAATAAATAAATAAGAGATAACTTTAAAGAATCCCAATTAATAAATTTAAAAGAAATGAAGGAAAAAGAAAATCCTGTTTTCTATGTTGTAGTGTTACATAAACACTACAGGAGTAATCGTTGTAAGCAAGATTCTCTGATGGATATTAATTGGTGGAAGAAAATCTGATGAGAAACAAGATATTTGCATAGTGTCAAAGTATTTGTCCACAAGATAAATATTTATTAGTTTCTAAGGAAATATAGTAAGTTTACAGTGGAGAAACCCAGAAGATACTTCCCTAATCAAGTGTCAAGGTGAATATCAACAATAACATTTATCATTACACACCTCCTCATATGATGCACTGAAAAGGACACACTTCTCTAGTATTTGTGCCAAAAATGATTTACTTCAATCTAGTTGTAAGAAAATATCAGACAAACCCAAAATGATATAACTGACCATAACCTTCAAAAGTTTCAAGATCATGGGACACCTGGGTGGCTCAGTCAGTTGAGTGTCCAATTTTTGGTTTTGGCTCAGGTCATGATCTCAATGGTCATGGGATCTAGCTGAGTGTCACATGCTCCGAGCTCAGTATGGAGTCTGCTAGAGATTCCCTCTCCCTTTGTCCCTCCTTCCACTCACTTTCTCTCTTTCCAAATAAATGAATAAATGTTTTTTTAAAGTGTCAGTGGGGCCCCTGGATGGCTCAGTGGGTTAAGCTGCTGTCTTTGGCTAAGGTTGTGATCTCAGAGTTCTGGGATTGAGGCCCACATTGGACTCTCTGCTCAGCAGGAGTCTGCTTCTCCCTCTCAAGCTCCCTCTGTGCTCTCCTGTCCCCCTTAAATAAATAAATAAATAAATAAACAAATAAATAAACAAAATCTTTAAAAAAAAGTGTGCCAAGGTCATGAAAGACAAATAAATACTGAGGAACTATCACAGATTGGAGAAGACTAAGAAGAAATGAAAACCACATGCAATGTGGTATGCTAGACTGGATCCTGGACCAGAAAAAGGACATTATGAAGACCTATTATTATATTCAAGTAATAGTTATAGTTTCATGCATAGTACTGTAACAGTATTAATCTCCTGGTTCTGATCATTGTACTGTGGTTATGTAAGATGTTAACATTATGGCAAGGTGGGTTAAGTTATATATGGTAACTCTCTGCACTATTTTTGTAACTTTTCGGTGTAAAATTATTTTGAAATAAAATTTTAAAATTTCAGCTTGCTCTACCTTATGAAAACCCATTGCCTAATCAACTCTACTGCTTGCCTCACCAATCTATGGATAAACTACAGGAATAGTTTCACTTGGGAAGTGTTCTAACAACAAGCAGAGAAGGCTTTACAAACAAGAGTCCAGTGGCCTTCTGGAGATGGGGGTTTTGTCACTACACTCAACCAGCCCCT
Organism: Lutra lutra; assembly: GCF_902655055.1. Classification (NCBI taxonomy): domain Eukaryota; kingdom Metazoa; phylum Chordata; class Mammalia; order Carnivora; family Mustelidae; genus Lutra; species Lutra lutra. The sequence continues at coordinate 69,638,056 of NC_062280.1, forward strand.
CCCCATGAGTTGCTACCCCATAGGCTAAAAAAGTATGGGAGCCACCACAGGCTCCTATCAGAATTTCCTGGACTTTGGACCATATGTGGAACTTCTGTAGCCCCTGACCCACAGCTTTGGGACACTGTTGCCACTGAGCCTGCAGCACCATCTCCCAGCCATGGTTGCAGGAGCCAGCAGATTTCCACACCTGGGGCTCTCTGCTTTAAGGAGATAACCTGTCCCCAGTAGCAGCTTTAATATTCTATTTCTTTAGATGGCATTTTATTAAATGCACAGCTCCTTAGACAGCAGTGTTCACGTTTTCCCCACATTGATATTGTGTCTCACATCCAGTCATTCAAAGTCAATCTGATTTATTTCCAGTGGTTTCACTTTGGTTGCTCTTTGCTATTCTCACTAATAGGAAGAGCTCATTTCACTCCATTATATTTCTCATTTACATAGCCGAGCTTATATTTAGTTTTACCTAACTTGGTCTTCATGTACGAAGAAGGTGAAAAGATATTCATCTGTGTTTTCCAAGGTAGAGGATCATTTCCTGGTCTTTCTGGGAAGTTGTATAATGGGGAAATTAGTGGAGGTTGTGGAGATATAGATTGGGTTTGATTTCTGGATGTGACTTTTACTGATAGTCTGACCTTCCACAGGTCTCTTCATGTTTCTGAGTCTATATCTCCTCAATGACAATAAAAAAGACAATACGTGTAAAGTTTTTGAATTATTATGAGAATTACATGAAACAATGTATGTGTAGAATTAAAGCTTAGTCTCTTATTTACTAGATATCATAAAAACAATCTAAGCTCTTTTTTGGCCCGGACTAGGGAATAAGGAAACATCTAAAGATAAGGAATCTTGCAGAGAGAGAAAGCTGTCTCTGGACCTGTTGTATTTTATTTGTACAAATGATTTGCAGTCAGTGGCCTTACTTTGAGCCAAAAAGGAAACAAACAAAACCAAGAGCCAGTTTTCAATAAGCCTAATGTAATTATCCTTTGTTTTATATTTCAAATGACTAACTTCCTCTCGTTAATTTGTTTTACTAAGACTATCTTTAAATTACTGTTGGGGAACCTTTAACCTCTAACTTGAGAGAATTGCGGAAATCACTAAATACATCTTTGGTAGGAAATAGTGGAACTCCTGAGATTTATGTCTAACTCTTCCTTTACGTTGTAAATTTCATCACAGAATTAAAATTAGGGGATGGATTTTGTTTGCAGATTTTTGTTTGTTTGTACTCCATACATGTTGTAAAGTGGGAGAAAAAAGCATTGAATCTATTTTCCTTCTAGCAGCTTTAGTGTTTGGAGTAAAGAAGTAAGTCTAGCTTGTTTTTGATACAAATTCAGTATGAAGTGTGGTTTCTTTATGATACCCAAACACTTTAAAGACAGTAGGTAGTCAATAAATAGTTTTCTTTCTCTGTACCCTTATAGTTTGTGTCTAAACATCACTTTGCTTTTATTAGAAACTTTGTTGTCCCCATTAAATCCACTCCAGTTTGTTTCCATCCTTCTCTCTTCAGGGCTTAACATTGTCCTTAGGTACAATAAGGCAACTTTATTTTAGAACAGTGGATTTCAGAATTTCTTTGTTTTTGTTTTCTAAATTTTTTTTCAGTGTTCCAAATTCATTGTTTATGCACCACACCCAGTGCTCCATGCAATACGTGCCCTCTTAATACCCACCGCCATGTTCACCCACCCCCCCCAACCCACTCCCTCCAAAACTCTCTGTTTCTCAGAGTCCACAGTCTCTCCTGATTTGTCTCCCCCTCCAATTTCCCCCAACTCACTTCTCCTCTCCATCTCCCAATGTCTTCCGTGTTATTCCTTATGCTCCACAAGTAAGTGAGAACATATGATAATTGACTCTCTCTGCTTGACTTATTTTACTCAGCATAATCTCCTCCAGTCCCATCCATGTTGATACAAAAGTGGGGTATTCATCCTTTCTGATGGAGGCATAATACTCCGTTGTATATATGGACCATATCTTCTTTATCCATTTGTCTGTTGAAGGGCATCTTGGTTCTTTCCACAGTTTAGCCACTGTGGCCATTGCTGCTATGAACATTGGGGCCCTTCTCTTCACTACATCAGTATCTTTGGGGTAAATATCCAGTAGTGCAGTTGCAGGGTCATAGGGTAGCTCTGTTTTTAATTTCTTAAGGAATCTCCACATTGTTTTCAGAATTTCTATTTTTTTTTTAACTAAAATACTTTATTGAGCCTCCTGATGACAGTGGTAGAATCACACGTTAAGAAAATACCTAACAAGCTCTTCCTCTAGCCCTGCCTGACTTATGCAATCCTTTTGCAGTAAGTTATTGAAGGCTTTTTGTTAAACAGCAACCCTTTTACAGGGAAGAGGGTATTTTCAAACTAACGTCAATCATAAACCCTTTAGTAGAATTAGCCAGCTAGATTACTGGTGAGTCTAATGACTTAGGTTTCCATCTAGCAGGAATACGAAGGAATGAGATACAGAGATGATGATGTTTTGATCCTGCATGCAAGTTCCGCTTATTGTGGAATCTGGTAATCATTCTGGGCAACTAGAGAAAATAATGGAAACTGGGGGTGAAGGCCGAGGTTCCATGTGCTTGAAAGAGGCCAGAATTTCTTAGTAGTGCTTTAACAGATTGATTGGAAATAACAGGAGTGATTTTTGACTGATAAATCAATGTATTCATCTAATCGAGCTCATAATAGTTGAGTAGATGGCCATATAAGTTGGTGATAGGTTAAGGCCAAAATGGATGGATGTTTTTATTTATTTATTCTTAAAGATTTTATTTATTTGAGAGGGTGGAGAGAGAGAGAGAGAGAGAGAGAGCAAGAACAAGCTTGTGTGTGTGCTTTGAGGGGGGTAGATGGAGAGAATCTGTAGACTCTGTGCTGACTCTGTGTAGACTCTGTGCTGAGCCTGGAGCTCCATGCCAAGCTCCATCTCACGATCCTGAGATCAAGACCTGAGCCGCAATCAAGAGTCAGACACTTAACTAAGTAAGCTCCCCAGGTACCACTGGATGGATGTTTTTAGAGATTAAAGTAATAGGTCATTAAAGAAAGATGCTGACAATGGGTTGGTGAGAGTGGGAGTTGGTGCAGAAAGAGAATAGGTATACTTTTTTTCTGAGTGGAGAATTAATTCTTTAAGTCAGGGTGTTTAATTAAAATTTAATTAATTAAAAAAACCAACAACAAGAAACACATTCTTGTGCTTAAAAGTTCTAGGTTTGACTCTGGCTCTACTATTAATTTTTCATGTTTCTAAGGACAGGCAAAGTGCTTTTACTTTTAAGTAAGTTTTTTTTCAACTCTAGAATAGAAACTGTAATACCTGCCCCATTTCCCTCAGAGGATTTCTGTAAGTCACAATGAAATAATTAATGTGAAAGTGCTTTATAAAATGCCATAAGGCTTCACAATTCTATAGATTTTGATAATTTCTGTACTTATTCCTAACATGAGTCTTTTGTTCTTTTAAAAGCAAAAGCTAAATAAACAAAAACAACATCCATGCAATATAGAATTATCCCTGCTAAGAGAAAGCTTCTTACTACTGTTCTTTAAAAAAAAAAAAAAGATGAGCAATACATCATTAATATCCATTTTATGCATGTTTTTGCTTGATTCTATATTTATAGAAATAAATCTAGTAATTTTGATCATGCTAGTTATATATACTTAAATGGTTTATAACTGGAATGGTGTTTTGTAACTCAACTAATGGGGTAAAAGCTGTCTGTAGGGATATAAACCAAGAGTTCTGCTACTACTAAAGTAGGGATTTTAAGCTTTCTTCAAAGTTCTGCTGGAATTACAAATGACATTAGCCTGACTGGTTGCCAGTCAAGGAAGCAATCTTCACCAGGGTTGGCTGACATCTGCCCACAGCCTGCAGAACAACCATCCAATGAAACCACAATTTCCTATGAGGTGAGAGTATGATGAGAAACTAAAATAATTATTAAAGTAACATTTTAGATACACTAATACCTATGTTTTTGCCTGTAGCTAAGCAGCATGAGCAGGCTACTTGAGTTCAATTACATTGTGAAGATGTATACGGTTTATTTAGTTGGAGAAAAATAATAATCACAGAATGGAATCACAAGGTGGATGACTCACAGATAATTACTGTTTTGTTGTTCTAGGAAGTACAGATGTAAGTAGCATATCTGGGAACTAATAATGATATGACCCTGAAGTTTTCTTTGGGCCTATTAAATTTATTTATTGCCAAAATGTAGAGAGACCAATAGCTCAGGGTGTTGGGATTTTGCTAATTGCTCAGGCAGTGGTTGGCTTGCAGTTATTATTGATGCTTAGGAGACTAACAACTGTCTAGATTTCAATCACACTTGCCATGATTCATCTTTGGGAAATAATTCAACAGGACACTGCAAGTCCAAAAGGCAGAATCACTGCGGAAGACAAACCATATGAGACTCCTGACTCCAGGAAACACACTGAGGGCTGCGGAAAGGGAGGTGGGTGGGGGGATGGGGTAACTGGGTGATGGGCATTAAAGAGAGCACGTGATATGATGAGTACTGAGTGTTATAGTCACTAATGAAGCATTGAACATTAAAAAAAAAAAAAAAAGGCAGAGTGGAGAAAATTCTTCCTGGAATGTCCCTTGAGTTTCCCAGAGTCAGTTCTTTTGAATAGGCTCCTGATTTCTGACCACAAGTGAGATGATTTTTATCTAAAGTTTACTATTTAGATATTCTCAAGAGCAGCTGCATAGACTTTTACTTTGGTCAAAGCATGATCTTCTTGGATAACACAAATGCATTAGGAAGCAAGAAGCATAGGGTCAATTCCTAGTTTCACCACTGGTTAACTGGGCTGTCACTGGTTGCATTTAATATTTTATTGAAAGTCTCTATAGCATTCATTAAACCTTATTTATTGAGGGCTCACAAGGCAGACAGCCCAATACCAGAAGTTTTATTAGTATCTGATTGTATGTAGATTTTCATTTATATACTTAGTAGAGAGCACTACAGAATATAAAGTTACCTTGTGAATGAGCTTGTATCTACCAATAAAAGGAAATTGAGGAAACTGAAAAAATGTATATAAATGTATTAATGTACATAATGTATATAAAAACCATGTTTTCTGGTGTCTGTATTTGAATCTTTATATCTGGGGCTTTGCTGACCCTGAAGGCAGCAAACAACTCCCCTTTCATGAACAGTCATCCAATACACAGCCCTTACTTCCAGCCTTTTTCAGGCTCTTATACCCCAGGCCACTATTTCCCTAATCACTCTTGCCTTAATCATGCCAGGGCCACCCCTCAGACAACTTAGGACAGACTCTATGCCCCAGAGCCTGCTGAAAATATTCAATCTAGCCTATCTTAAACTGGCTTACTCTTGTCTCTTCTATTCCTTCCCGCAGACACCACAATAAATGTCCCTGGCCGCAGTTTCCCCTGCTCCCCCTGCCTCCTGACCAACCCTGGTACTTTCTCTTGTGGCCCTACATGCTGTGCCGTGCCTCCTGTGTTTATGTGGCTATAAAAACATGACAGTCATTTCTGCATATGTATGTCTTACCATACCTGAGTAAAACAAATCCTGGGTTTACTTTTATAACAATATATTCAAAATGGAGAAAGCAGGCATAAAATATTTAGATAGTTTAAGATTACGTAGTCCATTTGAAATCTAATTATTCCTTACCTCAAAGCTTATTGATTCAGTCCTCCACTCAAAAATAATGATTGGGCACTTCCGACGTATAAGGAGTTGTTTTAGGGAATATAAATCTACCTTGTCATAACAAACAAAAGAGACAATCTTTTATTTAACTCAAGCATTTTCCTACTTTATTTTCAATTTCTATTTGATATTTTCTCTGGGTTTTCCTACTGGAAGCCCTCTCTACCTGCTGTAACTTTCTTTCTGCTCCCCTACTCCTGTTTTCCCAAATTAGCATGTGTGTATCACACTGTGGTGCACCTACTCCCACACCTGGCATGCTCATGTCCCACTCACACACTCCTCACTGGTACATTACAACCCATCTGATGCCTGACTAAGCAAATTTGTATTTCAGATCATGACCTACAGATAAATAAATTAATAAGTAAGTTGGCTAGTTACTTGTTTTTATAGGCATTTAACCCTTGCTTATTTATAACTGATAGGTGGGATTATTGTCAAAGGGAAATATAAAACAAAGAAAAGTTCACAGGTACCTGAAGAAATGTACCTGTGGGGATGTTTATTATCTATCTACACTCTTCTGATGGTGTAAATCTTGAGTCTCTTAACATATAACTCGTGCACAAAGAAAGCATATACAGCAGGTTATTTTGACCCTTGACATGGTGACCTGTGAAAATGATCATCTCTTCACCCCTCCTGAAAAGGAGAAAATGCCTCAATAAATCAAGGTATTGATCAGTCAGGGTTTATAGAACTGTGAACAGAGACTTGACAAAATAGTGCCTTAAACAAGAAAAGGGCTTAAATTTCTTCCATAACCGGAAATCTGGGGATAGGCAATCCAGGGCTCATGCAGTTCCTCAAATACTCAGGCTTCTTCTATTTATCAATTTCAACATCCTTAGGTTTTGGCTTTTATCCTATGGTCATAAGATAGCTGCTGCCACTCCAGACATCTTGTCTGAGTTCCAGGAATTAAAAAGAGGAAAGGGAAAAGGGAAGAAGGCATTTTCAGGTGAGTCTAACCATTTCTACTGAGGTACAGGCTTTCCTGCAAAACCCAACCAGTAGATTTCTGTTTGTATCTCTTTGACTAAATTGTCACTTGGCCACAGGAGCATAAAAGTTGAATAAGACACAAAAGTACCCAACAACACAATTAGGTATTTACTTCTTTCACTGCAAATCAAGTTTTTGGTAGCAGGTAAGAATGAGAGAAAAGTGGAAACTAGTAGGCAACTCTCAGTGTCTGTCATACTTTTCAACAAAAATGAAGTTGATGGTCCTCTTGTTAGGTTCAGACAATGGTGTCAACATCACCACCTTCCCCCTCATGTAGCCTCCCTCAAACAGTACAAACATCAGAAAGCAAAAGTAAATTTATATGCAAATCATATTTCAGCACAACCTGGAGATAGACAATGTCCAAACTTCAAAAATAATTATGAATAAACAAAGAATAGTCAAATCCCAGAATGCAGCTTCTCCTACTATCACCCCAACTTTGTTGCCATGAGGCTCTTGGGTGAGCAAAAGCAGACTCAGAACTACAAGGAAGGCAAAATAGGGAAATTAGTGAAGAATCCTAAGTTTGAATTATCCTACGACTAGAAAGACTAAGTCCACTCTAAGCCTGGAAATACTAAAAAAAAGCATCCAGGGTTGAGCATGGATATAAAAAAGGTCTTCATGACAGTCGTTTCTGCATCTGTGAGTCTTGTCATACCTTATTAAAACAAATGCCTGGTGCCCTTCTGTAACAATACATTATTCAAAACTGGAGAAATTAGGGAAGGAATCTTGAAGTATGGTGATTTAAAGGGACCGGTAGGGGGCGCCTGGGTGGATCAGTGGGTTAAAGCCTCTGCCTTCTGGTCAGGTCGTGATCCCAGGGTCCTGGGATCAAGCCCTGCATTGGGCTCTCTGCTCAGTAGGGAGCCTGCTTCCTCCCCTCCCCCTGCCCCACTGCCTGCCTCTCTGCCTATTTGTGATCTCTTTCTGTCAAATAAATTTTTAAAAAATCTTTTAAGGGACAGGCAGGATTTAAAACGGCAATCCTTGAAGCTCATAGCTCTGGGGAAAAAAAGAAATATGAAAAGGGAAGGGAAAAAAATCCCTTTTGGAAGTACAAGAGGGAAGAGGGAAAAAAGAAAAGGGAAAAACAAGAAAAAAGAGAAATCTTATGTTTCTGCAAGATAAAGGAAAAACATAAAGGCAAAGGACTCGCGGCCCTCTTTACCCCATAAAAACACACCCCCAAAACTGTCAAAGTACCTGAGCTTTGATATACCAATATGAAATGATGCCATTAAGAGGTGCCTGGGTGGCTTAGTTGGTTAAGTGTCTGCCTTCAGCTCAGACAATGATCCCAGGGTCCTGGGATCAAGCTTTGCATTGGGCTCTCTGCTCAGCAGGGAGGCTGCTTCCCCCTCTGCCTCTCCTGCTTCCTCTGCTTGTTCTCTCTCTCTCTCTCTGTCAAATAAATAGATAAAACCCTAAAAAAATAAAGAAGAAGAAAAGAAATGATGCCATTAAGCCGAGAATCTCTAAAACACCCCAATTCCATAAATATGAACAAATGGAAAGTAAAGTCCATATAGAAATATAGTGAAAACAAAGAAATGAAATTTCATGCCTATCAACTGAGGCAAATTCTCCTCTGATAAGACAACCAAAAATAAGAAGGAAACTATAAAGAAGAAAACTGTAAAAAGTTCACATATCAAGCAGAACTGAGTATCTTCATACAACGATTTGGAAATATGAGAAACTGTTTTAAATTAGAAGTACAAAAAGTTAAAAATAAAATGAACAAAATTGGAATAAAGGAAAAGCTTGATTGCATTTAGGAAAAAAAATAGAAGAAAAAGGTAAAATGAAGAATAAATTACAAGTTGCCCAAGGGAGAATAGATTCAAATAATTTAATAAATAGTATTGAAAGAGAGTGAGAAAACCCTGGAGAGAATGAAAATGGCTTGAATAAAGCCATAAAAAGGACCAGAGGGAGAGAATTAGATTTGAAAGACAGGCAAAAAGGGAATAATTTTCATGTTAACAGAGACCTTGAAGAAAAAAACAATAAAGCAGGGCTAATATTTTAATTTTTTTTTTTTTTTTGAGAGAATGAGAGAGCACAAGAGCAAGGGGATAGGGAATGGAGCAGAGGAAGAGAGAGAGAATCCCAAGCAGACTCCCTGCTGAGAACAGAGCCCAACATGAGGCTCATTCTCATGACCCTGTGATCATGACCTAAGCTGAAATCAGGAGTTGGACGCTTTACTGATTGAGTCACCCCAGTGCCCCAAAAGAGATTATATTTTAAACTATAATTCAAGATCACTTTAGAGAATGAAAAAGACTTATATCTATACATTCAGAGAGTTCACTGGGTACCAGAAAAAATTAATCCAGAGTGATTAAACTCTTAAGACATATTCTAGTAAAACTCATTAGATTTCAAAGACATGTATAAACCATCAAGGTCTCTAGGCAGAAATATCAAATAACTTACAAAGACAAAAGAATTAGACCAACAGCAGACATTTCAAAACCAACATACAAAGCCATGCAACAATAAAACAAAAATTTTTAAAAGCTTAGTGAAAGGAATTGTAAAACAAGTATTTTATATCCAGCTAAACTGTCCTTCAAATATCAAGCATATAGAAAAATAAATTTACATAATTTTAGGGAATCATGTGCCCTTTTTCTTTTTTAGCCATTTTTTGAGGAATTTGCTAGAGGATAAATTTCATAAAATCAAATCATGACTAGAAAAATTTCAGTGCAAGGACAGATGGTGAACATTTAAAAATATATAAATGCCCCTGTAAGACTCAAACAGTAGGGGCGAAGTTGGAGAACAAACATGCAAATGTTACCTGTTGTCACAAAATAGAAACATTGTTTCAAAATGAAAAAGTTATAAAGTAAAATTCATGACTGCTTTAGAGCTGACATTAGTGAAAATGAAATTATCTTTATGGGAGGCTGGTAATAGTAATATTTCAGAATCTAATGTTGTATGGATCTGGAAATGAAAAACCAGAAATAGAGAAGCATGGGTAGTATGACCCAAAGAACTGCTCTAAAGATGAATCTTTTTTTTTTTTAAGATTTTATTCATCCATTTCACAGATAGAGAGACAGAGAGAGCGGGCACAAACAGGGGGAACAGTGGGCAGAGGGAGAAGCAGGCTCCTTGCTGAGCAGGGAGTCCGATATGGGGCTCCATCCCAGGACCATGGGATCATGACCTGAGCCAAAGGCAGACACTTAACCAAATCTAATAACAATGATCCAAAATGGAATAGAGGTCATAGGAGTTGGCCCTGAATGAAATCTCCCAGAGTGATATTAGCTACAAGGTGCATGAGTCAGATTAATCCACCACATGTCAGCCGTTGGATCCTCATCAGAGCTGGCTCCAGGGCAACGTTGGTCATCCTAAATACAGTGTATATCTCCATTTCTCCACCACCTGTTCCAACCTATCCGTCTATTCATCCTGTCCCCCTGACACCATATTTATCTAAGAGATTTCACCTTCAGATATAGATCAAGAACATAGCCTAAAGAAATAGCCAAAAAGCAGTATGGTGCTTGTGATATTGGTACCACATTTTTACTTTTCTTTATTTTCTTTTTTTTTTAAAGATTTTATTTATTTATTTGACAGAGAGAAATCACAAGTAGGCAGAGAGGCAGGCAGAGAGAGAGGGGGAAGCAGGCTCCCCACCAAGGAGAGAGCCTGATGCAGGGGCTCGATCCCAGGACCCTGAGATCATGACCTGAGCCGAAGGCAGAGGCTTAACCCACTGAGTCACCCAGGCACCCCCTTTTATTTTCTAAGTGTATGTACAAACCTTAGGGTATATGTGGATGTTTTTTGTTTGTTTTTGTTTGTTTTTGTTTGGTTGTTTGAATGTGCTGAATACACTTGCACTGGCCTTATTTCCTAGGTTAGTCACAGATTGTGGGCAGCCACTGTAACTATTCCACCAATGACTTCAAGTACCAACAGTACAACTTTCAGATTTTATTTTTAGAAAAAAAAATCACTGTTCTTAAATATGGAGGATGACAATTTTGCATTGATATGGTATATTTGCTTATATTATGTACTATGTTATTAGCCACTTGTAATTTATGGGCAACATATTATTTCTTTTTCTGTTTTTAGATGCGAATAATTTTTAAGTATCCTCATATTTTCACTCTTGCTTGTCTTCCAAAACTATTGGCACAAACTATATGTTTCTAATTTTCATGTCTCAAACTCATTGGACAGAGTTTCCTTCGTTTTCTGTCATCAAGCAAAGTATAACAAACAAAAAGCATCATAAGGCCACAGGATTCTTCACATTCACCCTGAGGAATTGTTAGGTCCTTTGAGCTTTGCACTATTATTTTTCTAGATCAACTGCTTTGGAGCCAAAAGGTAGACTTCTTCTTCTTCTTTTTTTTTTTTTAAGTTTTTTTTTTAAAGATTTTATTTATTTATTTGACAGACAGAGATCACAAGTAGGCAGAGAGGCAGGCAGAGAGAGAGAGGACAAAGCAGGCTCCCTGCTGAGCAGAGAGCCAGATGTAGGGCTCAATCCCAGGACCCTGGGATCATGACCTGAGCTGAAGGCAGAGGCTTTAACCCACTGAGCCACAAAGGCACCCCCAAAAGGTAGACTTCTTAAAAAAATAGTTTGTTAATACAAATTGCCATGACCTAAAGTTTTCATGTTCATAGGCAAAAAACTATACTCAATATAGTATACTCAGAGACCAGTATAATCTAGGGTTTCTTAAAGAGAACATTTCTATAATATGGACTACCCACAAAATTAATGGCAATTGTGCCTTAGAGTTCCAAAACTCCGTCTCCCCACTTCAATATAATGGTTCAATGTGGATACACTACTCTCCCTTGGGACATTGATTTTTAAATGTTGTACATGATATCTGCACATTTCAGTGATTGAAGTACCTTAAGTTTTTTGACTACTCATGAGGTAGGGAGATACAGAAAACAGTTTGGGTTTTCTTACTTTGTAGTATTTCATCATTGTTAACAACTTGCTTAAAACCCAAAGGACTCCTGTATGAGGAAAAGAATGCTAACCATTTGTACATTGTCTAAAATCCAATTTAGAAACTGTTAGACAATTAATAAAACTCCAAATATTCGTACATTACTAAAATAACTTATAAATTAAAATTTCATATATTTAACAAACTAAATTTCTGTATGTAAATATTGATGCTAAACTTAACATTTTTTCTTTCATCTGAAGCCACAAGTCTAAAATACTAGATTTTCTTAAATGTTCTAAACACATTGAAAAACAGAAAAACAAAAATAATATTACAATAATTATAACACTGATCAGCACACTTTGTTACAAAAGTATTTGTACAGTATATGTAGATTTCTTTCTACTTTTTAAATATTTTATTTATTTATTTGAGAGAGAGAGAGAGAAAGAGTGAGAGACAGCATGAGAGGGAAGAAAGTCAGAGGGAGAAGCAGACTCCCTGTGGAGCCGGGAGACCAATGCGGGACTCAGTCCCAGGACTCTGGGATCATGACCTGAGCTGAAGGCAATTGCTTAACTAACTGAGCCACCCAGACGCCCCTGTAGATTTCTTTCTTACTTGTCTTTATTTATTTTTAATTCTTTTTAAGGTTTACTTCTCAAGATCTCTAGCATTATGAGAGGTTAATAATCTCTGGTTCAGGGCTTGAGATAAAAGACCAGTGTGCATGCCAAGGTGACTTACCTGAGTCCATCATCCAATTGGATAAGCTTTTTTAAATAGTTAGACTTTATCCATTGCCTCAGGAACTAGCTACATTGCTGAAATTATTGACTTTGATTCATAAGATATGTTCTAAGTTTTTTATGATCTAATCTTTTCCCCCAAGTGGCTTATCTTCATAGTACAGATGTTAAAAAAACATACTTTCCTACTCTGTTTGGGTGTCTTTTTTTTTTTTTTAAGATTTTATTTATTTATTTGTCATAGAGAGAGAAGCGAGAGCGAGCACAGGCAGACAGAGTGGCAGGCAGAGGCAGAGGGACAAGCAGGATCCCTGCCAAGCAAGGAGCCCGATGTGGGACTCGATTCCAGGACGCTGGGATCATGACCTGAGCCGAAGGCAGCTGCTTAACCAACTGAGCCACCCAGGTGTCCCTGTTTGGGTATCTTTTAAAAAATACAGCTTTATATGTCCTTTTTCCAATTGTTATTATGAGTATCTTTTCTTTTTTCTTTTTTTTTCCCTTTCTTTATCATACAATGTAGGAGAAGTCTATTTTGCAACTACCCATTTTGAGTCATTCAGATCTTCCTCAATTAAATCATTTGCCTTTGAGTAACTTCGTTTTCTTTCTCACCAACCACTGAGACATTGAAGATTTTTTTATCTTCATATACAAATATTAGAAATAATTATAATATAATTATAAATAATTGATGTTTGAATGATAAATATATAGTAGATAAATAGTTGCAATGATAAAATTCCTGCTCTTTAGGAATTTTCAAACTAAAGTAGCTAAAATAGTTTGGAATATATCTATAAGACAACACCTTGGATTTTTTTTAAACTCTTAATATTTTAGGCCCCAGTTGCTTTCCTCAGAGAATAATAATACTTGTTCCAACTATTTTGAGGGTTATCATGAATTCATGGCTATGTGATCCTTTTGTAGATTACTATCTACATTATTATATTTGATATAAAGGCTATTCTTGATATAGTGCATACTGATAATGCAATTAAACCACACATCTGGACACAATGAATAGCAAAGGGGTATGTACATCCCTCTGTGTCCACATGTCTATGGTGAAACATGATTAAAGAAGGAAAAGAGAAGAGTCATAAAAGAAAATTCTATTGTCACTCTCAGGATATCCCCAGAAAGGATATAAAGAAAGAGAAGACAAGTAACAAGTAACATAGTAAAAACTTAAATACATTTAAGAGGAGGGGGGAAAAAGTTAAATGTGAACTTCAAGAAATATGGATTCTCAATGAATGATTATTCCATGAATGAACAAATTTGGATACGGTAGCAGAAAGTCAATAGCTTTTTTTCTTGTACCATTTCTATAGAAAACCTTAGGAATAGGATAACCACAATGAGTTGGTTGAGGTAGGAGTATTGATAAAAAGAGCTTACCTGCTTTTGACAGAGATGAAAATTATTCTTGGAATGGAAGTTGGTCTGCAGAGAGGAAGGCTAATGTGGCTCCTTCCTAAAAGTACTGATTTTATATTCTTTATCTTTGAATCAGTTGAGATTTTCATTTCAGACATTCATCTCACTTTTCAAGCTGTTTAAAGTTTAAAATTAGCATCATTACATCAGAACAAAATCTCTTGCTAAGTCATAGCTCAACTTTATATATTCAGTGGATTTTTTAAATCCATGAATCACCAAATAGTGTTGATGGATGACATACCTTCATTCCTATACTTCTTGCCAAGTAAATTTGTTTTTTTGCTTAAATGTTTGTTCTTGTCATAGTCTAAATTTCAAGCATATTTCCACAACTACTAAGGAGTTGTGGTTTTAGATCATGATTAAAACAAAGATGGATCTCCCTATATTTTTCTTTTGTTCCAAAGTGTTTAATTGTGTCATTTTTGGAGAGTGTAGCAAGTACCACATATGCTTCCTTGGGAAGAAACAAAAAATTCAGATATTTTATTAATTAGGGTACCAGCATGCTATGCTTCTTTCTTCACATATTTCACTTCCTGAAGTCATTCCTCCAGTAGCTAGCTAAAGCATATTTGTTGATTCCTTGAATGTATTTATTATGCCTTTACACTTAGGTTGTTCAGCTGTGTTTTTAAATGTAAGGAAAAAAATAATTTTTTAGAATGTGAAGAGAAGTCCCAGGACAACACGTCCAGAGAGCACACAGGTTTGGAGCAGAAGGATGGAGGGCCCTAGAAACAATGAAACCAAGGGAAAAACCATCTGACATGTTTGAGCATTTGGAAGAATTGTTGCTTATGCATTTCATAGCTTTGTTAAAGCATCTGGGAAAAATAAAGGTGCACAAAAATTTAATTTTTAAAAGAGGCAATTATTAACTCCAGAAAAAAACAAAAAGTTATATGAGAAAGAAAACATCACCGTGAAGTACTTGGGTTACATCAAGTTATACATAACTAAAATAGGATGAATATTGATTATAGAATTTGACCCAAAATATTATAGCTCAATTGGGAGGATGAATTCAAGGGAAAGCAGAGGGTATAAGAGAGCTCAACTACCATAACGGAAGTTTATAGACCCCTAACCCTGTGTTTTAGCAACAAATCACGATGATTCATTGTAAGTAGAGTAGTCATAATTTATCACATTAAGACACTTTTGAGAGTAAAGGAGACTGTTGGTAATAATTATGCCAAGACAACAAGCATAAACTGTAATTGATTAGCAAAGTTGGTATATGTCACTGTAATTATAAGCATATTATTTTAGAGGTAAATGCTAATGAGACAGCAAGTTAAGTTGAAAACATCTCTAGGGAATGGGATTGGATTGTTCAGGAGACTGCTGATTTTTAATATAAATCTTTTAATGTTATTTGATTTAAAACAATGATTATGCATTGTATTGATCAACTTAAAATTTAAAATTTAGAGATTAGATTAGTCTTGCCTAGTTGTTTTTGGTATGAACCAGAATGTCCCTTACTGTCAGCCGGAGGCCATATCTGAGTTCTGCTGTAATATTTATTTATACTATTCATTTGATGTTTCTCCCTCTAAGAAAAGATGCAATTGGCTAGTAAATACTCAGTTCTGTTTGTCTTTCAAAAAGGGCTTTGCCACAAAGTAGATGCTTATTAAATAGTTGTTAATGAATAAAAGAAAGATTCGGTAATTTCAAAGGCAGAAGAACTTTCTTGAAGCCAGGTTTATGGACAGTATTTTCGAGTACAGGTGTAATGGTCAGGCAGGCTTATCCTGAGTGTCTGGGATTCACCAGATGGCGATCCTGTAAACAACTTGGAAAAGGGAGACCTCTTTACAAAATTTAACTTTAGAGAGAAGAATTTTGACACTCTTGCAGAGATTCCCTTATGACAATGTTACCTAAAATAATAAAAACTAAACTTTTAGAAATCATAGCCTGTAATGTGTGCCTTTAGGGATGAAGGGTTTTTGTTTTTACTGCCAAATTGATGCTTGTTAGTTTGTAACTTCCCCAAATTTTCATACTCAGTCTTTTCTTTCTTGTTATTTGAACACAAGATTAAATCTTGGAGGAAGGGGGACTGAACATATTTTCTTTTGGGAACCATTTTCAAAACCTAATGTACTATACTAAGAGAGCTTGGGATCAGTGATGAACACCAGAGGGTAAACACCCAGTTCAGAGTATTTGCAGTAGAAATATGACCAATAGGTCATGAAGCTGCAGCTCACTGTTTCTCAGGATATTTGTTCTCTAAATTGAAATTATTATGGAAAAAAAGTGGAGAGAGAAAGAAAAAAATTGGGACTGGAAGCAAAACAGAAACAAGAAAGAAATGAGGGCAGTAACACAGATACATCTTTTGGAAATCAGGTTGAACTCAGCATACCTAACTAGCATCTTACTAACTTTTTTAAGGAGAGTCCTCTGTCAGAAACAAGCACAAAAACTTTTTAAAAAAAATGTAAAAACCACTCTTCTTAATCTGAAACCATGTTTTCTCAATGTGTAAGTATTTATATTACATCAGTTCTTTGAAGTAGGTTTATTTCATGATGTTTTCCTTGATCCCCAGAGTCTATCTCTGATATAACAAATTCTGGCTGAGTGTTTCTCTTATGCATAGCATCTTCGGTGACAGCTTTTATTACTCATATGTAATTGTCTGTTTACTTGTCAGTATCTTTCACTAAATTTCAAGCCATGGGAAGATGCTATTCTGTTTTGATCATCATTGAATGCCCCATGTTCAGGGCTTGGCACATAGTGAATGTTCAATCAATATTTGCTGAATAAATGAATAAATTAATTATGTTATTCTTTTTTACTTTATATCTACAGGAGCCACTGTCTCTGAAAATAACGTGTGTTCACTGAAGACTTGACTCAGACAATAAATTTGTGAATTTGGCAACTGTCAAAGCTCTCCAGCCAGAGAGAACAAGACAGTGGATATTGTGACAGCTGGTAGGCATTTCTCCCAGCTTAGGGGAGCTTAAAGCAGGTCTCAGGAGCAACCACAGAGGGCTGGGCCAATTAGACAAAGGGAAAACCGAAGATTAACTTTAGGCCTTAACACATCCCCCCCTTTTTTTTCTGTGACCGTTACTTAGTTCATTGCCTAAGCTATGAAGCAACTCTGGGGAAATATAAATTACAGCAAGAAAGTGCACTATATCCTTCACCTGGCAACAGGCTTAGTAAATTTGGCTTATTTCTGAGCTGGTATGTGCTGCCTGGATATTGTGATCTGAGCTGTTTCAGACTGTAATAACCAGGAGGGTTTTTCATTATCTTTAGTAAGAATTCAGTAGCAATCACTTAGATTAGCCACAGTATTTAATTTATTGAGGGAGGAGGTGGTGGTCACAGAGGATAGGAGTCAAAAGAAGAGTAAATTATGCTCTGAACCAGGGATGATGTCCCTATTTATTGCATAATGTGCCCCAACCCCAATGAAGGTGACACTACTTATCACTAGTAGCAGACATGTACATTATTTTATTTTGATTATTGTTGTTATAATGAGGATAGAATTCTACCAGTCTATTAGTGCTCCCTTTCCTGATTCCCTTTGTGTGATTTGGCAGATACATTTGAGAGGTAGTAGTTCCTAATGAGGAGATGGAATTTGAGCTATCACCATCAATAAGGATTGGGCCTTGCTCTTGTTCTGTCATTCAACAAATATTTATTGAACACCTATTATGGGGCCAGACATTATTCTAAGTACTGGGAAAATAATAGTAAATAAAAGAGAAGTTTTATTTATCAAGTAAGACAGGCAATAAACACTAAATAAGTAAATTGTGTAGCATATTTAAAGGTGATAAATGACAGAAAAGAAAAATCAGAGAAAAGTGTACAGGCGTGTGAGTAGGCAGGGTGGGGAGTCACAATTTTAAATGGGGAGAAAAATATAGGCCTTATTGTAAGATGGCATTTGAGCAAAGGCTTGGAGGTGGTGAGGAAGTAAGTTTGGAAGGCATATGGAAGAAGAGGCCCTGCAATGGGCACTTTGCTATCATGTTTGAGGAACACCAAGTTGTTGTGGTTCAAGGGGAGAGAGTGAGGTGGAAGGTAGAGAAGAGATGAGGTATGGGGAGCCCCTAGAAGACTGTAAGTAGAGGAATGACTTATCTGAGTTTCTTTCAAAAATCTGGCTGCTATTTTGAAAATGATGTCTAGGGAGTATGGCAGAGATGACTGGCAAGTGACCCAAGTCCATTCTCCTTCTTCCTCAGTGTAGAGTTGTCAGTGGAAGTGGCATTTCCTAATCATCTTGGAATGCAGATATGGTCATCTGACGAGGAAAGAACAGAGCTGCCATTGGCCAGAGAACTAAATGTGCACTGGCAAGAGGCTTTAAAGACTTGAAATTGGCCTCTGACTATTGCATAAGAAAGAAGTCAAGGTGCTGTTCTTTAAGCCACTGAGATTTGGGGGTCCATTTGTTACGGCAACCCAGCTGACCCTAACTAAGAAAAACGTCGAGGACAAAACCAGGAAGACCTATAAGAAGCTGTGGCACTAATTTAGGTGAGAGACTATGGTGGCTTGAACCAAGTAGAGGTAGCAGAAAATGAATCCTAAATATATTTTGAATTTAGAGCCCACAAAATTTCATGACAGATTGGATGTGGGGTATAACAGAAAAAGGGGAGGCAAGTTTGATTTTATGATTTAGGGATTGATGCATTATAAGTTTGGGAAGACAGCAGATGAAACAGATTTGAAGGGATAAATTGGAATTGAGTTGTGGATCTATAAATTTGAGATAATTTTTAGTCTCCAAGTGAAAATGTTGAATAGATATGTAGATATATAGGTTTTAAGTTCAGGGAAAATGTCTGGCCAAGGTTATTGATTTGGAGTCATCAGTGTGTAAATTGGTGAGGTCACCACGGGAATGAGGACAGTTACAAGAAGAGGTCAAAGGACTGGGGCCACTTCATCTTTATGAGGTTGGACAATGGAGAGAAATCAGCAAAATGACGAAGTAGGAGAAATGAAAAAGAAGGAAAAACAAAAGTGTGGTGTGCTGGAAGATACTGACCTACTATGCTTGGATGTGCAGAGGTCCATGCTAAAGATCAGGACCCACAAAATGTTTCCTTGCCTCTTAGGAGCAAGGGAAAGATATGACAACCAGTGAGACTATGAAGAGAACAACCTGTGGCCCAACAGGAAAGAGCTGAGAGAGCAGAGAACACTCTGGAAACAACAGTGGTAGGCTGGGAAATTTTTGGATTCTGTTCTGTGAAAGAAAAGAGGGAGATAAAAAATATTTTTTGAGCAACAGTGATAATCAGTTCCATGTTTTAGATGCATTTTGGAGAAGATGAAAATTTAGTAGGTATTTCTGAAACCAGTAAGCTGAGCTGGAGATGAGTCCTTCATCTTGAGTAGCCTTGGGATCAATATCCCAGTGACTTTTTTTTTTTTAAGATTTTATTTATTTATTTGACAGAGAGAAATCACAAGTAGGCAGAGAGGCAGGCAGAGAGAGAGGGGGAAGCAGGCTCCCCACCAAGGAGAGAGCCTGATGCGGGGGCTCGATCCCAGGACCCTGAGATCATGACCTGAGCCGAAGGCAGAGCTTTAACCAACTGAGCCACCCAGGCACCCCTAAAAATAATAATAATAAAAAAGAAATTCTCCAACTCAACATCAGAAAAACAAATAATCCAATTAAAAAATGGCCAGAAGACTTGAACAGACATTTCTCCAAAGAAGATATGGCCAATAGACACATGAAGAGACTCTCAACATGACTTATCGTCAGGGAAATGCATATCAAAACCACAATGAGATATCACTTCAGACCTGTCAGAATGGCTAAAATTAAAAACTGTGGAAACAAATATTGGTAAGGATGTAAAGAATAAGAACCCTTGTGCACTATTGGTTGGAATACAAACTCGTGCAGCCACTGTGGAAAACAGTATGGAGTTTCCTCAAAAAGTTTAAAATAGAGCTACCTTACAATCCAGTAATCACACTACTGGGTATTTACCTGAAAAATATAAAAACACTAATTCAAAGTGATATATGTACCCCTGTATTCTTCCCCAGTTGAACCTCCAGAAGAGAGCATAACTAGGCCAACACCTTGAATGTACACTTATGAGGCCCTGAACAGAGGACTCAGCTAAACTGTACCTAGACTCTTGATCCAAGAAACTATGAGATAGTAAATTGTCTTGTTTTAGGCCACTAGCCTTGTGGTAATTCATTATGCACCAATAGATAATAATACATTGCTAAACTCCCCAAAAGATGTTTAGCATCTTCTAAATTTTCATTATTTAGTGATGTAGAATTCTACATAACAACTTACAAAGTGTCAGTACAAGGCATTCTTTTTTTTTATTAATTATTTTTATTTTTTGCCCCAGGGTACAGGTCTTTGGATCATCAGGCTTACATGTTTCATAGCACTCACTATATCACATACCCTCCCCAATGTCCACAACCCAGCCACCCTCTCCACACCGCCACCCCCCAGCAACCTTCAGTTTGTTTTGTGAGATTAAGAGTCTCTTATGGTTGTCTCCCTCCTGATCCCATCTTGTTTCATTTTTTCCTTCCCTAACCCCCAAACCCCCCACCCTGTCTCTCAAATTCCTCATATCAGGGAGATCATACGATAATTGTCTCTCTGATTGACTTGTTTTGCTCAGCATAATATCCACTAGTTCCATCCATGTCATTGCAAATGGCAAGATTTCATTTCTTTTGATGGCTGCATAGTATTCCACTATATATATATATATATATATATATATATATATATATATATATCACATCTTCTTTATCCATTCAGCTGTTGATGGACATCTAGGTTCTTTCCATAGTTTGGCTATTGTGGACATTGCTGCTATAAACATTCGGGTGCATGTTCCCCTTTGGATCACTACATTTGTATCTTTAGGGTAAATACCCAGTACTGCAATTGCTGGGTCATAGGGTAGCTCTATTTTCAACTTTTTGAGGAACCTCCATGCTGTTTTCCAGAGTGGCTACATCAGCTTGCATTCCCACCAACAGCGCAGGAGGGTTCTCCTTTCTCCTCATCTTCGCCAACATCTGTCATTTCCTGATTTGTTAATTTTAGCCTTTCTGACTGGTGTGAGGTGGTATCTCACTGTGGTTTTGATTTGTATTTCCCTGATGCCGAGTGATGTGGAGTACTTTTTCATGTGTCTGTTGGCCATCTGGATGTCTTCTTTGCAGAAATGTCTGTTCATGTCCTCTGTCCATTTCTTGATTGGATTATTTGTTCTTTGGGTGTTGAGTTTGGTAAGTTCTTTATAGATTTTGGATACTAGCCCTTTATCTGATATGTCATTTACAAATATCTTCTCCCATTCTATCAGTTGTCTTCTGGTTTTGTTCACTGTTTCCCTTGCTGTGCAAAAGCTTTTGGTCTTGATGAAGTCCCAATAGTTCATTTTTGGCCTTGCTTCCTTTGCCTTTGGCGATGTTTCTAGGAAGAAGTTGCTGTGGCTGAGGTCGAAGAGGTTACTGAATACAAGACATTCCTATAGAGTATCTTTGGCTGTGGTCCATTTTCGTTTAGTTGCTCTACAATCACCTTGAGAGGTTGATTGTTGATGAAAGTGCCTAACAGTCATAATATGCTTTAGTTTGATCAGATAGGATCATTGATGTCTGAGGATTTATAAAAATATCCTATTGACTTATTTTCTTCCCATTCATACACTCCATCTCCTGTAACATTTCCCCAATTTCTCTACAGAGACTAAATTTAACTTTATTGTTTTATTTTTTATATTGCTCAAATTCTTCCAATCAACATCTTTCATAAAGAGTTCTATGAAGTTTCTCAATATCCTCCACAAGACTACTTACTCATCACATTTAAATATCTTTGAATGCATAAAATTACTCTAGAGTATTATAAACTATATATAATGTATAAATATATATAATGTAGAAAAGACAGGAAGAATGGTAACATTTGTATTAGTCAACCAAAAATTTAGAAGTTACATTTTTTAACTTATTTCTATACCTCTAAGTTTCTTTATTAAACATTTTAATTATTAATATAAATCCATTTATCCTGTGGTTGTGTAATTGGCAAGTTATTATAAAAGATATATATTGGCAAGTTATTATAAAAGATGTTTAGGAACATATTTCCTAACTTATCCTTTTAATGACATTACCTTAATAGAGAGGACTTTGTGTCAATGTTACTCATTTTCTGTCCTAAGGAAATCTAGTTCTCTCATGTGTCAACTTCAGCTGGGAAAACCCACTGGGCCAAAATCATTAAACCAACAAATAATTCTGCTACCAGTTCCCCAAGAGCTGTGATTGGCCCTATCTGTACAGTGTCAGAGGAACACTACAGGAAGACTTAAAGATTAAATAGTTTAGTATTAAACTTGCTGACAAACTATCCTGGCAGATTCCTGCCATTATTTTCTCCTGCAGAAATCAATCCAGTTTTAACAACCTCTGACATTTCAAGAAGAGTATTTCTCCTGTAGATTTTGATTATATTGAGTACTGCACTCAACATATTCATCATGATGGATTGAGCAACCACCCTCCTTATCTTTAGAATGTGCTGAGCACTGATGCTTTAGATTCCAAACTCAACTCCAAATGTCTCTGCAAATTGAAATAGTCATCTGAGATAGTTTGAGATGTTAATTAAGCACAACAATTAAATAGATTCTCCACAAGATTGGGGGGTCCATTTAAAAACAATTAGTATCACCTTCTTTCTTTTTTTAGTATTACCTTAATCATTCAATAAACATAGGTAATCTTTGTCTTGAGACCAAATGGTGGAAGAAATTTCCCCACTTCCAACTGGCTCCACTCAACAGGAGTTGAACTGCCTGTGTATCATTTGTATTGTAGGCCACAAAGTTATTATTTTAATAACAACAATAATAAAATAATAAAATAATACAATACAAAATAGTATAAAAATAACAAAATAATAACAAAAGTAGTTATTATTTTAACAAAATCTGTACAGTGGAATCTCACTATTTGCTACCTGCTAATAAAAAAGATAATATAAAATACTGTCCAAAGGGACTTACCATGAACTATCAGAATGTCACAAATTGAAAGCTGAAAGTCCTATAAAATGATCAAAATTTCAGCATTTGCTCATTCTGAAGTCATTCATTCTGAATGATCCTATTGTTTCTTCAAGGGACTCCCCATCTACTGTGTAACTTCTATGATAAGGAAAGAAGTCATTAGGGTCTCCCTTAGAGAGCTAGATGAAATTATTTTCTAAAACCAGCCAACTTAGTTTTTCATCCTGTTTAAGTGCATCTACATGAAGTTGTGCCTCAGTGTTCCCCCACTTTGTTCTACCAAACATTTAGGGCTCCAAATTTTGATGCTTACCAGATTTCCAATCACTTTCCTTCTCCTTCCTTTTCTATCCAAAGAATCTGGCTCATTTCATACAAAAATATATAAGGTAGGTTGCGTCTAGTTTGCTAGTGTGACTCACTTCACAAAAGTATGATGAATCCTGACGGATTTATGAAGATATAAAAAGAATCTTCATCAGCAAATCCTGCTCTTGCACCCAGACTATGACAGAGCTTCCTACACCCCAGGAAGAGAGCCCATCTGGTTCTATTCTCCCTGATTCCTTAACGTCATTCTCCTGACAATTCCTTTTTTTTTTTTTTAAGATTTTATTTATTTGACAGAGAGAGATCACAAGTAGACAGAGAGGCAGGCAGAGAGAGAGGGAAGCAGGCTCCCTGATGAGCAGAGAGCCCGATGCGGGACTTGATCCCTGGACCCTGGGATCATGACCTGAGCCGAAGGCAGCGGCTTAACCCACTGAGCCACCCAGGCGCCCCCTGACAATTCCTTTTTAAATATTCTTTTAAGTCTAATGGTTTGAACTTCATTGAGCCTCAAAATCACCTGGAGGGCTTGTTAAAATACAGCTTATCAGGCTCCTCCCTCAGAATTTGGGATTCACTGGGGTGGGGTAGGCCTGAGGATCTGTAGAGGCAACAAGTTCCCAGGTGATGCTGATGCTGCTAGTCCAAGGACCACACTTTGAGATCCATGGTTTTAGGAGATGCTTCTCAACCCTGACTGTACATTAAAACTATCTGTGCACATTTTTCCCCCTTTACTGTATTTATTTTTATTTATATAGTTTTTTATTTCAAGTCTTTGTTTAAATTCCAGTTAGTTAACATACAGTGTAATATTAGTTTCAGGAGAAGAATTTAGTGATTCATCACTTACACATAACACCCAGTGCCCATCACACGTGTCCTCCTTAATACCCATCAGTCATTTAACCCATCCCACCCCCACCTCCCCTCCAGAAACCCTCCACTTGTTCTCTATAGTTAAGAGCCTCTTTCATGGTTTGCCTCTCTCCACCACCCTTGCCCCCACCCTGGATGTATGAGAAGTCACATGTGACCAGGGTCCTCCCATGACACAGGAAATCAGAATTTCTTAGGCGTGGGCCCTAGGGGCTGTTTTTTTTTGTTTGTTTGTCTCACTCTTTTTTTCTTTTAGCAGCTCCCAGGGGATTCTAATATGTGACCAGGGTGAGAATTGCTGCAATAGGAGGAGCTGGTGCTAAAAAGAGATGCAGTTTGGGGAGAGATTTAAAAAAAATGTCTTGACGCAAAACCTTCTCCAGAGATTTTGCCTTTTAAGTAAAGAATGCATCCCTTAATATTTTAGGAACATTAAAAATATTTCAAAAGCCATTATACATTAGTTTATGTCTCTTATCCCTGGAACTTATTGGTGTTCAATAAATAATAAAGAATTATAGTAGCCATAATAACAAATCTTTCATTTCTGGTTGCTGCAATTAGGTGACTAGAAATTTAATTATGCAATTTCTTATGGCAAGATAAATGTACCATTTTCTATGAGAGAATAAAATTTGCAAGATATGAGCACACCAAAGACTTAATAAATGGCATGGAAAACTTAACTATCAAGAGAGTAATTATCAGGAGACCTCAACTGAGTAAAATCAGAGCCTCTCAGTGGATCTGAGCTATGAATAAATGTGCGCTGTGGTATAAGTCTCAATTCCTCCTAATAGACAATGGGATCTTACATATTTTTTCTAAGATACCTGATTTTAAATATAGACCTTGTCTGAAGTTTTAAAACTCTGATTGTGAAAGTTAGAAGCAATGTACTGGATTCTCATTCCACAAGACTATGCAGATTCTACGGGAAGAAGTCAGGTTATTGTGACCTGTTTGCTTGCAGGTCAGGTTTGTTTTCCTGTGGCCTAGCACAGCACTGGGCATGTAATAGATGCTCCAGAAACAGTCACCAAATTTAACTAAATTATGTTGCTCTTTTTCAGAGGAAGTAAATGTACTTTTAAGGAATTTTCCTGTTTAATTTTTATTTTTTAAAGAATTTTATTTATTTGACAGAGAGAGATCACAAGGAGGCAGAGAGGCAGGCAGAGAGAGAGGGGGAAGGAGGTTCCCCGCTGAGCAGAGAGCCCGATGCTGAGCTCAATCCCAGGACCCTGGGATCATGACCCGAGCCGAAGGCAGAGGCTTAACCCACTGAGCCACCTAGGTGCCCCTTTAATTTTTATTTATAACGATGTAATAGATGCACATAGTTTAAAAAGTCATGGCTTGTAATAAAAATGATCAGTCATTTGTTCCATCCTCCCTCAACCCCCAAATTCTGTCCCCCAGACATTTTCTGGTCTGCCAACCATTTCTTCTGAAGTTTCTATCCATATTTGTGCATCAAAGTCCCTACAAAAAAATTTCTTGATAGAAAACTAATAATATATTTTGATTAAAAAAATTTTAAAGCGGAGTTTGATAGAAACTCATTGGGCAGGTGGCAATTGTCCAAATGAATTCAGTCAAATGAGTTCCTTAAGGGCTTTTGTCCTTGGGTTGCACAAGGTCAGTTGCAGAGAAGTTAGTCATGGGGTGGTTTAGAAGTTAACAGGGTCTGGGGAGGGATTGGTGGAGTTTTGTAAACTCACATTTATCTGGGGTCATTGGTTTGGTACCTGAGGCAAGACTAGTTGTGGAAACAGTATGTGATGTATGCTTCCAGAGCACGTGAGTCCCTAAGAGCTGCTATTTAAGGAACTCTTGAATATACTGACATTGAAAGTGCAAAGGATAACATATTAGAAACTGTTCTAAATTTATAAATTAGCCAAGACACAGAAAAGATGCTTGTTTCCTACTGTAAGTTCTATAAGACTAAGGCAAGCACTGTTCAAAGTACTCTTGATAACAAAACATTTAACTCAATGTTTCTAATGTTTTAAATTATAATGGGCTATATAGATACTAATGTTACTATTATTTCATTTCCTCTTATGTTTATAACTAACAGTAAGAGTTTTAATGTTTTGGCAAAAATTTTAAAGGTCATGGAACAATCATAATTTTCCCACCAGCTTTAAGATTGCTTTGCAGAGTGTAGCACCTACAGGGAAAACTAGAGGGAGATGGATGTTGAGAGAATGAGAAGGAAGGGGAAAAAAAGGCATCCATGGATTACAGTACCTACAGCCAAGCTGCAGCCCAGCAGGGCTACAGTGCATACACTGCCAGGCCACTCAAGGATAGGCACAGAATCCCCTGGTAATCGGGCAGAAAAGTTATGGAACCTATGGACAGCCCACTGATGTCAGCTATACCCAGGCACAGTCCACTGCAACATACGGACAGACCACCTTGCAACTTTTTATGGACCTGCTCCTGCTGGTTATTCTACTCCAACAGCCCCCCACCCCCACCCCAGGTGTATAGTCAGTCTGTCCAGGGGCACAGAACTGGTGCTTACGATACCACCACTGCTGTGGTCACTACCACCCAGGCCTCCTATGCAGCTCAGTCTGCATATGGCCCTCAGCCTTCTTACCCAGCCTATGGGCAGCAGCCAGCAGCCACTGCACCTGCAAAACCACAGGATGGTAACAAACCTGCTGAGACTAGTCAACCTCAAACTAGCACAGGGGTTTACAACAAGCCCCATTTAGGATATGGACAGAGTAACTACAGTTATCCCCAGGTACCTGGGAGCTACACATGCAGCCAGTCACAGCACTACCGTCTTATCCTCCTACCAGCTATTCCTCTACATAGCTGGCTGACTACTTATAATCAGAACAGTTACCTTCAGCGAACACCAATGGGCAGCCGAGCACAATGGACAACAGAGTTCCTATGGCAACAAAGCAGCCATGGGCAGCAGCTGCCCACTAGTTACTGCCCCTTGGCCCTCTCCCCCACCACCAAACTGAATCCTACAGCTAGGCTCCAAGGCAATATAGACAGTAGATCAGCAACTACGGGTATCAGAGTTCATTCTGACAGGACTACCCCAGTAGCATGGGTGTTTATGGTCAGGAGTCTAGAGGATTTTCCGGATCAGGAGAGAACCAGAGCATGAGTTGCCCTGATAATCGGGGAAGGGGAAGAGAATTTTATTGGTGGAAGCATGAGCAGAGGTGGGCGGGGTGGAGGATGCAGTGGAATGGCCGCTGGAGAGCGAGGTGGCTTCATTAAGCCTGGTGAACCCATGGCTGAAGGACAAGATCTTGATCTAGGCCTACTTGCAGATCCACATGAAGACTCTGACAACAGTGCAATTTATGTGCAAGGCTTATATGACAATGTGACTAGAGAAGCTGGGAGACTTCTTTAAGCAGCATGGACTTGTTAAGAATAACAAGAGAACCAGACAATGCATTATCCCTGTCTACTTGCACAAGGAAACAGGAAAGCCCAAAGGTGATGCTACAGTGTCCTATGAAGACCCACCAACTGCCAAAGCTGCCATGGAGTGGTTTGCTGGGAAAGATTTTCAAGGGAGCAAATTTAAGGTTTCTCTTCCTTGGAAGAGGAATGGCATGTGGGGTGGTATGCCTCCCTGTGAGGGCAGAGGGATACCACTGCCACTTTGTGGAGGTCCAGGGGGCCCAGGAGGTTCTGAAGGCCCTATAGTCACATGGAGGCTGTGGAGGAGACAGAAGTGGCTTTCCTTCAAGGGGGCCCTGGGGTTCCTGAGAGAACCCATCTGGAGGAGGAAGAAATGTCTAGCTGGACACTGGCAGTGCCCCAGTCTGGGTGTGGAAACTGAAACTTTGCCTAGAGAGCAGAAAGAAACGGTATAAAGTCTTGAAGCCTGAAGGCTTCCTTCCATCACCCTTTCCACATCCCCCGGGGCGGGGGGGTGTCACTGTGGCAGAGGTGGCCCTGGTGGCACGCTGGGAGGAAGAGGTGTCCTCATGGACCACGGTGTTCCTGGTGGAGTGTTCAGAGGTGGCTGTGGTGGAGACAGAGGTGGCTCCTGTAGTGGCTGGGGCATGGACTGAAGTGGCTTTGGTGGAGGAGGGCAAGGTGGCCCTAGTGGGCCCCCTGGACCTTTGATGGAACAGTTGGGAGGAAGAAGAGGTGGGCATGGAGGACCTGGAAAAATGGATAAACGCGAGCACCATCAGGAATGTAGCAATGCAGAGACACGCAGAGCTGCGTTGACTGCCAGATTTATTTTTTTTTAAACCAGAAAATGTTTTAAATTTATAATTCCATATTTATAATGTTATTATGATTACTCCTTATCTGTACTTTAGTATTTTTTACCATTTGTGAAGAAACATTAAAAGAAGTTAAATGGGGGGAAAAAAGATTGCTTTTCAGTTTCAGCTTGCATGGCCATGTTTACGGTGCCACACTATTGTGCAAAGAAGAATAGCCTGTAAATGAAATGGAGAACCGCGTTTCCTCTCTTTCCCCTACACCTGCCTGCCCTCTGCTGGAGGTGCCAAAAATTAGTGACATTGTCCAAAGACTCGAAATACACTGTACAGGTGGTTTTCAACCTTTTATTCTTCCCTGCCCTACCCTTCACTGCCAGCCTTGAAGGGATGCAAAGCATTCCCATCAGAAGCAAGGATGTTCCAACTCTTAGCTGAATCAGTTGTTATATCCAGATTGTGGAGAAGACTGGTGCCATTAAGCAATCACATTCATATAACCTAATTCTCTTAATTTAATTCTGGGCATGGAGTGTAACCTTCTGATAAAGCCTACTGTTGGAAGAGATGTTGAAAGTTATTTTGTTCAACTATTTTTACTTTTACTTCTATTGCATAACTAAATTTTTTTCCTGCATTCTAAAAGTAAGCTCAGAGATAATAACTTTTCAGCCTGGACTGAATTTTTGACTTATGCCAAATTTTGATTGACATTTTCTTCTCTCATTCAATCTCTGTAATTGTCCTCACAGCTTGGACAATTACTCTCAGAAATGTGTAATATTAAGAGCGACGTAAAGACATTTGTTATGACTGAGATTAAGAACTGTGTAACCTTTCAGTTTCTTTTCAGAACTTCCAGGTCCCCTTCCAGACTCTGAATTCTGAGATACTGCATTAATCTCCTCTTTTACTCCTGGTCATATCTACACCCCACCCTCCACAGTTTACCCTCCCATATAAGGTGATATCACTTCTCTGCCTAGTGATTTAGCACTGGCTAAGTCCACAGGAAATGCTGAACATTCTTTCCATTAAATGTGTGAATAAAATAATATATTTCATTTCCTTAAAGAAGAAGCTGTAGTTAGTACCACTTGGTCATCAGAACTGGACTTGAGATCCAGGCAATCTATGTATCTATAAACTTCTAGAATTCTGTTAAGAACTCTTGGCTCAAAACGAGGGGCAGAGATTATAGAACATTTAAAGATATGAAATTTAAAAATCCTTCATCTGCCTATCTCATGTTTTACTGTTGTTAGTAGTTTACATGTAATTTAGCATACAATGTGGTTTACTCTTCTTAGTTTTTTTTTTTTTCTTGTAAGAATTTGGCTCACATCTCTGACCACAAGGAAAGTTATCATCATGCCCATTTTATACTTGGGGAAATTAAGACAAATGGAGAAATAGAAAGAAATGCCTGATTTTACAATAGATCTAGGAACAGAATACTGGAGCCACTGATTTATTTCACTTCATTAGAGTAGCAATCTTGTTTTTTCTCTCTCTCCCTCTCTCTTTCCTTCCCTCCCTTTCCTCTCTTCTTCCTTTTTCTTTCTCCCTCCTTTCCTCTTTTCTTTTTTTTTCTTTGTATACTCCTTAAAGTAGTTCTGAAAAATCATGTGACTTCTCAAACATTTTTATGTCAACATCTGAATTTTTTGTCATAAATTTAAATAGTAGCAAAGAATGTAATTATATTGTAAATATTGATATATTTTTAAATTTAATTTTATTTTTTTCAGTGTTCCAGAATTCCTTGTTTATGCACTATACTCAGTGCTCCATGGAATACGTGCCTTCCTTAATACCCACCACCAGGCTCACCCATCCCCCCACTCCCCTCCCCTCCAAAATCCTCAGTTTGTTTCTCAGAGTCCACAGTCTCTCATGGTTTGTCTCTCCTGCTGATTTCCCCCAACTCACGTCTCCTCTCCATCTCCCAATGTCTTCTGTATTATTCCTTATGCTCCATAAGTAAGTGAAACCATACAATAACTGACTCTCTCTGCTTGACTTATTTCACTCAGTATAATCTCTTCTAGTCCCATCCATGTTGATACAAAAGTTGGGTATTCATCTTTTCTGATGGAGGCATAATACTCCATTGTATATATGGACCATATCTTCTTTATCCATTCATCTGTTGAAGGTCTCTTGGCTTTTTCCACAGTTTGGTGACTGTGGCCATTGCTGCTATGAATATTGGGGTACAGATGGCCCTTCTTTTATCTACATCTGTATCTTTGGGGTAAATACCCAGTATTTTAATTGAAGGGTCATAGGGTAGCTCTATTTATTTTTTTAAGATTTTATTTATTTATTTGTCAGAGAGAGAGAGAGAAAGAGCACAAGCAGGGAGAGCAGCAGGCAGAGGGAGAAGCAGGCTCCCTGCTGAGGAAGGAGCCCGACGTGGGACCCGATCCCAGGATGCTGGGATCAGACCTGAGCTGAAGGCAGACATAGCTGACTGAGCCATCCAGGCACCCTAGGATAGCTCTATTTTTAATTTCTTAAGGAATCTCCACACTGTTTTACAAAGTGGCTGCACCGACTTGTATTCCCACCAACAGTGTAAGAGGGTTCCCCTTTCTCTACATCCTCTCCAACACATGTTGTATACTGTCTTGTTAATTTTGGCCATTTTAACTGGTGTAAGGTAGTATCTCAATGTGGTTTTGATCTGAATCTCCCTGATTGCTAATGATGATGAAAATTTTTTCATGTGCTGTTAGCCATTTGTATGTCTTCTTTGGACAAGTGTCTGTTCATGTCTTCTGCCCATTTTTTGATGTGATTATCTGTTTTGTGTGTGTTGAGTTTGAGGAGTTCTTTATAGATCTTAGATATCAGCCCCTTGTCTGTCATTTGAGAATATCTTCTCCCATTTGCCCCTTTGTTTTGTTGACTGTTTCCTTTGCTGTGCAGAAGCTTTTGATCTTGATGAAGTCCCAAAAGTTCATTTTTGCTTTTGTTTCCTTTGCCTTTGGAGACATGTCTTGAAAGAAATTGCTGTGGCCTATGTTCTCCTCTAGGATTTTGATAGATTCCTGCCTCATGTTGAGGTCTTTTACCCATTTTGAGTTTATCTTTGTGTATGGTGTAAGAGAATGAGAATGAAGACACATCAGTCCAAAACCTATGGGATACAGCAAAGGCAGTCCTACCATCAAATATATAGCCATCCAAGCCTCACTCAAAAAAATGGAAAAATCCAGAATGCACCAGCTCTCTTTACACCTTAAAGAACTGGAAAATCAACAACAAATTAAGCCAACCCCATGCACAAGAAGAGAGATAATCAAGATTAGAGCAGAGGTCAATGAGGTAAAAACGAGAGATACAGTAGAACACATCAATGAAACTAGAAACTGATTTTTTGAAAGAATCAATAAGATTGATAAACCACTGGCCAACCTAATCCAAAAGAAAAGAAGAGAGGACCCAAATTAATAAAGTTATGAATGAAAAGGGAGAGATCACGACTAACACCAAGGAAATAGAAACAATCATCAGAAATTATTATCAACAGTTATATGCCAATAAGTTAAGCAACCTAGATGAAATGGATGCATTCCTGGAAACCTATAAACTTCCAAAACTGAATCAGGAAGAAATTGGCAATGTGAACAGACCAATATCTAGTAATGAGACTGAAGCAGTGATCAAAAACCTCCCAAAAAACAGAGCCCAGGACCTGATGGATTCTCTGGAGAATTCTACCAAACATTCAAAGGATAAATAATACCTATTTTCCTGAAGCTGTTTTAGAAAAATAGAAATGGAAGGAAAACTTCCAGACTCTTTCTATGAAGCCAGCATTACCCTGATCCCCAAATAAGGTAAAGACTCAACCAAAAGGGAGAATTTCAGACCAATATCCCTGATGAATACTGATGCCAAGATTCTCAACAAGATCCTAGGATCCAACAGTACATTAAAAAGATTATCCACCATGACCATGTGGGATTTATCCATGGGATGCAAGGGTGGTTCAACATTCACAAATCAATCAGTGTGATAGAACAAATCAATAAGAGAAGAGGGAAGAACCACATGGTCCTCTCAATTGATGCTGAAAAAGCATTTGACAAGATACAGCATCCGTTCCTGATTAAAATGTTTCAAAGTATAGGGATAGAGGGAACATTCCTCAACTTCATAAAATCTATCTATGAAAAACCCACAGCAAATGTCATCCTCAATGGGGAAAAGCTGACAGCCTTCCCTTTGAGATCAGGAACACGATGACAATGTCCACTCTCGCCACTGTTGTTCAACATAGTACTAGTGGTCCTAGCAATAGCAGTCAGACAACAAAAAGAAATAAAAGGTACTCAAATTGGCAAAGAAGAAGTCAAATTCTCTCTCTTCATAGATATTGGTATTTTAACAAAAACCTATTACATTAGCCTTTTATGTATACAATATAATTATGAAGGCAATTTTATATGTACTGTATTACTTTTAAAAACATGAACATGTCATTTGGGATAACATGGATGGATCTTGAGGGCATTAAGCTAAGCAAACTAAAATCAGAGAAATACGAATACTGTATGATCTCATAAGCAGAACACAGTTTGGTTGCCATAGGTGGGGGGTGGGAGGTAAGGGAGGGGGAAGTAGGGGCAGTGGCAAAATGAGTGAAAATGGTCAAAAGGGATAAATTTCTAGTTTTAAAATAAGCACAGGCATGTAATATATAGCTTGACAACTATATATTAATAGATTATATGTACAAAAGTTGCTAAGAGGGTAGATCTTAAAAGTGCTCATCACAAGAAAAAAAATTATAATGATGTACAGAGACAGATGTTAATTGGATCTATTGTGGTGATCATTTTGTAAGAAATACATATACCGGGGCACCTGGGTGGCTCAGCGGGTTAAGCCTCTGCCTTCGGCTCAGGTCATGATCTTAGGGTCCTTGGATCGAGCCCCGCATCGGGCTCTCTGCTCAGCAGGGAGCCTGCTTCTCCCTCTCTCTCTCTCTGCCTGCCTCTCTGCCTTCTTGTGATCTCTGTCTCTCTGTCAGATAGATAAATAAAATCTTAAAAAAAAAAAGAAATACATATACCAAATCATTATGTTGTACACCTAAAACTAATGTTACATGTCAATTTAATCTCAATATAAAAAAATGAGTAGTATTTTTTCTAACATTAGGGATTATTATTTTGTTCGTTTCTCCTTGAACTTGAATTTTTATTTTACTTTACCCACAAAATTTTGTTCTTTATATTTGAAAGCTGAAAAAAAATTTAATCTTCATACTTTTCTCCACAAAAAATATGTGTACACTGAAATTTAAAATCTATGCTTCCAGGCGCCTGCATAGCTCAGTTGGTTAAACAACTGCTTTTGGTCATGATCCCGGAGTCCCAGATTGGGTTCCCAGCTCCATGGGGAGTCTGTTTCTCCCTCTGACCTTCTCCCCTTCATGCTCTCTCTCACTGCCTCTCTCTCAAATAAATAAATAAAATCTTTTCAAAAAATAAAAAATATGCTTCCTGTATTGATAAAGCTGAGTGTTATACAATTGAACATAACATAAATGCATTGTTAAATTTAGTAATTATTAAAAAATGTGAAATGTTACTAGAATTGTATCTCCTTTTTTAATTATAATTTTGTTTTTTTTTTCAGTGTTCCAAAATTCATTGTTTGTGCACCACACCCAGAGCTCCATGCAATATGTGCCCTCCACAATACCCACCACCAGGCTCACCCCACTCTCCACCCCATCCTCCAAAACCCTCAGTTTGTCTCTCAGAGTCCACAGTCTCTCATGGTTTGTCTCCCCCTCCGATTTCCTCCAACTCACTTCATAGATCTTCTTTTTCCTTTTTTAATTAGTGCATATATCAATAGATATATATTACTTATTGCTAGAATGTAACTGGATTCTGTGGAACTGACAGCAAAAATAAGTTATTAGCCATTTTTATGTGGAAGGCTTTCAAAAGATGTATTAATGACTGTTTACTGTAGAATCCACAAACCATTCTTGTTAAGCTAATGTATATCTGAGAAATATATCACAGGATAAAATAAACTGGTAGAAAGTGGTTGACCAATGAGAACAAGCAGGAAATTAAATGCATCCAAGTAAAAAATGAATATAGATTTTCCATAACTAATTATCTTTATGAAATAGTTAATTACAAATTTTCTCTTATGAATCCTAATGAATGTGTAAGAAAATATAAAATAATAAGTTGCAATACTCTCTAATGCTTGAAAAAGTAATAGTGATCAGCAAAAATACTCGGGGGGAATTTTCATCTCCTCCTTCTTAAAATTATGCAGCTGATGCACATGGAACATTCTCCAGAATAGATCACATTCTTGGTCCTAAATCAAGTCTCAACCGGTATCAAAAGATTGGGATCATTCCCTGCATATTTTCAGACCACAATGCTCTAAAGCTAGAACTCAATAACAAGAGGAAATTTGGAAAGAACCCAAATACATGGAGACTAAACAGCATCCTTCTAAAGAATGAATGGGTCAACCAGGAAATCAAAGAAGAATTGAAAAAATTTATGGAAACAAATGATAATGAAAACACAACAGTTCAGAATCTGTGGGACACAACAAAGGCAGTCCTGAGAGGAAAATATATAGCAGTACAAGCCTTTCTCAAGAAACAAGAAAGGTCTCAGGTACACAACCTAACCCTACACCTAAAGGAGCTGGAGAAAGAACAAGAAAGAAACCCTAAACCCAGCAGGAGAAGAGAAATCATAAAGATCAGAGCAGAAATCAATGAAATAGAAACCAAAAAAACAATAGAACAAATCAACGAAACGAGGAGCTGGTTCTTTGAAAGAATTAATAAGATTGATAAACCCCTGGCCAGACTTATCAAAAAGAAAAGAGAGAGGACCCAAATAAATAAAATCATGAATGAAAGAGGAGAGATCACAACGAACACCAAAGAAATACAGACAATTATAAGAACATACTATGAGCAACTCTACGCCAACAAATTTGACAATCTGGAAGAAATGGATGCATTCCTAGAGACATATAAACTACCACAACTGAACCAGGAAGAAATAGAAAGCCTGAACAGACCCATAACCAGTAAGGAGATTGAAACAGTCATCAAAAATCTCCAAACAAACAAAAGCCCAGGGCCAGACGGCTTCCCGGGGGAATTCTACCAAACATTTAAAGAAGAACTAATTCCTATTCTCCTGAAACTGTTCCAAAAAATAGCAATAGAAGGAAAACTTCCAAACTCATTTTATGAGGCCAGCATCACCTTGATCCCAAAACCAGACAAGGATCCCAACAAAAAAGAGAACTACAGACCAATATCCTTGATGAACACAGATGCAAAAATTCTCGCCAAAATACTAGCCAATAGGATTCAACAGTACGTTAAAAGGATTATTCACCATGACCAAGTGGGATTTATTCCAGGGCTGCAAGGCTGGTTCAACATCCGCAAATCAATCAATGTGATACAACACATTAATAAAAGAAAGAACAAGAACCATATGATACTCTCCATAGATGCTGAAAAAGCATTTGACAAAGTACAGCATCCCTTCCTGATCAAAACTCTTCAAAGTGTAGGGATAGACGGCACATACCTCAATATTATCAAAGCCATCTATGAAAAACCCACCGCAAATATCATTCTCAATGGAGAAAAACGGAAAGCTTTTCCGCTAAGGTCAGGAACACGGCAGGGATGTCCGTTATCACCACTGCTATTCAACATAGTACTAGAAGTCCTAGCCTCAGCAATCAGACAACAAAAGGAAATTAAAGGCATCCAAATCGGCAAAGAAGAAGTCAAACTATCACTCTTTGCAGATGATATGATACTCTATGTGGAAAACCCAAAAGACTCCACTCCAAAACTGCTAGAACTTGTACAGGAATTCAGTAAAGTGTCAGGATATAAAATCAATGCACAGAAATCAGTTGCATTTCTCTACACCAACAACAAGACAGAAGAAAGAGAAATTAAGGAGTCCATCCCATTTACAATTGCACCCAAAACTATAAGATACCTAGGAATAAACCTCACCAAAGAGACTAAGAATCTATACTCAGAAAACTATAAAGTACTCATGAAAGAAATTGAGGAAGACACAAAGAAATGGAAAAATGTTCCATGCTCCTGGATTGGAAGAATAAATATTGTGAAAATGTCTATGCTACCTAAAGCAATCTACACATTTAATGCAATTCCTATCAAAGTACCATCCATTTTTTTCAAAGAAATGGAACAAATAATCCTAAAATTTATATGGAACCAGAAAAGACCTCGAATAGCCAAAGGAATATTGAAAAAGAAAGCCAAAGTAGGTGGCATCACAATTCCGGACTTCAAGCTCTATTACAAAGCTGTCATCATCAAGACAGCATGGTACTGGCACAAAAACAGACACATAGATCAATGGAACAGAATAGAGAGCCCAGAACTAGACCCTCAACTCTATGATCAACTCATCTTCGACAAAGCAGGAAAGAATGTCCAATGGAACAAAGACAGCCTCTTCAATAAATGGTGTTGGGAAAATTGGACAGCCACATGCAGAAAAATGAAATTGGATCATTTCCTTACACCACACACGAAAATAGACTCAAAATGGATGAAGGATCTCAATGTGAGAAAGGAATCCATCAAAATCCTCGAGGAGAACACAGGCAGCAACCTCTTCGACGTCAGCCGCAGCAACATCTTCCTAGGAACATCACCAAAGGCAAGGGAAGCAAGGGCAAAAATGAACTTTTGGGATTTTATCAAGATCAAAAGCTTTTGCACAGCAAAGGAAACAGTGAACAAAACCAAAAGACAACTGACAGAATGGGAGAAGATATTTGCAAATGACATATCAGATAAAGGGCTAGTGTCCAAAATCTATAAAGAACTTAGCAAACTCAACACCCAAAGAACAAATAATCCAATCAAGAAATGGGCAGAGGACATGAACAGACATTTCTGCAAAGAAGACATCCAGATGGCCAACAGACACATGAAAAAGTGCTCCATATCACTCGGCATCAGGGAAATACAAATCAAAACCACCATGAGATATCACCTCACACCAGTCAGAATGGCTAAAATTAACAAGTCAGGAAATGACAGATGCTGGCGAGGATGCGGAGAAAGGGGAACCCTCCTACACTGTTGGTGGGAATGCAAGCTGGTGCAACCACTCTGGAAAACAGCATGGAGGTTCCTCAAAATGTTGAAAATAGAACTACCCTATGACCCTGCAATTGCACTGCTGGGTATTTACCCTAAAGATACAAACATAGTGATCCGAAGGGGCACATGTACCCGAATGTTTATAGCAGCAATGTCTACAATAGCCAAACTATGGAAAGAACCTAGATGTCCATCTACAGATGAATGGATAAAGAAGATGTGGTATATATACACAATGGAATACTACGCAGCCATCAAAAGAAATGAAATCTTGCCATTTGCGACGACGTGGATGGAACTAGAGGGTATCATGCTTAGCGAAATAAGTCAATCAGAGAAAGACAACTATCATATGATCTCCCTGATATGAGGGAGAGGAGATGCAACATGGGGGGTCGAGGGGGTAGGAGAAGAGTAAATGAAACAAGATGGGATTGGGAGGGAGACAAACCATAAGTGACTCTTAATCTCACAAAACAAACTGAGGGTTGATGGGGGGAGGGGGTTGGGAGAAGGGGTGCAGTTATGGATATTGGGGAGGGTATGTGCTATGGTGAGTGTTGTGAAGTGTGTAAACCTGGCGATTCGCAGACCTGTACCCCTGGGGATAAAATATATGTTTATAAAGCTGTAAAAAAAAAAAAAAAAAAGAAAGAAAGAAAGGATGAATCCCCAAGTTTTGTAGCAACCTGGACGGGACTGGAAGAGATTATGCTGAGTGAAATAAGTCAAGCAGAGAGAGTCAATTATCATATGGTTTCACTTATTTGTGGAGCATAACAAATAGCATGGAGGACAAGGGGAGATGGAGAGGAGAAGGGAGTTGAGGGAAATTGGAAGGGGAGGTGAACCATGAGAGACTATGGACTCTGAAAAACGATCTGAGAATTTTGAAGGGGTGGGGGGTGGGAGGTTGGGGGCACCAGGTGGTGGGTATTGTAGAGGGCACGGATTGCATGGAGCACTGGGTGTGGTGCAAAAATAATGAATACTGTTATGCTGAAAAAATAAAAAAAAATAAATTTACCATAGGACAGACAAAAAAAAAAAAATAAAATAAAATAAAATTATGCAGCTGAGACACAGACCACTGCTTTGATCAAGGTGGCTTTGCTGGAGGCACTTGTAGCCTGGGGATTTCAAATGAGTGAAGGATTTGCCTTTAGTTTATGAAGTTAGGAGAAGGTGACTAGGAATGAGAAGCTGGGAAAGAGACTGGGCACAGTGCATTGACCAAGCACGTGTTCTCAGGCAGATTAGATTTAAGCATGAATAATATGGAATTTGAGGACCTGGAAATGAATTCCGTTTAAACCCACACAGTTGCCCTATCAACCCCAATTTGAAAAGCACAATAGAGACCTCTGAGACCCACAGTGTATTTTATCTAAACTTTTTAGAAAGCCCAGGAACACAAAGCCTGGTTGAGCTGTTCTGTGAAAGACCTTCACACAAGCTTGAAACCTTATGTGACAACAGCCTTCCTTGGGGAACTACAACCTTTCGGACTGGATACTGAAGTAGTAGGCTAGGAAGCAGGGCAAACAAAACATGGTAGGAGACTATTCCGTGCTTTCAATATCTTTCCATCTTTGAGTGAAAGTTTATTTCCATAAGGAAAGGAATGAAAATTGTTATATGTGAACTGGCTGCCCAGCAAGTATTATAATAAAAACCAGAATGTAAGGGCAACATCCAGACAAGATCGTAATCATCTCAAAAATGTATCTGCTTTAAGAAGCTTTGAAGGGCTGGACTTCAATGGTTAAATATGAGTTCTTTTTAGTGATCTAGAGATGAAACAAAACTATCATGCTATTTTTCTAAGGCATTTACATGTACATATTACAATCTAGAGTATCACAATAATGATTAATAATTTTTAAGGTGCTAGAAGACATTTCATTATATTTTAATGATTTTTAGCCTCAATTTTAAAATTGCCACAGATTTGTAAAGCATTTATAATTTTTTTGGAAAAAAGTCAATCTTACAGCAAAAATGAATAAAATTGAAAATCTGTCCTTGAGATTTAGGAAATGTAGTTGTGTAGATGGCATGCTCATTGATAAAAAGAAGATGGAAATGTGTTAGAAATAGGGCTTTGATTTTTTAAAATGTTTACTTGGCCTACACATTCACCTTTATTTTTGTGATTCTATACCATTTCTGCATGTGTGGCTAAGATATACTAATTATTAAACTATCTGATTAGGGTGGCCTAATCTTCTAATTTAAGAAACTATTTTTTTTTATTCCTGGAATTATTATTTACATATGAGTTCAAAAGGCGTGTTTTTCAGATTTACTCATACCTGTGATAATGTTAAATGAATAAATCT
This sequence comes from Lutra lutra, assembly GCF_902655055.1. Lineage (NCBI taxonomy): Eukaryota > Metazoa > Chordata > Mammalia > Carnivora > Mustelidae > Lutra > Lutra lutra. Next base: position 69,678,037 of record NC_062280.1, read on the forward strand.
AAAATACAGAGGTAAAAATAGACATCGAATAAACTGATTCGGAGTCTAGATAACAAACTAATATATTTTTAAATTTATTTTTTATTTTTTTTTAATTTTATTTTTTATAAACATATCATATATTTTTATCCCCAGGGGTACAGGTCTGTGAATCACCAGGTTTACACACTTCACAGCACTCACCATAGCACATACCCTCCCCAGTGTCCATAATCCCACCCCCCTCCCAACCCCTCTCCTCCCATCAACCCTCAGTTTGTTTTGTGAGATTAAGAGTCACTCATGGTTTGTCTCCCTCCCAATTCCATCTTGTTTCATTTACTCTTCTCCTACCCCCTTAACCCCACATGTTGCATCTCCTATCCCTCATATCAGGGAGATCATATGATAGTTGTCTTTCTCCGATTGACTTATTTCACTAAGCATGATACCCTCTAGTTCCATCCACGTCCTCGCAAATGGCAAGATTTCATTTCTTTTGATGGCTGCATAGTATTCCATTGTGTATATATACCACATCTTCTTTATCCATTCGTCTGTAGATGGACATCTAGGTTCTTTCCATAGTTTGGCTATTGTAGGCATTGCTGCTATAAACATTCGAGTGCACGTGCCCCTTTGGATCACTACGTTTGTATCTTTAGGGTAAATACCCAGCAGTGCAATTGCTGGGTCATAGGGTAGTTCTATTTTCAACATTTTGAGGAACCTCCATGCTGTTTTCCAGAGTGGTTGCACCAGCTTGCATTCCCACCAACAGTGTAGGAGGGTTCCCCTTTCTCCACATCCTCGCCAGCATCTGTCATTTCTGGACTTGTTCATTTTAGCCATTTTAACTGGTGTGAGGTGATATCTCATTGTGGTTTTGATTTGTATTTCCCTGATGCCGAGTGATATGGAGCACTTTTTCATGTGTCTGTTGGCCATCTGGATGTCTTCTTTGCAGAATTGTCTGTTCATGTCCTCTGCCCATTTCTTGATTGGATTATTTGTTCTTTGGGTGTTGAGTTTGCTAAGTTCTTTATAGATTTTGGACACTAGCCCTTTATCTGATATGTCATTTGCAAATATCTTCTCCCATTCTGTCAGTTGTCTTTTGGTTTTGTTCACTGTTTCCTTTGCTGTGCAAAAGCTTTTGATCTTGATAAAATCCCAATAGTTCATTTTTGCCCTTGCTTCCCTTGCTTTTGGCGAAGTTCCTAGGAAGGTGTTGCTGCGGCTGAGGTCGAAGAGGTTGCTGCCTGCGTTCTCCTCAAGGATTTTGATGGATTCCTTTCTCACATTGAGATCCTTCATCCATTTTGAGTCTATTTTCGTGTGTGGTGTAAGGAAATGATCCAATTTCATTTTTCTGCATGTGGCTGTCCAATTTCCCAACACCATTTATTGAAGAGGCTGTCTTTTTTCCATTGGACATTCTTTCCTGCTTTGTCGAAGATTAGTTGACCATAGAGTTGAGGGTCTATTTCTGGGCTCTCTATTCTGTTCCATTGATCTATGTGTCTGTTTTTGTGCCAGTACCATGCTGTCTTGATGATGACAGCTTTGTAATAGAATTGAAGTCCGGAATTGTGATGCCACCAACTTTGGCTTTCTTTTTCAATATTCCTTTGGCTATTCGAGGTCTTTTCTGGTTCCATATAAATTTTAGGATTATTTGTTCCATTTCTTTGAAAAAAATGGATGGTACTTTGATAGGAATTGCATTAAATGTGTAGATTGCTTTAGGTAGCATAGACATTTTCACAATATTTATTCTTCCAATCCAGGAGCATGGAACATTTTTCCATTTCTTTGTGTCTTCCTCAATTTCTTTCATGAGTACTTTATAGTTTTCTGAGTATAGATTCTTAGTCTCTTTGGTGAGGTTTATTCCTAGGTATCTTATAGTTTTGGGTGCAATTGTAAATGGGATGGACTCCTTAATTTCTCTTTCTTCTGTCTTGTTGTTGGTGTAGAGAAATGCAACTGATTTCTGTGCATTGATTTTATATCCGGACACTTTACTGAATTCCTGTACAAGTTCTAGCAGTTTTGGAGTGGAGTCTTTTGGGTTTTCCACATACAGTATCATATCATCTGCAAAGAGTGATAGTTTGACTTCTTCTTTGCCGATTTGGATGCCTTTAATTTCCTTTTGTTGTCTGATTGCTGAGGTTAGGAATTCTAGTACTATGTTGAATAGCAGTGGTGATAACGGACATCCCTGCCGTGTTCCTGACCTTAGCGGAAAAGCTTTCAGTTTTTCTCCATTGAGAATGATATTTGCGGTGGGTTTTTCATAGATGGCTTTGATAATATTGAGGTATGTGCCGTCTATCCCTACACTTTGAAGAGTTTTGATCAGGAAGGGATGCTGTACTTTGTCAAATGCTTTTTTAACATCTATGGAGAGTATCATATGGTTCTTGTTCTTTCTTTTATTAATGTGTTGTATCACATTGATTGATTTGCAGATGTTGAACCAACCTTGCAGCCCTGGAATAAATCCCACTTGGTCGTGGTGAATAATCCTTTTAATGTACTGTTGAATCCTATTGGCTAGTATTTTGGCGAGAATTTTTGTATCTGTGTTCATCAAGGATATTGGTCTGTAGTTCTCTCTTTTTTTTTTTTTTTAAGATTTTATTTATTTGTCAGAGAGAGAGGAGAGCGAGCGAGCACAGGCAGACAGAATGGCAGGCAGAGGCAGAGGGAGAAGCAGGCTCCCCGTCAAGCAAGGAGCCTGATGTGGGACTCGATCCCAGGACGCTGGGATCATGACCTGAGCCGAAGGCAGCTGCTTAACCAACTGAGCCACCCAGGCGTCCCTGTAGTTCTCTTTTTTGATGGGATCCTTGTCTGGTTTTGGGATCAAGGTGATGCTGGCCTCATAAAATGAGTGTAGAAGTTTTCCTTCCATTTCTATTTTTTGGAACAGTTTCAGGAGAATAGGAATTAGTTCTTCTTTAAATGTTTGGTAGAATTCCCCCGGGGAGCCATCTGGCCCTGGGCTTTTGTTTGTTTGGAGATTTTTGATGACTGTTTCAATCTCCTTACTGGTTATGGGTCTGTTGAGGCTTTCTATTTCTTCCTGGTTCAGTTGTGGTAGTTTATATGTCTCTAGGAATGCATCCATTTCTTCCAGATTGTCAAATTTGTTGGCGTAGAGTTGCTCATAGTATGTTCTTATAATTGTCTGTATTTCTTTGGTGTTCATTGTGATCTCTCCTCTTTCATTCATGATTTCATTTATTTGGGTCCTCTCTCTTTTCTTTTTGATAAGTCTGGCCAGGGGTTTATCAATCTTATTAATTCTTTCAAAGAACCAACTCCTAGTTTTGTTGATTTGTTCTACTGTTTTTTTTGGTTTCTATTTCATTGATTTCTGCTCTGATCTTTATGATTTCTCTTCTCCTGCTGGGTTTAGGGTTTCTTTCTTGTTCTTTCTCCAGCTCTTTTAGGTGTAGGGTTAGGTTGTGTACCTGAGACCTTTCTTGTTTCTTGAGAAAGGCTTGTACCGCTATATATTTTCCTCTCAGGACTGCCTTTGTTGTGTCCCACAGATTTTGAACCGTTGTGTTTTCATTATCATTTGTTTCCATGAATTTTTTCAATTCTTCTTTAATTTCCTGATTGACCCATTCATTGTTTAGAAGGATGCTGGTTAGTCTCCATGTATTTGGGTTCTTTCCAAATTTCCTCTTGTGATTGAGTTCTAGCTTTAGAGCATTGTGGTCTGAAAATATGCAGGGAATGATCCCAATCTTTTGATACCGGTTGAGACTTGATTTAGGACCAAGAATGTGATCTATTCTGGAGAATGTTCCATGTGCACTAGAGAAGAATGTGTATTCTGTTGCTTTGGGATGAAATGTTCTGAATATATCTGTGATGTCCATCTGGTCCAGTGTGTCATTTAAGGCCTTGATTTCCTTGTTGATCTTTTGCTTGGATGATCTGTCCATTTCAGTGAGGGGAGTGTTAAAGTCCCCTACTATTATTGTATTATTGTCGATATGTTTCTTTGATTTTGTTATTAATTGGTTTATATAGTTGGCTGCTCCCACGTTAGGGGCATAGATATTTAAAATTGTTAGATCTTCTTGTTGGATAGTTCCTTTGAGTATGATATAGTGTCCTTCCTCATCTCTTATTATAGTCTTTGGCTTAAAATCTAATTGATCTGATATAAGGATTGCCACTCCTGCTTTCTTCTGATGTCCATTAGCATGATAAATTCTTTTCCACCCCCTCACTTTAAATCTGGAGGTGTCTTCGGGTTTAAGATGAGTTTCTTGTAGGCAACATATAGATGGGTTTTGTTTTTTTATCCAGTCTGATACCCTGTGTCTTTTGATTGGGGCATTTAGCCCATTAACATTCAGGGTAACTATTGAGAGATATGAATTTAGTGCCATTATATTGCCTGTAAGGTGACTGTTATTGTATATTGTCTCTGTTGCTTTCTGATCTACTTCTTTTAGGGTCTCTCTTTGCTTAGAGAACCCCTTTCAATATTTCCTGTAGAGCTGGTTTGGTGTTTGCAAATTCTTTCAGTTTTTGTTTGTCCTGGAAGCTTTTAATCTCTCCTTCTATTTTCAATGATAGCCTAGCTGGATATAGTATTCTTGGTTGCATGTTTTTCTCGTTTAGTGCTCTGAATATATCATGCCAGCTCTTTCTGGCCTGCCAGGTCTCTGTGGATAAGTCTGCTGCCAATCTAATATTTTTACCATTGTATGTTACAGACTTCTTTTCCCGGGCTGCTTTCAGGATCTTCTCTTTGTCACTAAGACTTGTCAATTTTACTATTAGGTGACGGGGTGTGGACCTATTCTTATTGATCTTGAGGGAGGTTCTCTGAACCTCCTGGATTTTGATGCTTGTTCCCTTTGTCATATTGGAGAAATTCTCTCCAATAATTCTCTCCAATATACCTTCTGCTCCCCTCTCTGTTTCCTCTTCTTCTGGAATTCCAATTATTCTAATGTTGTTTTGTCTTATGGTGTCACTTATCTCTCGAATTCTCCCCTCGTGATCCAGTAGCTGTTTGTCCCTCTTTTGCTCAGCTTCTTTATTCTCTGTCATTTGGTCTTCTATATCGCTAATTCTTTCTTCTGCCTCATTTATCCTAGCAGTCAGAGCCTCCATTTTTGTTTGCACCTCATTAATAGCTTTTTTGATTTCAACTTGGTTAGATTTTAGTTCTTTTATTTCTCCAGAAAGGGCTTTTATATCTCCCGAGAGGGTTTCTCTAATATCTTCCATGCCTTTTTCGAGCCCGGCTAGAACCTTGAGAATCATCATTCTGAACTCTGGATCTGACATATTACCAATGTCTGTATTGATTAGGTCCCTAGCCTTTGGTACTGCCTCTTGTTCTTTTTTTTGTGGTGAATTTTTCCGCCTTGTCATTTTATCCAGATAAGAGTATATGAAGGAGCAAGTAAAATACTAAAAGGGTGGCAACAACCCCAGGAAAATATGCTTTAGCCAAATCAGAAGAGATCCCAAATCGTGAGGGGGGAGAAAGGGGATAAAAAGAGGTTCAGAAAGAAAGAAAAAAAATTAAAAAAAGAAAACCAATAAAGAAAAAGTATAAAAAGGAAAAAAAAATATATATATATATATTAGATAAACTAGTTTAAAAATGTTAAAAAAGAAAAGGGTAAAAGTTAAAAAAATTTAGCAGAAGAAGAAAAAAAATTGAAAAAGAAAAAAAAATTAAATTAACTGCAAAGCTAAAGAATCATGGGGAGAAAGCCATGAGTTCCGTGCTTTGCTTTCTCCTCCTCTGGAATTCTGCTGCTCTCCTTGGTATTGAAACTACACTTCCTGTTAGGTGAACTTAGTCCTGGCTGGGTTTCTTGCTGATCTTCTGGGGGAGGGGCCTGTTGTAGTGATTCTCAAGTGTCTTTGCCCCAGGCGGAGTTGCACCGCCGTTACCCGGGGCCCAGCTGAGTAATCCGCTCAGGTTTGCTTTCGGGAGCGCTTTCCTAGAGTTCCAGAGGGCGGGAATGAAGATGGCGGCCTCCCGGTGTCCGGCCCGGAGGAGCCGAGAGCCCGGGGCCCCACTCCTCAGTGCGCCCCCAGAGAACAGTGCCCAATGACTCCCGCCACCCTGGCCTCCGGCCGCGCTCCGAGCTGACTGAGCCTGCAACCGGTTCAAGGTAACCCCGAGCTGAGAGTTACTCCTCGGCTCTGTCTCTGTAGCCGGCTTCCCCGTTCTAATACCTGTGAGCTCTGCAACACTCAGACACCCCGATCCTTCTGTGACCCTGCGGGATCTGAGGCCACGCTGACCCCGCGCGGGCTTCACCCCGGTTAAGCCTCTGGAGTGATGTCCCTCAGCGGAACAGATTTTTTTTTTTTTTAAGATTTTTTTTTTAATTTATTTATTTGACAGAGAGAGATCACAAGTAGACGGAGAGGAAGGCAGAGAGAGAGAGAGAGGGAAGCAGGCTTCTTGCTGAGCAGAGAGCCCGATGTGGGACTTGATCCCAGGACCCTGAGATCATGACCTGAGCCAAAGGCAGCGGCTTAACCCACTGAGCCACCCAGGCGCCCCAGCGGAACAGACTTTTAAAGTCCCGATTTTGTGCTCCGTTGCTCCGCCGCTTGCCGGGAGCCAGACCCTCCCCCCGCGGTCTATCTTCCCATCGCTTTGGATTCACTTCTCTGCCAGTCCTACCTTTCAGAAAGTGGTTGATTTTCTGTTTCTAGAGTTGCTGTTCTTCTTTTCGATCTCCCGTTGGATTTGTAGGTGTTTGCAATCTTTAGATAAGCTATCTAGCTGATCTCCCGCTACCTGAAGTAGTCTCAGCCTGCTACTTCTCTGCCATCTTGACTCCTCCTCCAACAAACTAATATTTTAATGTTGCTACTGAAGGGTCTCTCCTTAGTTGGAATAATATTTTATCAATGTTTTCTGCTCCTCTAAGTTCTGTGAAATAATCTGCTACAATTCAATAAAATTACAACCTGAATATGGGTTGGCATATTTGTATTTATAAATGCAGAGATCCCTGCCTGTGATAGCCGGGCTCCAAGATGGCATCAATAATCCCTACCTCCTGATAGTCACAGCTTGTGGAGTCCCCTCCTACCTTGTACCAGGCTTGGTCAATAGACTATGGCAAAAATGATGGTATGTCATTTCTGAGACTATGTTATAAAAGACACTGCTTAGCTGTCTCTAACCACTCAATCTAAGGGAAGCTCTGTTGTGAGGGGCCCAAGTGTTGCTAAACTTACTCTGTGCCCATGTGAGTGAGTTTGGAAGTGGATCCTCAAGCTCAAGTAGGATCTTGAGAAGGCTGCAGTTTGGCTTGGTTGCAATCTAATGGGTAACCTTGAGCCAGAAAAACCTGGTATTTTTTCAGGAGAGTATACTAGAGGATTGAAAAAAAAATTGTATGACAGAGTCCCTGTCTCATTTATTTTATCTTTTTATGCAGTTGCTTATTGTTTTTTAGTGTAACAGTTCTATGAATTTGGATAAAAGCCTAAATTTGTACAACTACCACTACACATTCAAGATATAGAATGAGTCTATCACCCAAACAATTTCTTTTGTGGTCAAAACCTCCATGTAACCCCAGTCCTAGCACCCTGATTTGTTTTCTGTCTTTATACTTTGGTCTTTTCCAAGAATGTCCTATAAATGGAATCACACAGTATACAGCTCTTCCAGCTTTTCTCTTTTTACTTAGCATAATGCATTTGATATTTATCCAACTTTCTGGGTGTATCAGTAGTTTTTTCTTTTACTGCTGAGTAGTATTCTTTTGTATGAATATGCTACACTTCATTTATCCATTCACCAATTGAAAGACAATGGGCTGTTTCCAGCTTTGGATAGTTATGAATAAAGCCACTATAAATATTCACGTACAGGTTTTCATCTTCATATTTGGCTGAGCCATATGGGCTGGGAATATGAAAAGGCTCAGACAAAAATTATGCCTGGCATACTCCTGGATGTACTCTAGTGTTATCACCATTCTCCTGTCCTATAAGAAGCCATGGAGTTTAAAGGAAAAGTTCCCCTTTATGGGCAGAGATGCTAGCTGACCACCAAACATTTATGCTCCCTTCTATACTACAGTGCCATTGGTAAGAATTTGCCCTGTCATGAGCTATACTTTCCTGTCCAACTTAGTTAAGTATAGCCATGTTTTAGAGAATAGAACATTGCAGAATTGCTGAAAGCCATTTTCAGGCTTGACTAATCAAAGCTCCCCATGCTCTTTCTCCTATACCAGCTAGATGCAAATGCCCACAGTGTTCTGGAAATTTGGGTATTTTAGATGGCACAGTCTCCACCAGCCTAGATCCCTAATGACCGTAGGAGCTCATGTCCTTCCATCCCCACATCCTGGAACCAACTGGATTATTTCATAAGCAAGAAATGAACTTCTATTTTGTTTCAGCTATTATATAGATTGAGGTCAATTTATCACAGCAAATAGCTAACCTTAAGTAACATTTTTCCCTTTCCTTCCTTTGTGCAATTACCTGGTCAACATGCTCTGATTATGAGATTTTTTTTTTTTTAAACCAGGTCTACCAGTTGTCTGTCAGTCATTCATAAGAAGCATTGTTCTACCATATATATGCAGGTGAAGGTGAGAAGCTAAAACCTAGATGATATTTATCTTATTTCTTCTCAGTGTTATAAAGATCTTATGTGATACGTTGATTCCAAATTATTATCAGTGGTTGCCTATAATGCTCTGTTGGGAAATTTTCTAAGGCAGTGTCCAGGCTGATAGAAACGAACATTGTGATTCATTGGCAATAGTGTCATGGGCAAGTGAGGTAAGAGTGATGGCCCAGGTTCAAAAACTCCGTCATCACTTGGGTTAAGTCAATGTCTATGGATGCATTCAGTAGAATGTTCCTAGAAATATAACCCAGATTTTTAAGTCTCAAATAAGAAACACTTAGATTCAGACAACATTGTCGCCATAGCTTTTTATTTATATGAATTGTGTGATTTATTGGCAGCCTTGATAGGTGATGTTATGCATGAAGTTTAGACTTGCCTCTGCCTAGATTCTGCTTGTTTAGTCTAGTAATCAGGTATTTTCAGGAATCAAAATTTCTACTAAGACACTTTGAAGGCACACAGACTGCCCCCAGCTGAGCAGTGAATCAGCAAATGGTTTTATTTTCTAGAATTGCAACCCAATATCTTTAATTCTATGACCAAGCAACTCCTGGTCTGGCTTATAGACTGGCCTAAAATACAAGGCAACAAAGAATAGGAAACATTCCTTAGTCAAGCTGTAAGGGGTTAAAAAGCAGACAGATCCCTAATTTCTACTGTGGGAACTAGAAATTACTTACAGAGGCTCTCAAGTGCACAAGCAGGGAGAGTGGGAGAGGGAGAAGAAGGCCTCCCATGGAGAAGAGAGCCCAACGCAGCCCCATCCTAGAACCCTGGGATCACAACCCAAGACAAAGGCAGATGCCTAACGACTGAGCCACCCAGGTGCCCCAACAGGTGCTTGGCTTTCTTAAACTATATAGTCTTAGTTACTATTTTCTAGATGATGAAATGATAAAGTTTAGATACCTATATCTGAGTCCAACTAATACTGTACCCCTCAAAAATATTAGCACAATCTTTTAAAAAAACACATTAAAGATTTTCCATTTTCATGAGATAGGAAAATATTGGCAGCATTGGAAAGAGTAATATCTTTCAACACAAAATAAGATTGATGTTAGCCAAGAAATTCAGGTAATTTCTAATCATGAGGAAAGTCAAACACATTGACTATTATATTGAAGGATATTCTGCAAATAACTGGCCCAGAGTCTTTTAAAAATGTCAGTCTCAGGGCACCTGCGTAGTTCAGTGGGTTAAAGCCTCTGCCTTCGGCTCAGGTCATGATCACAGGGTCCTGGGATCGAGCCCCTCATCCGGCTTTCTGCTCCGCAGGGAGCCTGCTTCCCCCTCTCTGCTTGCCTTTCTGTCTACTTGTGATCTCTGTCAAATAAATAAAATCTTTAAAAAAAATGTCAGTGTCATGAAGGAATTGGAAAAAAACAACTCTGAAGAAGTTGCTTTAGATTAAAAGAGAACTAAAAAGGTATAATAGCTAAATGCCACATGTGATCTTTGAATCTTGGGTAAAGCAGAATAAAGACAAAAAAGAGGACTATTTTTTGGTATGTTGGAGAAATTGGAACATAAATTTTATATTAGATAATAGAATTGTATCAGCGTTAAGTTTCTTGAGTGTGATAATTGTAGAAGAAGGTAGAAGAATGTCCTTTTTCTTAGAAGATACGTGCTGCACTATTTAAGACCATGGTTTCAAAATGTCTGTCACTCACTCTCAAATGTTCAGGAAAAAAATATGTGTGTGTATTATACATGGAGAAATAAAACAAATGTGGTACTAGCTAGTGAATCTTGGTGAAAGGCATATAGGCATTTATTGTTCTAGTTTTATAACTTTTCTGTAGGTTTGAAAATTTCAAATTAAAATTTGAGGAAAATAAATGAACTAGGAACAATTTAGATAATTTATATTTAACTTATTTTTATCAAATTTCAAGTTTGATGGCAATTGGTAATCTTAGATGTTTTAAGTTATAAAAATATATGGAAAATTTGGCAAGTAGGGAGAGAATTTACCCATTACCCTATCATTTCTAATACAGATATTATACTTTTTTCTTCCTTCCCAATTTTTTTCCTATGTTCATATGTAAATGACATCACATTGCAATAATTTTCATTGGATAATCTGAATCATTTTCACCTAGTTTTCCACCTAATATTATATCCTAAGTATTTCCTATAATATTATATGTTAAGCACTCACAACAACCACTTTTAATAATTTCCTGGTAACTTTTGAGGAAATACGTGCTTTCTTTAACAATTCCATAATTTAGGTTTCTAATAAGTTGCTTTCAAAGAGTAGTTTTTTCCATATAGTGGATTCTAATCTTGGCATAGATTTCCACAGGTGAGGTGGCTGGATCAAATGACCATTTATGGAGGACTAGAAACACTCTGCCATGATTTATTCTTTTAAACTCCTAGTGAGTCAATGAGAGCTTAATGAAAATGAGTCATTCCAAACAGTTACATTTCTTTGGGCCTGAATACTTTTTAGATTTCTAACACCTCTTCCTTGCCCTGTCCCTGTCAACTAGTTGGCGGACTTTGGGTCTTTCTTTGCCACCATCTGTTCCTTTAGATGGCTTCTTTCAAACTAAGATCCTGGACACCAGAGGTCAATGAGAGTGGTAGAGGGTCTTTAAACTTTTCAACATTTCACCAGCCTAACAGAAATCATACATTTACTCACAATGAAGCTCAGGTGAGTGAGCTTAGACCTGCAGTTTCTGGCCCCAGTTGAGCCTTGATATAACAAAATCTTGCCCGACAACTCAACTGCAACCTGAGTCTCTGAGCCAGAACCCAACCCTGCTGCTCTCAGGTTCCTGATCCCATAAGATTTTGTGAGATAATACAAGTTTGTTGCTTTTAGCTGTCAGTATATAGATTAATTTAATACATTGCAATAGATTAACTAATGCAGATTTTGGAAATGGGATGTGGCCTTAACAAAAACATGAAATATGGACAAAAGACTTGAACAAGCACCTCATAAAAGAAGATGTCTAAGTGATTAATGAGCTTGTGAAAAGGAGCTCATCATTAGTTATCAGGAAAAGGCATATTAAAGCCCACAATGAAATACCACTACACAAACACAAAAACACAAAACAGAAAGGTTAAAATTAAGCAGATTGACAATTCCAAGTGGTGCCAAGGATGTAAAGTAACTGGACTCTTATACATTGCTGGCGGGAGTATAAAGTGGTGCAACCACTTTGAAAAACTGATAAAATTAACAAAGACCTACCTAGAGCCAGAAAGTACATTCCTAGGTTTATACCAAAAGAACTGATTGCATATATCCAAAAAGATAAGAGTACATAAATGTTCTTAGCAACTTCATTCATTATATGCCTAAACTCCAAATAACCAGGAGAACAGGTAAACAAAACGTGACACAGGCGATGGAATACTATGCAGCAATAAAAACAGGTGAAGCATAGTGCAGCAACTTGGATGATTCTCAAAGACATCATTTTGAGCAAAAACAGTCTATCCTGTATGAGTCCATTTACATGATTTTCAAAATCAGGTAAAACCAATCTGTTAGTGATAAAAGTGATAGTGGTTCCCCCAGAAATGGTAAGTTGTATTGGCTGGAAGATAAGAGGGAAGTCTTCAGGGTGATAGAAATGTTCCATATTTTGACCTGGATGGTGGTCACAGTGGGCTATACATGCATGTCTTAGCCCATTCGTGTTGCTATAACAAAATATCAGAGACTGGGTAGCTTATAAACAATGGAAATTTATTTCTCACAGTTCTGGAGACTAGAAATCTGTGATCAGAGTGCCAGGATGGTGATGGCCCTCTTCCAATGGCGGACTTCCTTTGTCTTCATGTAGTAGGAGGCAAGGGAGCTCTTTTGGGTCTTTTTTTATAATATATCCGCCCTCATGACTTAGTCACCTACCAAAGGTCCCACCTCTCAATACCATCACCTTGGGGATTAGTTTTTAACACATGAATGGGAGGCATATTCAAACCAGAGCAATGTGTAAAAAAAATTTCACAAAACCATATCCATAAGATTTGTTCATTTTACTACTATATGTAAATTACATCTCACTAATACCTTGTTAAAAAAATTCAAAGTCTTTTCTGTGGTCCATAAGGCCCTAGGGATAGCAACTTTGGCTCCCTCTTTGACTTCATCTCTTGGCACTTTTCTCCTTATTCATTCTCCAAACACGCTAGCTTTCTTCCGGGTCCTCTAACACATCAAGCATGCTGCCACCTTTGGATTATCTTCCCTGTGTCTGTAATCTCTGTCCTCAAATACCATCCTTCACTTTATTCAGGTCTTTGACACAGTCACAGTTCTCTGGAAAACAGAGCCTCAGGCATGGACTGTTAGTGCTTTATTTGGGAGGTAAATCCAACATAGCTGGTAACTTAGTGTGTTTGTTTCCTAGGGCCGCTGTAACAAAGTACTATGAACATGGTCTCCCTAAAACAATAGACATTTATTGTCTTGCAGTTCTGGAGGCTAGAAATCCAAAATAAAGATGTTGGCAGGGCCACATGCCCTCTGAAAACTGTAGAGGAGATCATTCCTTGCCTCTTCTGGCTTCTGGTGTTTGCTGGCAATCCTTGATGTTCCTTGCCTGGTAGATGGATCATTCCAGTCTTCCTCTCTGTCATCATATGGCCATTTTCTCCCTCTATGTCCTGTCTTTTCTTCTTATAAGGGCATCAGCTGTATTAGGTTAGGCTCCACCCTGATGATCTCATCTTAACTTGATTACATCTGCAAAGACCCTCTTTCCAAATAACATACTGGGGTTAAGACTTCAACATATCTTTTGGGGAATGCAGTCCAAATTATAACACTAGGGAAGCAAATAGGTTTGGTCACACAGGTTGACTTCAGAGAGGCTGTATGGAGAAATCATATACTGGAACAGTCCATCAGAGGGAAAAAAGAAGAGGAAGTTTATCTGCCCAGAATATCCAATCTCCTGTCTCCCTCTGGTCAAAGTTCATTCAGGGGAAATTAAATCCTCTGCATTTCTGTATTTCATCCTTTAGCCCCATTGGCAGTTGCTCAGGAGGCAAGGCCTATGGCTTGGCATTTCAGCTGAGTTTGGAGAGGGTTGGGGAGAGCAGTCAGATATTCTAGACCTGTGGCTTGTGGTCCTCAGGCAGAGAAACCACAGGGGTCTGCATGGAGTCTGTTAGCTGCTATAACAGCCAAGAAAAGCCAGTGGCTGAGGCTGAGACAGGTGTTGTGTACATGGGCCCGTGCTCTGCTCAGACGTTGCATTATCAGGGAGGTCTTTTCTGACTACTTTATATCAAATAGAATCCCCTTCATCATCTCTGTATTCTCTGATTTTGCTTAATTGTCCCTTGCAGAGTATCCCCACTGGACAGATCCTATATTTATATATTTATCTGCCTATATCTTATTTTACCCACTACAATATTCCATGCAAGTCGGGTATTTGTCTGTTCTCTGCTCCTCCCTCAGTGCCTAGTATAGTGCCTGACACATTTGTAGGAGCTCAATGACTATTTACTGACTTAAATGACTGGATGAATTAATGGTGTAAAGAAATGAAAAGGGTCCTGTCTCTACAGTCTTTTGGGAGGTAACTGAGGATGGCAGTGCCGTTTTCTTAGGCACAGACACACCTATCACAAACAGGTCCAGGCCTAGGTTCACCTGAAGGGAAAGCTCCATTGAAGAGCTGACAGAATCAGGGCTGTGAAGTCTCTGGTCTATCAGGCAGAGGAAGGGCTGATAGAGTTGGAATCTCCCTCTTGTAAACTCGAAGAGTTGAAAGGGTATGGTCCCCCTTGCTCTGCAGAGACACAGCAAAGAATCCAGTTATTTCTTCTTGACGTCTTCCTAAGCCTCCTGAGTTATTTTCTGCCTCTGGAACTGAACTAGTACTTCTAATCCAGAAATGCCAGTAAATGTATCTTCTTTAGTAGTGTGGCACTACCATATTTTTTTATGTGAAAATTGGTGCACCTAAACAAAAGAGCTTAACTCATTATTATTTTATTGTACAGCCAAAATTTTTAAATGAAAACCCTCTGTCTTACTTCCTTCAAGTTCTGCATGCTCTTGGTTTAATATAATCAATAAGATTTTTAGTCACAAACTCTCTTTTCTGTACTTATTTTCTTTATGGAATCCACTATATAATCTATTTTTGAAATACGCTGGAGCCCACGTTGGATTACAGATGAAAAGGAGATTGTCACAAATGTTAGGTGGCTGTAATTCACTTGAAATTGTTTTCATGGTAATTTTCCCTATTAATGTGAAAAATGCGTATAATAACAAAGGCAGAGATTTTTCTGAGTTGGATAATATATTATGCTTCTCTCACATAATATCAAAAAGCAATGGCAGCTTGTTATTTCACCAAAATAGATTTACTCCACTGGAAAATAGGCCTAAGACTAATGTTGTCACATGGTGACATTTTCTTCCCTCCAAACTATTTACCGAAGCTTGTGATTGCCACTTTACCAAGTCAACTTGAAGAAGTGGCATATGGAACACTTCCACACATAAGGTGGCCTTTGTTCAGGTAAGGAAGGCTTTAGCTCTGGTGTGGTGCTAAACCTGATTAGTTCCGCACCTAGTTAGAGCAGAGCAATTCGCCTACCAATGATTTTCACAGTTTCTGGTTGCAGAGGAACTGTCCCTTCTGAAAATAAGGGCCAGGTGGAGGATTCAAGCTCTTTCACAGGCAATTCTCTGTAAGCAGGGGGTTCAGTGAACTGATAGAAATCACTGCCAGTTTTCTTTACAGAGATCAGTATGCTTCTTTAGAATATAATTTTACTTCTGGAGCAAAAGACTTTTCTTCTCTTTTAGGACTTATTTCCATAACTAAGTCATAAATTTTAACTCTCAATAATATTTTTTCCAAGAAGGTTTATTTTAACTATGCCTCTTGGCTGTGTACTTTAATTTACCTTTCAGTAAAACAGAAGACTATTACTGCACATAGCCTCTTTTTAGGGAATATAAAAACTGACAACTTAAAATTTTACATTAGTTCACTCTGAATCTGGAAACTGGAAGGCAGTCACTAGATAATCCCCAAGGCAATTTTTCGTTGTTTTACATATTTCATTGTTTACTTAATTCCAGTGCCCCCAGACTGAATATATCTAAAATGCAATTAAAATTAATAGCTAATTCCTTGTTAATTGGCCCTTCTATGCCATAATGATACAAATACCAAAAATAAACAATTCTGCTTCTAAAACTCACAAAGAAGCCTAATATTGAGCTTCTAAATATGGGTCACTTATGACTTTGCCTTATTGATAAAATTTTTATGTTATCATAACCAAAATGTTAGCCACTTTCTTATCTCTGCTTATTGTTGTTTTAAGATTTTAATTCCAATAACCTCCTTCAAATTGACCAATTTTTGAGAAGTTTTAAACCAAGACCACAAATTTTATTATAACCCACAAATTTGGCCTCTCCTAGTCAGTTATTTTTAATTATGCATTTCTTTTCCAGAAAGCTCAAGAGACCATGTGAGCTACACTTTCCTAATGAGTGTGGTATTCCTTACAGCTCCCAGGTGAATAGCCCTGCCTGGAAAAGGCAGTTGTGTTGGTTGAATAGGCACTAATGTTGAAGGTATGGAAAAGAAGTTGGCTTGATTCAATTTTCACTAGCCTGTCACAGATGCTAAATTCAAGTTTCATCTGGGGCACCGAAATAGGATAGATATGCAATTCCAGAGGGAGGTGCTAAGACGCAGGCTTTCAATGAAAATACCAAAGACCAGTTTCATGAGTCTACAACTTCTCACTGAAGGAAGAAATAAAAGTGCCTAGGAAGTGGAAACTGAAGGAGGATTTCATAAGGAGTATTTTCTTGGTGAGAGCGGTGTTATGACTCCTACCACCAGGAGTGGGGAAAAGAAGGGCTTCAACGGGCCACTTAGAGAACAGTTCCCTAAAGTTGAGGGCATGGGGACCATGCTCTCATTTGAAGAATGACAGAGGTAGGTAGACATAGAGTGAATGGAGAAAAGATTGTGAGACCATGTCTAAAATAGTCCTCAGGAAACTTTAGTGTTTCTTGTGGAGGCAGATCTTCCCTTATATCCCACACAGTCAAAATTCATATTTAACAGATGCCAAGACCCTTTAGTATAACAGATCTCAATTGATTGTCACCAGGTTCCCATGAAATTCAGAGGGCAGAGGCTATTTATCTGGATTGTACAGAAATTAATAATCACACCGGTAGTTAAGAGTTATAGAGCATACATTATGTGCCTGGAACTTATGCTGAATCCTGTTATCATCATATTCATGCATAATACCATTAATGTCTCCACTTTACAGACGTCAAAACAGGGTCTTAGACTAAGTAATTCATGTAAGGTCAAACAGTAGAGAATGGAGCTACAACTTAATCTTGACTGTCTCTCAAATTCCTAATTTTGGACCTCTGCTCAGGTGAACAAAATGGAACTTGGACATTAAGTAACTCACTCAAAGATCTACAACTAGTAATAACTGGCATTAATGAACTTGGGTCTTATAACTTTTTCTCATCTCATTGGAGATCTTCAGTGAAGATCTCAGCTTTCTTACAGAAAAAGAATTCACTAATCTATAGAAAGAAGATTAAACAAATATTTTTTGCCAATGAAAAAACAGGCCTCAAAGGAAGATACTTTAAATAAATTATATTTTGTAGTTATTACATTTTTAATGAGGGTATTTTTTTTAAAAGATTTTATTTATTTATTTGACAGAGAGAGATCACAAGTAGACGGAGGAGAAGGCAGAGAGAGAGAGAGAGAGGGAAGCAGGCTTCTTGCTGAGCAGAGAGCCCGATGTGGGACTCGATCCCAGGACCCTGAGATCATGACCTGAGCCAAAGGCAGCGGCTTAACCCACTGAGCCACCCAGGCGCCCCTAATGAGGGTATTTTTAAATATGTACAGCACTTTTCCCTTCCAAGTAGAAAAAGTATAAAATAATGCTATAAAATATAATATTGCTATTATATTATTATATATTATATATACCATTATATAATATATACACTATTATATATTAATTTATGCTATAAAATAATGCTTTCAAGTTTGTATGAATGCATGTATCTCTCTGTCTATCTATAGTTGAGCCTTGAACAACATGAGTTTGAACTGCAGGGGTTTCACTCATATGTGGATTTATTTTGATAAATCCAGATGTACAGTAAATGTACTTCCTCTTATGATTTTCTTTTTTTTTAAAAGACTCATTTATTTATTTGAGAGAGAGCATGCACATGCATGTGTGAGCAAAGGGAGAGGGAGAGAGGGTCTTAAGCAAATACCATGCTGAGCACTGAGGCAGAGCCCGAGGCAGAGCCTCGGCAGAGCTGATCTCATGACCTCCAAGACCATGACCCCCAAGATCACGACCCCGGTTGAAACCAAGAGTCGGATGCCCAACGACTGGACCACACAGGCATCCGTTCCTTATGATCTTCTTAATAACTTTTTCTTTTTCTAGTAGAAAGAAATTCTTTGTTGTAAGAATATAGTGCACAATACATATAATATACACAATGCAGGTGAGCTGACTGACTGCTATTGATAAGGCTTCTGGTCAACAGTAGATTATTGGTAGGAAAGTTTTTGGTGAGTCAACAATTATATGCAGATTTGGCCGCACGGAGATGGGGGTTTTGGGGACGCAAGGGTGAGAGGGTGGAGGTGTGTGTGGTGTGTATGTCTGTTCCCCTAACCCTGTCTTGGTATAAGGGTCAACTATATACATAATTGAATGTAAGTAGCTAGTTATATGCATATTTTTATGGGTGTATATGTGATTGTACTTTTTTAAAAAAGAAAATTCAGAATAAAATGCACTAAAGTATTAGAGTTAAATTATTATCTCTAGGTGGTAGAATTATGGGCAACTGTACTTTTTCTCCTATAGTTTTCTTTGTTTTCCTCCAAAAGATCAGTGCATGTTCTTTTTATTTCTCCTACCAGACAGGTTTATTATTTTTTATTATTATTTACTTTTTCAGTTTTGAGATACAATTTGCATATCACAAAATTCATCCATTTTAAAATACACTACTCAATAACTGTTAAATTTACAGAGTTGTGCATCCATCACCACAACCCATTTTAGGACATTTACAGTTCCAAAAAAAGATTTCTTGGGCCCATTTGCAGTCACTCCCCATTCATACCCTCCAGACCTAGGCAATTCCAAATCTACTTTCTGTCTTTATAGACTTGCCTATTTTGGAAATTTTATCTAAATGGAATCACAAAGTATGTGGTCTTTTTTAGTCTGGCTTGATTTACATTCTCTGAAAGAAAGAAAAAGAATAAATATTCTCCAGTTTTTTGCCTTTCCCAACAAAACCAAAAAAATCCCTTATTTTCTTCCTCTTCTTAATGGGATGATCATGCAACAGCTCCTTTTACTTTTATAATTCTTGACCAGCAGTCAAATCCCTTTTAGACTACAGGAGTAATTTGTAGAACAGCAAATTTATTCCTGACATTTAAAGGGTTTCTTCTATCTTTCTTCCTCACAAGTTTCCCTATTTTTACATACAAAATTATAAACCATTTTGTTCTCACCTGGGCATCATTTTTTTACTTGTCTTCTATTCTCATTCTTTTGACTGAACCAGTGACTCCATCTCCAAGTGCAAGGGCTTTGGGACCCAAATCTGATTCAAGAACCCTCAGTATAGCAGCTGGGCTCTTGAGAGCAAATTATCAATCTTTCCTGAGGCTTAGTGTCCTTGTGCTAGTGAGTATACTGGAGTTACTGGTACTTACCACCATGGCTGAGTGGGGACATGTGAGGGCTCTGGGTAAACCAATGATCCAACTGCTGCTCCCTTGAAAGAATATTCTTTAAATAATTCTTCAACTTCTATTTCAAGGAAAGGCAGATTCCCCATAGAGAAAATAGTGGCTTTGATGTTCCATGCTCCCTGGAATACACATTAGTATCCTTGAACTCTCACTCCCACTCCAAGTAGCTCATCAGTGTCTTCCTTGCAACCCAATCAATACTCTCCCTGAAAGTACTGATACATACAATGTACTGTGTTTCATTACATTTTCAGAGATATTTGTCCCTTTTTGTGGAGTACTGCCTTGGACAAGTGTCCTTCTGGCTTGGCTTCATAGAACATTCTGAAGATTAAATAACACTTGTAGAGAACTCTGCATAGCATCTAACGCTTGGTGGATGTTCAATAAATGATGACTATTATTAGTATTATGGCCAAAAACTATGTCAACTCAGAACCTCTGGTAATGACACGTCATATGAAGTCATTTTCCCTCTAGTTCCTTACTTACATGTATTCTCTGAGTGAAGGCATTTTGAGAAAGCATTTGGTTGAAATGTTCTCAATAGCTCTTTATAAATGAATCTTAATAAATACAGGAGACCCATTTCCTCCTTCATACCTCTCTCATTAAAAAACAACAACAACAGAAATACATTTGATACTCTCTGCATACTATAACATTTTAAATATTACTTACTTAAAACATGATAGAAATGAACAGGATGGAGGTCAACCCGGGACAAGCACTGAGCAGGGAGGGTTGCTGAGGGAATATGCGGGCAGGTCTGAAACCAGATCCTGGCTATTAAGCAGAGGGGAAAACGGCAAATTCTTTGGAGGAGTTTTATTAGGATAAAAGAAATCCAGAATGCGCCTGCTGTTTCATTCTCCAATCCTCTGGAAACTTCTCTGAGCAGGGGACTGAGAGCAGGGCAGAAGAGAAAAAAAACCAAAGTGAGGTTAGCTATGCTATGTCTCTTTCTCCATTATCTACCCCTAAATCACACCATAAATATAAACAGCGTTTGGCAATAGTCCAGAAGATTTAACTTGTCCCCAAATTCCTAAATAAGTGTTAGAGCTTAATTTGATTTTTGTCAGAATGTAAGCAAACAACTTCTAGGCATAACATTTGTTGTGCGCTCCCTACCAGAGACAGGCCCTAGTGACATGTGGGGCCAACCATCCAAATTCACCTGAGGGCTTTGGGATCCTGCAGGCCCTTCCCAGAACCCTCAGTTCTGCTTGTGGCTCCACTACTCCCCATTCTTAACTGTGTTTCTTTTCATCATGCAGGTGATGGAAGCCCCGGGAGGTCCCGGGCTCAAGGCCAGAGGCTTGGGCTTACCATTCCCTCAGTCACCACTGATCACCATTGCAGCCCACTGGCTTCCCTTCCCTGCTTCCAACCACCGCCTCTCCATTCCATTCCAGCCCTACCTCATCCTTCAGGAGAAACTGTCCCCTGGATTCCACCCTCGGTGACTAGTGTAGGTATTCCCACCCCAAGCCACGGTAACCTCCTCTTCATTCATTTTTAAAGCGGAAACGGGAAAGGTGAGCAAAAACCTCCAGCAAGTTTTGACAACCGCTGAGGAAGACTAACGGGTTTCTAAGGAAACAGAGAGGCAGCAGCCATTTTAGTGGCATTCGCCGTATGAAAAATATATACTCTGACAGCCACCCCCTCGCCCCCTCCCCACGCGTGGCGCCTTCCCTCCGTCCACGCTTCTCAGGCCCGGAGGTGAGGGGCGCGGCCCAGGTCTCCCCGAGACGTTGCGATCACCTGTCGCAGGTGGCGGGCCACGCAGGGTCGTCCCTCGTCCCCTCCCCGCAGCGGGCGGGACCGCGGGGCTCCCCACCCCCTGGGCGCCGCAGTGCAGCGGCGGCGGGCGGGCGGCTCGGGCCCTCCCGGTCCCCGCGTCCCGCCCCTCGAGTCCCCTCCCTCGCGGGCCCCCCGCCCTGAAGGCCGCCGGAGCCCGCTGGGAGGGCGGGCCCGTCGCCGCCGTACAGGTCGCGAGGCGGGCCGTGAGGAGCGGGTCCGCGCCGCGGGCTAGGCGGAGGCAGAGGCAAAGCGAGCGCGGGAGGTCGCCGCAGCCGGGGACACCGCGCGCCGCTGCCCAACATGGTCGCTGCGCACGCTGCCCATTCTTCCTCTTCAGCCGAGTGGATCGCCTGCTTGGATAAAAGGTAGCTCCGGCAGGGCCCCCCGCCGAGCCTAGACTCTGCGGCGCTGCCCCTGCCCTGAGACCGCCGCGGGAACTACCGCCCGGGCCGCGGCCCCTCACCTGGGAGCAGCCGGCCGGGCCCTGCGCTGGGGAGGGGGCTGAGGAGTGAGGGGTGGGGGGGGGTGGCACCGGGACCCCCGCCTCCCGTGGGCGCCACCCGCACGAGATTCTTCCACGTGGTGGAGAAAATGCAGGGCAGTGGGGTGTGGAGGCAGCGCCCGGCGCTGCAGTCCCCCCAGCCCTCCTTCACCTTGTTGCCCCCCCGCGCGCGCCCGCCAGCCCGCCCCCGGCCCGCCGCTCGGGGCTGCGCTCTTGGGTGGGGGGGTTTTTCTCCCTTGGCATCACGGGACAGAATAGCCTCGTACCTTCTTCCGGGTGTTCAGACCGTAGGGGTAAATGTAATTTAAGTTTTAAGGAGGGGTGAGGGGGAAAGGCAGGTGCGGAGTAACATTCCTTTTTTATTCCTGAAAGCAAAGTGTGAGGGACCCAGCGGAGCTGTCAAGTGCCTCGCTGAAATTCTCAGCTCCTGCCCCCGCAGCCGCTTGCTCAAGGGCTGTGTTAGGAAGGTCACGCGGGAGACCGCCTTCTTCTGAATACCAGCTTCTCAGGGAAAGACCCTTACTCTAAAAAATTAAAACCATAAAGCACTGTAACTCCCGACGACAGCTCTATATGAGGAGGGTGCCCCGATGTAATTGCGGGCTGCAATTGTTTCCAGGCTCTGACAGCCTAATTTTCTGTTTGTCCAGATTGTGGGTTTAACAGTAAACATTACACAGTATGTTAGCAATTATACTTTATTACCCTGATTAAAAGGTGATGCATCTGAACTTTTAAGAACTGAGCGAGAGATCTTGCGGAGTGAACTGCCTCTGAATTTTTGAGTTGGATGCGGCAGGGCAATGATTCATGTCTTGCAGCTATCTGCATGACATCTCTATTTGCATTTGTGTGAAATATTTTGGGCTCTGCCATATTGAAATTTTTACAATTAGCAGATTCGTAACCAGATCAAACTTGAAAATCTTCAGTGTGACATGCTCTGAATGTTTTACTATTATAGGGCTTTGTTGAAAAAAATTAATTTGAGAAAAGCTAAATGTGGCTCATTTGAAAAATTAATATATCTGAGAAATAATCTTTACTTTCAATTACCACACAGTAGCAAGATTTTTTGGCAGGCAGTGCCCTATTTACTCGAAAATGATATGTACTAATATTAGAAGAATTGGTTGCAATAAATAGTAAGAGAATTGAAGTGATGGTTAAATCATACAGAATTATATAGAGGAACATAGAGCATATTTAAGTGAAGAGCCTGCTAATGTGATAAGTAATCTAAATTTAATAGTTTAGGAAAGATGAATTATAAAAGAAGAGAAAAATCAAGCTCTTGTACTTGACACATAAATAGTAGTGCTTCCTCATGAGTGAATTTTTTTAGATAATAGATTACATATTTCTATTTTCAGAAATGCATGGCATGCCATTTTTTGAACAGTCGGTGATTCACTGGAAATCCTTTAGTCAATAAGTACTTATGGCAAAATCATAGAGCAATACTAGAACAAGTGGGGTATATTTGATTCTGTCTTTTCATAATGTGTATCTGCCCAAATGATTTTGTTTGAAATGTATTTTTAGAACATAGAGCCACAGTGTAATGCCACCATTCATAATAGGGAAAAATAATCTATCAGAAGTGGGAAAAGCCTCCACAAATACTGAGCCTAGCATTCACGGAGTACAGAAAGTGGATAATCAATAAGTTAAGGGTTTTAGGCCCAGAGCAGACAGCTCCAATATTGGACATGTCACTTTTATTTCCTTAAGTGTCTGAAAAATGGAGATAGAACTATCTGTCTTACCAAGAATTAGTGGACCAAACAACAACAGCAAATGGCGAAAGTACTTTGAAAACTGTCAAGTGCCACGTAAATATTTTATTTTTTGGTGTTAAGATAACCTTGCATTTTCTGCAGTGTTGATGCTGGAATTCCTTTAAAGAACAGTTAAGGAGTGGCAATCTCATTTTAAGAGGGCCATGGGGTACTTGTTTTGAAGCTGAATTTTTACTTAAGTCATTTGTTAATTTTGTGGGGGAGGAAGAAGTTAGGACTTTCTAACTAATGGCAGTTAAGACTGCTCTTGGTATTTCTGAGAAATGTAATCTTGTTTGCTTATTCCAGGTACTGTGTTAGCATTGGGGATGCATGGGTGGTGAGGAGGGGGAAAAAAAAAAGATGAGTTGCTATTGATCTGGGGGATGGGTGGTAGGGCTGGGACATCTACACACACAACCAACCACAATGCAATGACAAGGGCTTCCACGGAGATGTATGAAATGCTTTGGGAATGCAAAGGAGAGAGTCATCAGCTCTGCTTGGCTGGGATGCTTCCCACTGGTGCATGCCTGGACCTTGGAGGTTGAGGGAATTTTTATCAGAGAATTTGGGGAGAGCATGCCAAGCAGAGGGAGGAATGTGAACAAAGACACACAGGTGTGGCATATAAATATGCTAATTTCTTCCCAACCACAAATTCCTTTTGTGACCAAATCTAGAGCATAGGAATGTATGCTCCATTTTTCTAAAACTTTGGATTACAGACATCTCAAGCATAAAACACACACAAAAAAGAGGGTATGGCACAGTGAACCCCTATGTACTGTTTGGGGATATGATGCTGGGACCTTTTCCATAGCAGCGAAATATGGTTTAGGTATAAGCATCACGCAAGTGGCACCTGTTGTGGACAGCTAGAAAAAGAGGGACCCTCTTGTGAATAATAAGAGGAGTTAAAGTAGAAAGTGCATGACTATAGAAGTATATAATACAAGATGAAACAAACAGAATAAGGAAAATAAAGCCTTAGAAATGTTCTGTAGTAATGCCTAGAAGGTTGTAATAGACGGGCAATGCTATATAAACTTACATGGGGGGAGGGAACTGAAAAATATATAGATATGCAGATTAGGTTAAAGAAAGAAAGTCCAGAGTTTTTCATGTACCAAGTGTCCAAGTTCTTGGACTATGGTGGAACCAAGGGGATGAGATTGTATAAACACCAATCTTACAATCGGAAAGACATTGAACATTTGGATGGATAAAAAGATATTGAAAAAATTCTCAGCAGACATATTGTTAAGCAAAACAAACTTAGCACTGTTTCATTGATCTTAAAATTTTTTTCTAAGCCGGGGCGGTAATTAGAAACATATTACATGGTACTCACTATTTGGGATTTAGGATATGTAAAATGTCTTTGTGTATGTGTGGGTGTGTCTTTGTGAGCTGATCATTGTTTAATTTTAGTGAAAATATTTTTCCCTTAAGAATTTAAGTTTGCCACCTATGAATTTAAGACCCAATTATAGGTCATAATCTTCATGGTTGGTAAGGCAATATTTCGAAGATACCACACACATTCACATATGTATAGTGAATCACTGCCAGCATTCATCACTGTGGAGCAGGGGCCAGATCCACCAGCTGCTAGTGTGTCTCCTGAGCTAAGAGTTGTTTTTACATTTCTGAATGTTTGGAAATAAACCAAAAAGAGATTACTGTTTTGTGACCCATTAAATTTATATAAAATTGCAATTTCAGTGTCCATAAACAAAGTTTTATTGGAACACAGACACACTTATTTGGTTATGTGTTGTCCATGGCTGCTTTAACACTACACTGGCAGAACTGAGTAGCTGTAATGGAGATTGTGTGGCCCACAGAGTTCAAGGTATTTACTGCGGGCGTGCCTGTGTGGCTCAGTCGGTCAAGGTCTGCCTTCAGCCCAGGGCATGATCCCGGGGTCCTGAGATGGAGCCCCACTAGGGCTCCCTGCTCAGCAGGGAGTTTGCTTCTCCCTCTGCTCCCCTCCCACCCCTGCTTGTGCTCTCTCTCTCTCAAATAAATAAATAAAATCTTTAAAAAATAAATGAAGTATTTACTGTGTAGATCTTTGAAGAAAAAGTTTGCCATGTCCCATTACAGATGAGAGAATCTGGCTGATTGACAGAGAAACCACTGGAAGTGAGAGAAATGGTCTTCATCTGGGAAGGAGTTTACCATATTTGATTTCTCATTCTGCAGTTAGAAGTGTAGCTTTGTGGGACAACCTCAGTTGATAGGGTTATTTGAGGATCACTGGTGATCACAGGCCAAGGCAGAAAATGAAGTTAACGTAGTATGGATGTATAAAAAAACAAAACAGCTGAGGAATCTTTTAAATTATTGATGTTTCATTTTTAAAACATGCTTCTTCTACAGTGTCATTGCATCTGACTTAATCCCCAAATAGATGTTGAGTTAACTCCATTGATGTGACTGAATGAAAGTGAAAGAAATCAAGGAATAAATTTGTTAAAAACCAAAATGCTTTGAGGCAGACATGCTGAAGGGGGTGACTCAGAATCAAAGAAGACTCAGACACGGCCCCACCATTCAAGAAGACTGAAGATCAAAGAAACATGCAGAGCAGAAGGCTGTCACTGGGAAAGGCAGGTGTCGACCCACACCCAGGCATATCCCAAGGGGGATAACGCTGGTGAATTTCCAGTGTTCACGGCTGGTCTTGCAATCTCAGATTCCTGATTTGTCAGCACATCAATAATTAATACATTTTTTTCAGGGGCCTATACAAAGGCACCAAACTGTCAGAGACTGTAAAACCAGATAGACAGTTCATTAATTTGAAAATAGGATGAAAGGGGAAGACATTCACATCCTTAGGCTGATGTACTCCTTCTTTAGGCAAGCTGTGTGGGAGATCCACTTGTTACCAGAAGCTGGTGTTGTACTTTCACAGTGAGAACCAAAGCCGCCAGGAGATCAGGACACTTACAACTTTTGGCCAACTCACTCTCTTACTAGAGTTAACAGAGCCCAGGAATTGAATTATAATCAGAAGATTGTTCTGGGAATCCTTCAGGACAGCTTGGCTGTCATCTCTTCCAGTTAGATGACCATTACAGGTACTCCCAGAGCACACTTTGTTCAACACTATAATATCACAAGCCAGACTCCATCACAATTTCCTATTTACTTCTCTTTTGCATCCCTTGATGTCGGTTTTTGTATTTTATTCATCATTTTATCTTCAGTTTCACTGCAGCACCTTGACTGTAGCTAAGGTGTTTACCGGGTAAAGGTGAGATGACCAGATGCATCCTCCTCCGGGATGGAGTGGCCTCTGAAGTCTTGTAAGTGAGTCCTTGCACTGGCCCCACCTTTGTCTTGGAAAAGGCTTGGATGGGCACCATGAGCATCTGTCTCTGCTGCTCCCTTTGTGTTTCCTTGTCGTGACTACTTTAAAAGAAATGACACTGCATAACTCTCTTCTGATCTATTACAGAAAAAGGTTATTATGGAAAATTTCAAAATACACAAAAAGAAGAGAGAACAGGATGTTTCTCTTATACAGCCCCCCCCCCAACAATTATCAACTCACAGCCAATCTTGTTTCATTAATCTCTCCATTCATATCCACTACCTCCAGTATTATTCTGGAGCAAGTCCCAGAATACAGTATTATTTCATCTGTAAATATTTTAGTATATATCTAAAAGGTAAGGACTCTTTATGATGAAAACAGTACCACTGTCACACGTTAAAAAATTTGACATTAGTTTCCTGATATAATCAAATACCCGGTCAGGGTCCAGATTTCCCCATTTATCATGTAACTTTTTCTTTCTTGCAATTTGTTTGTTAGGATCCTCGTCATTTCTATTTAGTTGATGATGTTTCTAAGTCTTTTTAAATTTCTGGGTTCTCTCTCTTTTTCTTCCTTATAGTAAATTTGTTGAAGAAACAGTTTTTTTTTTTTTTAAGTCTGAATTTTAATTATGCCTCCATGGTGTCTTCTAATATGCCCCTTTATCCCCTGTATATGCTGTGAATTGGTATTTGGATCTAGAACTTGATTGGATTTAGATACGATTTTCTGGGAACAATACTTCACAGAACTGCTATATACTTACATCAGGAGGCACATAATATCAAGTGATCACTTTTCATGATGTTAGTGATATATTGTTTTTAAAGTTTTCTTGGTGCCTATCTTATATGCAACTTACTGGAGGACATCTCACTGTAGCCCCAAATACATGGGAGCACATGACATGTATGTGTGGAGCAATTAGAGGATAACGCAGCCTACTATGTAATCATGGTTAAATTCTGTGGTGCTGATTCTGCCTGCCCTAGGATTTTCACAAAGAGTCAGGCAGAGCTGGACTCAGACTGGAAACACGTGATAGATGGTATGCCCATGGAGTAGTGGGCCAGGAGAAGGATGCCTATGGTCCATCACACCCTTGGTCCTGCTACCTGGTTTGAACATAGCCTGGGAGCTTTGAAGAGTCTTCAGAAGAAGAATGGTACTCAGCAAAGCAAATTCTGCCTCCTTGTTTTAGTTTGTATTTCCCCAGATAGACTCTGGCTATTCCAGTGAGGGCAGAAAGAACAGATTCTTTTTAGTTCAAATTTCCTGTGAATTTTCTATGAATTTTTAAGATTTAATAGCCTTTTCATAGGAGTTGCTTATTTTCCTGGATCACCTTTCCAACCCCAGGCAGCTAGTTTTCCTTTAGTCAGATTTAAATCCAGCTTCATCCATCTTGAACAGTGGCAGTGAAGAATGAATTTTCCTTCCAGCACCTCTAATTCACAGATGAGGCAAAGAGAAAGGGAGAGGAGAGATATTGTTGGGAGTACTGAGAGCCTGAGGAAAGAGAAAAAGGATGGATGTAACTGGGTGGGGAAGATGACAGAGAAAGACCTAGCCAAGCTTACAAAAGCAAACACTCTGACTGGTTGGAGTGGAGGGACCTGGCTACCGTGTTTACTCAGCTGTATCCCTGTACATCCGTTTGCTTCCCATGCACAAAAAGAAACAAAGTGTTGTTATTACCCTCTTTTCTTTTCCTGCAGGCTTTTTCCTGGAGTACCCTTTCGTTTCCTGTGCTTTCACTATGCAGATTACTTAAATCACGTATCCTTGCTTTATCTTCTAGACCAGATGCATTTTTGTCTCTCCACTGGATATTCCCACATCAATGCCCCATTCATATTTTGGAGCAGATTTGTTTTTCCTCACCTACCTCTGCTATAGGGTTGGGAAAGCAAAATACCTACCTCTTAAGCCACCATAGAGGCTAGGTGACTGTGTGACATAGTTCTGGCCAATGAGACATAGCAGAGTTCTGCTATAGAATTTTGGGAAAGATTTTGCTTTATTGATGAAGAACAGTTGTATTTGCTACCCCCATTCTTCTTTCTTTCTAGAATTATGACCTGAGGCCTAGGCCTTTGACAACCATATTGTAATCCCAGAAAGAAGAACCAGGAGAAACACAGACTCTAGTTCTGACTTTGTTCAGGTACTAATTTTAGATTAATCATCACCTACCTTCAAATTTTTGATTTTGTGAGGAAACAAAATCCTATCTATTATTGCTGTCAAAAGTATGCCTAACGTAACAAGTTTGTATTCAGCTTGTCTAAAACTGGCTTCATCTTCCTTGGTCATCCTCTCCATTAGTTTCTCCTCCTTACTCCTACTTTATGAACACTAATCTAATTCTCAGAACTTTGACCTTTCCTATGTCCTTTTTTACTACTATCCAGTCACCAGTTCTCTTGGCCTTTATATTCTACCGCCTTATTTCAGGGCCTTACTATCTGGAT
Source organism: Lutra lutra (assembly GCF_902655055.1). NCBI lineage: Eukaryota > Metazoa > Chordata > Mammalia > Carnivora > Mustelidae > Lutra > Lutra lutra. The sequence goes on from NC_062280.1 coordinate 69,707,404, forward strand.
CTGGATCCTCTCATTGTTTCCCTCTTCCAGTTTGGAACATGTGATATATTCAGATCAGCTTCGTTTTAGGGTCAGCCAGACGTATTCAAATTCTGTCACTTTCATCCCTTAGCCATGTAATCTTGGTAAATTAATCTTGGTTATTAATCTTTTTGAACCTTAGTTTCCAAATCATCAAATGAGACTACAAAGGCCAAGTATATGGCTGTGTTGACGTTTGTGGGCTAATGCAAGTAAAGCTGCATGATCCTCTCTAAGTAGAGAGCATAGTGTGGGGGTTAAGAGTTTGGGAACCAGACTGTATTGGTTCACATCCTAGTTTTGATTTTATTAGTGGTATAACTTTGTGCAAGTTATTCAATCTAGTTGTTGTTTTGTAGATTCCTCAGGATTTTCTTTTTTTTTTAATTTTTAAAATTAACATATGTTTTATTTTTTATTAACATATGTTTTATTAACATATGATGCATTATTTGCAGGGTACAAGTCTGTGATGTAATGCGATTGCTGGGTCATAGGTTTCCTCAGGATTTTCTATGTAGACCGTCTTGTTGTCTGTGAATACTGGCATTTTTACTTATTTTTTCTGATCTTTACATCTTTTATTATTTACTTTTCTTGCCTTATTACATTGGTTAGGATTTCCAGGGCAAAGTGGATTAGAGGGGTGAGAATGAACTTCCTTAAATCAGAAAATACTTCTTTTTCTTCTATTTGTTCTTTCCTTTATTTTATTTTATTTTTAGATTTTATTTACATATTTATTTGACAGAGAGAGAAAGAACAAACAGACAGAGTGGCAGGCAGCGGGAGAGGGAGAAGCATGCTCCCCACTGAGCAGAGAGGCTCCCCTCTGAGCAGAGAAGCTCCCCATTTAGCAGAGAGCCTGACATGGGGCTTGATCTCAGGATGCTGGGATCATGACCAGAGCCAAAGCATACACTTAACCAACTGAGTCACCCAGGAGCCCCCAGTTGGTAAATCCTGCAACTCTTTTTTTTCCCTTAAGATTTTATTTATTTATTTGACACAGAGTGTTTCCTCTATTTTAAAAAGAGATTGGACAGTATTGATGTTATTTCTTTTTAAAATGTTTTATAGATATCATCTGGCCAGGAGTTTTCTTTTTGGGAAACGTTTTGATGACAAATTCAATCTCTTTAGTAGAGTGCTACTCAGATTTTCTGTTTCATCTTATATCGGTTTTGATAAGTTGTTTCAAGGAGTTTATCCAGTTTTTCTAAGTTATCTGACTTATTAGCATAGAGTTGTTCGTACTATTCCCTTATTATTCTTTCAATGTCCTTAGAATATGTTGTGATGTTCCCCTTCATGTCTCATATTATTAATTTGTGTCTGCTCTTTTTTTTTTAAATCAGTCTTGCTAGGAGCTTTCCAGTTTTCTTAATCTTTTAAAAAACCCAACTTTTAGTTTATTTTTTCTGTAGTTTGAGAAATTTATTGATTTACATTTCTTCCCCCTCCCCCCGACCATTCTTATTCTACTTTTAGATTTAACGTGATCTTTTTCTGGCTTCTTAAAGATGGAATTTTAAAAATTAATTAAAAATTTTCTTTCCTAATATAAGCATTAAAGCTACGGTGTTTCAAGGTCAGCACAAAGAAGGAAGCACAGTTATTTCATTACTTAGCATTTACCAATGGAAACTATTTCTTCCAGAGAAGAACAATTAATCAAGAAGAATTAATCAAACAGTGGGAAATTGTTTGATTAATTGACTCCTTTAACCTCATGAAAAAGATACTGTGCAATGTGATGAATAGTATCCTCCACAATATCCCAACAGTAAATTCAGCAAGGAGTTTTGTAGGGCTCTCAGTTTATCATGATAGCATAATACCAAAGAGACCTTAAAGGAGAGTATTTCTCCCATGGGGCCAATATAATAATATAGCTTTCTGATGGTCTGATTTAGTCCCAGGATAGTGAATCTCAGAATGCTGAAAAAATAAAATTAAAAAAAAAATCCCAAGATAGATTTTAAGATATTTTAGAAATGGCTGAATTACTTCACTTCCTGGAAACCCTCCATAAACACTTTTTTCACATCTGAGCTATTGATAATTAACTGAGCAGCAATGACTTGGAAGTAATATTTCCAATAGATACCTGAAATGCTGATATTTTGTGTTGTTGGTTAGATGAAGAGTAGTATGACTTTAAACTCAGCCAAACTAGATGGAAAATTACATCCTTATTGACAACCAAACAAGGATGTATGTCTTAATTGTGGTACAGTGCTTCCTTTTGAGGATGTGGGGACAAGAGTGTGTTCTCAAGGAGGAATGTTGGTACCACTCTTAATGCACAGACAAATGGTGGTCGACAACCCATGGGTTATGCCACAGAGCATGTTACCATGTTCTTTTATTGTTACCACAGAAAACAAGAAACACGGGTTAATCGCAGTGAAAAAAAATTTTTTGAAGGGTGGGGAAAGGCAAAGAGAGAGAGAGAGAATCTTAAGAATGCTCCATGCCCAGTGCAGAGCCTGATGCGGGGCTTGATCTTATGAACCTAAGATCATGACCTGAGCTGAAATCAAGAGTTGGATGCTTAATCGAGGCACTCCTGCAGTGAAACAATCTTAAAGTGAGTAGTATAATTTTCCAAAACCCTTTCATGGAATAAAATTGTAACATGTAAATATTAAACATATTAAATAGAATGAATTGCTCTGTAGGAATATTACCTATAAATTGGTTAAAAGTTCAGGAACCTCTCTTTAATCTAATTAACTGTTGGAAATGTTAAAAACAAATAGATGTTGATGGAAAGCAGATGTTACTTGGAACCTAATAATTTGATTCTTTTTTTTTTTTTAGGATTTTATTTATTTATATGAGAGAGAGAATGAGCATGAGGGGGCAGATGGAGAGGGAGAGGGATAAGCAGACTCCCCGCTGAGCAGGGAGCCTGATGTGGGGCTCAATCCCAGGACCCTATGATCACAACCTCAGCTGAAGGCAGATGCTTAACCCACTGAGCCACTCAGTGAATCAATATTTCAGAGAATCAATAATTTGATTCTTGATATTATATATGACATTTCAATTCTGTTTAAATTCAATATTTCAGAGAATCAATAATTTGATTCTTGATATTATATATGACATTTCAATTCTGTTTAAATTCCAAATGAAGGCATGAATGTCTTGCCTCCAGACATTTAGGTATTCAGACTCTGACAAACTTATTCTTCTAGTCATTGATTGGTTATATATTGGACATGTTATAGAAAAAGTTGTGTTCTTGAATCTTACACATTTTCTTTATCAACTCTTTAAACAAACTTGGAATATAAGAAAGTTATATCTTTAACATCCCTTGTCACTCCTTTTATCACTCCTCTACCCGTATCCTTCTCCTTGCCTCCTGCCCTCTTCCTCTTTCCTCAGCCCAAATGTGCTGTAGGGAAAAGATCTGACCTTAGTTTTCTACTTTCCGGCTGTCTGTTCATTCATTCATTCATTCATTCATTCAGAGTTTTTACGCTCTCCTTTCCAAGTTCATACATTCTTACCAGGGATAGATTAGTAATAAAAACTGACAAGGTCTGTGACCTCGTGAATTTAAATACTAGCTGGGTAGACATTAATTAATTCAGTCAGTCTTTAAAATTGAGTATCTATAATGTGCTGGTGCATGGTAGGGATGCAGTAGCTACTATGTGCTACTGTCCCAGGTGATAAGGAATCCAGTGACGAAGAAAACAGGAAAAAGTAGGTGCTAAAAAATGCTATGAGGCCAAAAGTAAGAGGATTTGGAGTGATGAAGTAAGAGGACAAACAAATCTGTATGACAATGTCAGATTGTAATAAGAGCAGCAAAGGAAAACAAAGCAGAGGCCAGGGGAAGAAACTCAGGCATGGTGCTGTTTTTAAAAAGGTGATGAGGGGTGCCTGGGTGGCTCAGTGGATTAAGGCCTCTGCCTTCTGTTCAGGTCATGATCCCAGGATCCTGGGGATCGAGCCAGGGTCCTGGGGATCGAGCCAGGGTCCTGGGGATCGAGCCCCGCATTGGGCTCTCTGCTCAGCGGGGAGCCTGCTTCCTCCCCCCCTCTCTCTGCATGCCTCTCTGCCTACGTGTGATCTCTGTCTGTCAAGCAAATAAATAAAATCTTAAAAAAAGAAAAAAAAAGGTGGTGAATTCTTTCTGCAAAAGCAACATCTCATCAGAGATCTTGAATGAACTGAGAGACCACTTAATATGAATTTAAATCAGTGTAATCCATGCTTTACTAAATAGGTAAATGAAGTATTTTAGTGCCTGTGATAAGGACACAAGCTGAATAAATATGATGCCAACCTTTTGTTTGGTAACAAGGCCTTATTTTGCAAAAGTGCCTTATATTATATAGTATATTAGTGTCTATGGTAATATTGCAATATATTATACAGAAGCAATATATGCTACAGATAAAAATAATTTCAAAAATTGGTTAAAGGGATAAATTATGAAATTTTGGTTTATTCTTAAATATTATTTATTTTTTATTTATTTTTTTAAAAGATTTTATTTATTTATTTGACAGACAGAGATTACAAGTAGGCAGAGAGGCAGGCAGAGAGAGAGAGAGAGAGGAAGCAGGCTCCCTGCTGAGCAGAGAGCCCGATGTGGGGCTCGATCCCAGGACCCTGGGATCATGACCTGAGCCGAAGGCAGAGGCTTTAACCCGCTGAGCCACCCAGGCGCCCCTTAAATATTATTATTTAAAGCTATATTTGAAATACTGTCCACTTCAGGTTTTTAACATTTTTAAAATTTAAAATATTTTTTATAGGGGCGCCTGGGTGGCTCAGTGGATTAAAGCCTTGGTCTTCGGCTCAGATCATGATCCCAGGATCCTGGGATCGAGCCCTGCATCAGGCTTTCTGCTCGGCAGTGAGCCTGCTTCCCTTCCTCTCTCTCTGCCTGCCTGTCTGCCTACTTGTATCTCTGCCTGTCAAATAAATAATAAATAAAATCTTTAAAAATATATATTTATTTTTTATAATAATTTTGAGGAAAAAGGAAGCTACTCCTAGAGAACTAATGAATGTAGTACAGATCAGGAAAAGTATGATTATTTAAATGAACTTGAAAGGATTTTGTGTATGTGCTTTTGACTGGCTGTCGACAGTTAACAAATAATGGTATCAATATCCCCATCCTACTGATGGAGTTTTGGGTTTCATAGTTAGCCAGTTACACAAATTCAGTGATGAATTTGTCTGATAACTCTGTGGGGTCAGTGTTCTCTAAAACAGACCTCTCAGATAAATATACTGGAGCAAGAAAATGGTTCTGGATACTTAGAAATCCCAACACTTTCTCATTTGGGGGATTTGTTCGATATCTTAACTTTTCTGTCATGATTCCATCCTCTGCTTTTTGATAGTGTTTTTAAATTGAATTCTTATCATATTTTCCTCATCAACTGATTAAATGACATGGTGATATGTTTGTAAGTTTTTTCATGTGAAAAATTGAAGACAATTCGAGAATAGTCTCTGGTGATGCAGCACTCATCGTAAATATTCCCTGGTGGTAGTTAAAGATCTGATTTGTAGAGTTAGAGCTGTCTAGTCACTAACCAGGCTTTAACATTTTATTTACTGAAAAGAATTCAAATACTTAAACCAGGAGTACCTGTTTAATTATTCAGATCATCAGAGCATAAAAGGGGAGCCCTCTATTGACACAAGAAGGTGCAATTATGAAAAATAGCAAGGAGATCATATAACAAGGCAGCTTCATCTGTAAGACAGACCTCTGAAGCATGGACAAACTTGGATGCCAACTGAATGAGAGTACACTTTTATTGTGCTGTAACGGTACATTATCAGCTTGTGAATGCACCTTATCTTTTCCTCAATTGAATTTTACATTATCTCTGTTGCTTTGTTCCTACCTTTTCAGTACTTCATTGGATATTTATCTTAACAGCTTTAGAGGTTCATTTTAGAACTCAGCATTCAATAGATATGGATATCAAAGTGAAACTCATTTAAAAAAAACCCTTTGTGTGTAGGTGACTAATACTCTCTGTCTCTGTCATTAGAAGTCCTAGCCTTGAATACCCACAGGTAAAATGAGCAACAACACTGCTCCTCTGAGGAGCTTATGGAAATCAAATGTGAACACTGCTGAAGTCTGATATTGTTTTGGATTATCTGAAAGAGAATCAAAGATAGTCAAATTGCAAACTGAAATAATTTTAAAATATGTACATTTTATTCATCACTTTTAGGGAAAGGGTGTAAATATTAGGGAGAAGGGAGAGTAAGTGGCAATAAAATAAGACAATAGGATGGAATGATTTTGAAAATTTTGGAAAGTATTTGAATAAGTAGGATAGCATTTGAACCTATTTCTTTTGAATCAGGACAAGCAACCCAATCATAAAGTTGATGTTGTGTGCTGAATTCTACTTATTTCTATAATTACATAGCAGGAATTTCATTGATGGGAGTTTTATCTCATGGCATTTATATTGAAGGAATTAAAAGAGATTTAAAACAATGAAAAATGAGCAAGGAAGGAAATTATAGGGGAAAAGGAAAACATTAAGAAAATAAATAAAAGCCCACTAATGTTTACATGCTGAAACAGCATGTGAGACAGCCCCATGGTTCCTTGGCGTTACATATGACATGCTTGCTACTTCCCTTACCCCCACCCTCCTCTTGGTTTGCGAGAGCTGTTGCTGGCTTGTGGCTGAGAGCTGACAGTTCACACATCCCCTGCTTCTTTCTGAGAGTGTTCCCAGTTGACATGTATTGACATGTATTTCTCCTTCCCAGAAGAAAATGACAGGGGCTTCTGAAAGGTAATGGACTATGATTTAAACTATATTTTAATTGAGACCAGACCAAAGGAATTTCTGCCTTATAGTTATTAATTTACTTCTATAAACCTTATCACTCGGAATTAAATGGTCATAAATTTTAGTGTGTTTTCCTGCAGTATTTTTATTCAAGTATTTTTTAAATTGTTTGAGCTCATACTTTTAAGACTTCATGCCTCTTAAAATTAACATTATAGGATGATCATTTTTCTAGGTTATTAAAATTCTTTATAAATATAATTTTTTGGCTGAAATGATGTAGATCATACAGCCTAAGTTTTTCCTTGTTGTCAGACCATTAAGACATTTAAACATTACTGTTGCTGTTATCAATAATGCTATAACCTTTTATATTAAGTTTTTCCTGTGTTTTGGATTATTTCCTTAGGTTAGAGATGCCCATAGAACTAAATTAGTTAATGTATGTGAGGAGATTTTAAGATTTTTTATACTTATTTTCAAATTGATAGCTGCTATCATTCATATTTTACAAATAATGAAACAGAGGTTTGGGTCAGAGTCACACAGAAGTTAAGTGCCAGGGACCAACTTGGGATGAAACCCCATTGCCTTTTGACTATAATGGTGTTCCAACTATGTTCCTCAGAATATTAGTAGGTAATGCAGGAAAAAAAGGTTCAAGATTAAAAAAAAAATGTAAATGTCTAGTTAAAATTAAGTAAGATCTTTTTAAAAAAATTTTTTTAAAGATTTTGTTTATTTATTTGTTTAGAGTGAGCAAGCAGGGGGAGGGGCAGAGACAGAAGGAGAGAGAATCTCAAGCAGACTCCATGATGAGTGTAGAGCCCCACGGGGGCTTGATTTCACAACCCCTGAGATCAGCCAAAATCAAGAGTCAGACACGTAACTGACTGAGCCACCCACGAACCCCAAGTAAGTTCTTTTTAAAAGTCCTCACAGCCCTGGACATCACTATAAAGATGATCTGTGACTGTAGAACACTAGAGAACTGTGTGCTCTAATCTCTCTTCCTTAACCCTCTGCTTTCTCACTGCACTCTGTCTTACTTCCTGAATCTCCTTACAGTGTCTTAAGTGCCCTGGGGTTGCCAAGATGACAGTCTCCTTTAACTCTTACTCTTAACACTGCTCTTCCTACTCTGAGTGAGCTTCCAGGGGCCATGTAAGGGGCCATCAACCCACTGGATTTGCCCAAGTAATTCCTAATGGGTTGTTTCTTGTCTACCTCTCTGTCTAGTCTTTTTGGATTGACATTTCTCCCCTCACCTCTGTCTTGTACCCCTCTTGAAGGATAATCTCTTAAATAGGACAAGTAGGACGGACACATGGGCCCATGCCTTGAGGTGGACACAGAATGCTAGGGCAGTACTTTATATTTCTCTTCTTCATCTTGCATCTCTTCCTTTAGGGTCTTACAGTCACAAACTCCCTAACAATTGATAAAGTAATTTGAGCTAATGTGTTAAAGAGTTTAACATTTAAAGGACACCAAGAGATGTCAAAGCTTTAACCTAAAGGAAAATGGGATGAAACTCACACAATGAGACTATTTGCCTGGTGGCTCTTTTTGAGTCATATCACCTAGATGTACGCTTTCTAATCTAGTCCTAATCCTAGCATATCTACCCAGGACATACCATTTCTCAAGTGTTTCGTCCCATTGAAGACTTACTGTACATGGTTTTTAAATTATAAGAACCTCAGGTTACTCAGAGTGCTGAAAACCTTATGAAATCTTAAAGTTGATGAGGCTGATCTGTTTTAGAATACAAGATTCATTTCTGAATATACAACAATAAGCAAACAGCTGAAAGCCAAACAGTATAGTTGTCTACAGTGAGTCTTTAGTTATCCAGGATCATAAATTTTATAAAAATTTATTTTTATTAATCCTTCAAACTTGGTGTAATTTAATAATTCTAGTAGAAATGGTCTTTAATGGTATTCACAAATGGTATTTAATACGATTGGTTTTCTAAAGTATACTGAAAATAATTTTTCTTTTACTTGGTGATTGAGGCTCAATGTACTGAACATAAATTGGTATCCTGTGTTATAATGCAATTTTGAAGTGTGTGGATGATCTGTTTCAGCATCAAATACTCCAGTGTTGCTCCCCCTCTTTTGCTACCCCTCCTTTAAAAATGTTTTAGCCTGCTTTTGTTTCCTTTACCTGACTCTTCCTTATTGCCCAGCAGTTGTCACTCTTTGCTTGCTGCCACCTAGCTGTCTCTCCTGTCTCCTTCCCTTGCACAAAGATGATATCCTGCTTCTAAGCCTTTGGACTTAAGAGTCCAGGTTACCAGGTTTCTTGGAGCTGTTTGTATAGTATGAATGTATCTATTTTGCCCCTGAGGATTTCTCTTCTGAGAAAAGTATATGAATTTCAGAATTTTGGTATTTTAAGATAGCCATTTTGGTTATACAAAGACTTTTAGGCTTATTTGCTATATGATCTCACAGCTGTGATCTTTTTCTTAATAACTGAGATTTCCAGATAAATATCTTTTTAATAGTTGAGACATTGCTTTATTCAACAAATATTTATTGAATGCTTAGGATTCTTTAGGTAAGCAAAATAGAAGATCCCACCTCTCCTAGATCTTACATTCTAACAGAGGAAACAGATAAAAAACAATAGACATAATAAATAAGTTACATGTTCTGTTTGAAAGTAATAGGTGTCATGGGAAAAAACACAATGAAAATAAGAAATCAGGAGTGCTAATTGGGGTGGTGAGGATTGTAATGTTAAATAGGTTGGTCAGAATAGGGTTCATTGGGAAAGTGTGATTTAAGCAAAGAGGCAAGGGATTTAACCAACCATATGTTTAGGATAAGAATATCCTGGCAGGGGCACCTGGGTGGCTCAGTGGGTTGAGCCTCTGCCTTCAGCTCAGGTCATGATCTCGGGGTCCTGGGATCGAGTCCCACATCGGGCCCTCTGCTCTGCAGGGAGCCTGCTTCCTCCTCTCTCTCTCTCTGCTTGCCTCTCTGCCCACTTGTGATCTCTTTCTGTCAAATAAATAAAATCTTAAAAAAAAAAATATCCTGGCAATGGGAATAGCCAGTGTAAAGACCCCAGGGTTATCATGTATGGATTGCTCAAGGAACAGTAAGGAGGCTTTTGTGGCTAGACTGTGGTGAACAAGGGAAAGATTAGGAGAGAAGTGAGCAGAGAATGAGGGCAGATCATATAGGAACAGCTATTACAAAAGCCTCAGCCTTTACTCTTAGTGAAATAGGGAGCCACTGGAAGGTTTTGAGCAGAGGAATAGTATAAGCTGACTTTCATTTTTTTTTTAAACTGACTTTCATTTTTACAAGATTACTATGATCACAATGTTGAGAAGAAACTGTTGGGAGGGAAGCAATGGTAGGAAAAGGGAGACTGTTAGGAAGCGATTGTGGCAATCCAGGAGAAAGGTGATGGTGGTTTGGATCAGAGTGACAACAGCGGAGATGCTGAGAAGAAGTAGAAGGCATTTGGGAAGTAGGACTACTAGGACATGAAATGAGTGTGGGAATCTGTCAGAAACAGGAGTCAAGGATACTTTGAAGGCATCCTTTTTGGTCTGGGGAATTGGTAGGATTGTAGAGCCATCTGTTATGATGGAGAGGGCTAGAGGTAGGACATATTCAAAGGGAATGAGAAGTTCAATTTTAGGCATGTTGAGTTTGAGATGCCTATTAGACATTCAACTGGTGATGTTGAGTAGGAAATTTGACATGTGACTCTGAAGTGTAGAGGAACAGTCTGAGTTGAAGATGTAAATTTGGGTATCATTAATACATAGATGACATTTAAAGCCTTGAGCTTGGGGAACACTAAGGAAGTGAGTTTTAGAGGAGGACCAAGGATTAAGCACTGCCATCTTCCAACAAGAATTCAGGGAGAGAGGAAATGACCAGCAAAAGAAACTGTGTGGGAGTAACCAATGAGGTAGGAGGAAAACAAGAAAATGTGGAATATTTACCCGCTGGCTCAGTTGATGGAGCATGTGACTCTTGTTCTCAGAGTCATGAGTTCAAAGTTCATGTTGGGCATGGAGCCTACTTAAAAAAAAAAAGAAAATGTGGAATATGTCTTGAAAGGATACTGAAGATGTTTTCAAATATTCAGATCTTCAAATGTCAGATATCATGTTGACAAACATGTGGAAGAAGAAAGACTACAGCCTGGGTTTGCATTTGAGGTTTTGTATCTTACAGATGACATAGCTAATAGGTCTACTTTTCTAGCCTGGTTGACAGTTGGGAGGGTTGCAGACTCTGTGCCAGGTCTTGGAATGTTTTTATGAGGAAGACAGCAGGACTGAAAACAAAAATAAAATACCTCTCACACAGGGTGCAGGGCAAATGGAAATCCTGTGGCCTAAACTAGAATGAGGTAATTTGCCTAAAATGTGGTTATATGGGAAAGTCCATGTAAGGAAAGATGAAACATCAATGTATAGAGGTGTAGAGGACAAGAGGTAGTATGACGTGAATACAGTTATGAAAACATAGGGTGTTATTTCTCCCTAACAGATGGAGAAAAGAACAGGGAGTCAACATCACTGTGATAAATACTGAACAGCAAGGAAGCAAACTATCACAGCTGAGGCATTCAGGCTGCTGTGAAACTCAGAAGTGATATTATCAATAAAGCCAGAGTTGGCAAGTATTTAACAAATAAACAACATATGGCTCATTGGTTGCCATGTCCCTGGAAACATCTCCTCTCAGGAGAAAAGTATGCCTCTGTAAATGAGTTTCTGGTTGGTGCACATTGCTTTTGACACATATGACAGTTGTGAAATTGTAATTACCCAGTTTACCTAACCAAAAATTCTGCTTAAAAGGCAACTGTACAGTTGTGGACAAAGGGACTCAATTCTTCCTATTTCTTCCATTAAATACAACTAAAAACCTTGGACGTTATATATAAAAGAAACAGAAAAAGACTCTGGAAGGTAGAGAGAAGGCATACTGGCTTGGGACTTCTCTATCTGAAGAAGACATTGTAGTGAGTTCCTTGAGTTTTCTTCTTGCCTTATATATTCCAGATTGGATACTGGGAATAGACAATAATCCAGAAATACCAATGGACACAAGCCCCCCACCTCCCAAAAAAAAAGCTTTCAGAAAAACCTGCCCTTTTGTGGTAAGCAAAGGAGCAGCCTAGCAAGACAGAAAAAAATTTAGATAATAACTGCTCTAAATAATTAAATAAATACTCTGCTTTAACCAGACACCACAGAAAACACTGCAGGCTCACTTGAACCTCCATCAGTGAAGACAGTGTGGAGCCTAAACTTTGACCCTTGCCTAAACTTACTGTAATGAAGCAGCCCTTCCCACCTGGAGTTTAAAGGAGCCATCATAAAAATGCTTTTGTAATCAATTATGAATAATAATATGAATTGAAAATATCAACTGAAACAAATGAAAAACAATGTATAAGCAAAAACAACTTAGCAAATAAATACAAAAAAATAAATAAGAACTGCATGGAAATTTTAGAACTGAGAAATGCAACAACTGAAATTAAAATTTCAGTGGATGGCTCAACACCAGAATGGATAAGACAAAAGGACAGAACCAGTGAACTTGAAGATACGCAATAAAAATTACCCAATTTGAACTATAGAGAGAAAATAGACGAAAGAAAGGAAAGAGACTCAGGGGCTTGTGGAACTGTAACAAATAATCTAACATTCATGTCCATTGGTGGCTTGGAAGATAAGGAGAGAGTGGTGCTGAAAAAAATACTAGAAGAAACAATGGCTGAAAATTCACCAAATCTGGCAAAAGAAATAAAACTACAGATTCAAGAAACTGAGTGAATCCCAAAGAAGATAAGCCCAAAGATATCCATGCGAAGGTAATCAAACTTCTGAAAATTAAAAACAAATAAAAAGTATTTCAGAACAGCAAGAGAGAAATGATACATTATTTAGGGGAAAAACAATTAGAATGACAGAAATTTTTCATCTGAAATCATAGAGCTCTGAATGAAATGGAACAACATTTTTTCAGTGTTTAAAGAAAAAGTACTGTCAACCCAGAATTCTATACCCAGTGAAAATAGCCTTCAGGAATGAAGGGGAAACCAAGACATTCTCAGAAAAAGAAAACTAAGAGGATTTGTCATTAACAGATCTACCCTAAAAGAATGACTAAAGGAAACTGAGAAAGGAAGGAATCTTGGACTATCAGGAAGGAAGAAGGAACAATGAAAAGAGTAAAAATATGGGACACAAGAAAGAAAGGAAAAAAAGGAGATTGAATTAAAGCTGCATAAATGTTCATAAAACAAATGAACCTGGAGATCAGTGGATATTATGATGATAACTCTTCATATAAGTGCCTTCCTGTTTGCACTCTTTATAAAACACATTGTTTTCTTTTAATACATCAGAACCCCATCTTCTAAAGAAGACACCCTAAAATGTTCTTGCACCACCTACTTGGGGTACAAGAATAATGTTAAGTGATGAATGTGTGTGAAGCCTCTTCTGTTTACTGTCATATCCAGCAATTCTCCCTCTTTAGCAATCCAGCCACCCCTCATGTAAGTTTCCCAACTCAGGTATTGACTACCCTTACCTCGGCTCTGCTGTTTCTTTTGTCAGACTCTGACAAGGGGCACACTTTCATCACTGAGAACTCTTTATGGAGTCTCAAAAGTGGTTAAAAATATGTTCTTTGGTCAAGGGGTGTCTCTTCCATTCAGCCCTTATTCTCACATACCCTCTTCAGCTAGTAATTATTAATGATCTGGGATTTTTAGAATCTCCAGAGGCTGAATTTGTCCATATAGTGAGACCTTCTGTCTGGGGCTGGGGCTCCACCTATCCCCCATCAGAGACAGATGACATAAGAAGAGATGGCCAACAATGGACTCTCCCAGCTGGTAGATGATAATTCAATTTCCCCCTGGCTTTAGGCTTCCCATATCTCTACTTTGCATTTGGACCACGCAACTGTCTAACTCAAGATCATGGGTAGGAATCACATGATGTAAATTAGGGAGTGGACATCATTGCATGTGAATGTGTCCACTGTCTTAGTTGATGTGCGGATAGAGAAGGGAGGAGTGAACCAATGACAAAACATTGGCTCTTGACCTGGGAAATTCTGCCATTACTATAAGATACACAGTGAGGTAACAACATGCCTGTGGGACCATGGAGGCCAGTGTGCTGTTTTGAGAGTCAAGCGGTAAATTCAGCCTTGTCTTCTAGTTATTGAAGAAGAGAAGGCTTTAACTTAATATTTTTTTTCTTGAGCCAAGATCTCCAAGATGAGAACCTAGCATGAGCCTGTGAATGGCAAAATGAACCTTGTTCTAACTGGAGGAGACAGTTAGTTGGAGAGATCCTGGAAGAAGATCAAGGCCTCAAATCCCAAAACCTCACTTTGCCCTTATGCCTTCCTTACTAGTGTATATCCTCTTCTGCAACTCCTTGCACTGTACTAGCCATTTTCCTTCTCTTTTACTCACACAGAACAAGGGAATAATTTTTTAAAGTATCCTTTATAAAACCTTTATGCAATGCATATTAATTCATTAACCTTACATTAAGCAATACATTATGTGTGACTCTGATGCTGAGGTTCATTTCTAGGAAAGGACAGAGAATATATGGAAGTTACCTGGAACACAGAGACTGAACGAGTAGTGAGAGGAGTGTTTAATATAATGTTCCTATTGCTATGAAGGACTAGATCAGACTATGAGAACATACACAGGGTGGTCATGAGTCTGAGAGATCAGATCAGATTTCCTCAGAGTAGGGGGCTTGAAAGCAGTAAACTCCATTTATTCAGGAATACATAAAATATGAATTGATTACTTTGACTCAGTGATATATAGATTAGGAAAATTGGCCTGCAAATTTCTATGTCTAGATAATATAGGTAGATTGTTTGAAGGAATTTGTTATAAAGAATTTTTTTAAAAAGTTGACTTTTCTTGTTTTATCTAATGAAAATATTGTCTAGTTCATCCTTTTTTTAAACTTTTGTATGTTGATATATATTATAAAGTTTGGAATGTATACATATTCATATTTTTGGATTTTTTAAATTAACATATAATGTATTATTTGCTGCAGGGGTACAGGTCTGTGAATCATCAGGCTTACACATTTCACAGCACTCCCCATAGCATATACCCTCCCCAATGTCCATAACCCAGCCACCCTATCCCTACCCCCGATACCCCAGCAACCCTCAGTTTGTTTCATGAGATTAAGAGTCTCTTATGCTTTGTCTCCCTCCCTATCTCATCTTGTTTCATTTTTTACCTCCCTACCCCCCATGACCCCTCACCCTGCCTCTCAAATTCCTCATATCAGAGAGATATAATTATTTGTTCCATTTCTTTGAAAAAAAATTGATAGTATTTTGATAAGGATTGCATTAAATGTGTAGATTGCTTTAGGTAGCATAGACATTTTCACAATATTTTTTCTTCCAATCCATGAGCATGGAGTGTTTTTCCATTTCTTTGTGTCTTCCTCCATTTCTTTCATGAGTACTTTACAGTTTTCTGAGTACAGATTCTTTGCCTCTTTGGTTAGGTTTATTCCTAGGTATTTTATGGTTTTGGTGCAATTGTAAATGAAATCGACTCCTTAATTTCTCTTTCTTCTGTCTTGCTGTTGACATGTAGAAATGCAACTGATTTCTGTGCATTGATTTTATATCCTGACACTTTACCGAATTCCTGTATGAGTTCTAGTAGTTTTGGAGTGGAGTCTTTTGGGTTTTCCACATAAAGTATCATAACATCTGCAAAGAGTGAGAGTTTGACTTCTTTTCTGATTTGGGTGCCTCTTATTTCTTTTTGTTGTCTGATTGTTGAGGCTAGGACTTCTAGTACTATGTTGAATAGCAGTGGTGAATAGTGGACATCCCTGCCGAGTTCCTGACCTTAGGGGAAAAGCTCTCTGCTTTTCCCCCATTGAGAATGATATTCGCTGTCAGTTTTTCATAGATGGTTTTGATGATACTGAGGTATGTACCCTCTATGCCTACACTCTGAAGAGTTTTGATCAAGAAAGGATGCTGTACTTTGTCAAACGCTTTGTCAGTATCTACTTAGAGTATCATATGGTTCTTGTTCTTTCATTAGTGTATTGTATCACATTGATTGATTTGCAGATGTTGAACCAACCTTGCAACCCAGGAATAAATCCCACTTGGTCGTGGTGAATAATCCTTTTAATGTACTGTTGGAGCCTATTGGCTGGTATTTTGGTGAGAATTTTCACATCCGAGTTCATTAAGGATATTGGTCTATAATTCTCCTTTTTGATGGGGTCTTTGTCTGGTTTTGGGATCAAGGTAAACCAGTCTCATAGAATGAGTTTGGAGGTTTTCCTTCCATTTCTATTTTTTGGAACATCTTCAGGAGACTAAGTATTAATTCTTCTTTAAATGTTTGGTAGACCTATGACCCAGCAATTGCACTACTGGGTATTTACCCTAAAGATACAAAGGTAGTGATCCGAAGGGGCATGTGCATCCCAATGTTTATTGCAGCAATGTCCACAATAGCCAAACTATGGAAACAACTTAGAGGTCCATCAACAGATGAATGGATAAAGAAGATGTGATATATATATATATATATATATATATATATATATACACACACACACACACACACACACACACACACACACACACACACACAATGGAATACTATGCAGCTATCAAAAGAAACGAAATCTTGCCATTTATGATGACGTGGATGGAACTAGAGGGTATTATGCTGAGCGAAATAAGTCAATCAGAGAAAGACAATTATCATCTGACCTCCCTGATATGAGGAAGTGGAGAGGCAATGTGGGGGACTTAGGGGGTAGGGAAGGAACAAATGAAACAAGTTGGGAACAGGAGGGAGACAAACCATGAAAGACTCTCAATCTCACAAAAACTGAGGGTTGCTGGGGGTCGGGGGGTCGGGAGAGGTTGGTTGGGTTATGGACATTGGGGAGGGTATGTGCTATGGTGAGTGCTGTGAAGTGTGTAAACCTGGCAATTCACAGACCTGTACCTCTGGGGATAAAAATATATGTTTATAAAAAAATAAAAAATTAAAAAAAAAATAAATGTTTGGTAGAATTCCCCTGGGAATCTGTCTGGCCCTGGACTCTGTTTGTTGGGAGGTTTTTGATGACTGCTTCAATCTCCTTACTGGTCATGGGTCTCTTCAGGTTTTCTATTTCTTCCTGGCTCAGTTTTCGTAGTTCATATGTCTCTACGAATGCATCCATTTCTTCTAGATTGTCAAATTTGCTGATGTATAGTTGCTCATAATATGTTCTTATAATTGTTTGTATTTCTTTGGTGTTGGTTGTGATCTCTCTTCTTTCATTCATGATTTTATTAATTTGGGTCCTTTCTCTTTTCTTTTTGATAAGTCTGGTTAATTCTTTCAAAGAACCAGCTCCTAGTTTCATTGATTTGTTCTACTGTTCTTTTGATTTCTATCTCATTGATTTCTGCTCCGATCTTTATTATTTCTCTTCTCCTGCTGGGTTTAGGCTTTCTTTGCTGTTCTTTCTCCAGCTCCTTTAGGTACAGGGTTAGGTTGTCTATGTGAGACCTTTCTTGTTTCTTGAGAAAGGCTTGTATTGCTATATGCTTTCCACCCAAGACCAACTTTGTTGTGTCCCAAAGATTTTGAACAGTTGTGTTTTCATTTTCATTTGTGTCCATGAATTTTTTAAATTCTTCTTTAATTTCCTGGTTGACCCATTTATTGTTTAGTAGGATGCTCTTTAGCCTCCATGTATTTGAGTTCTTTCCACCTTTCCTTGTGTGATTGAGTTCTAGTTTCAGAGCATTGTGGTCTGAAAATATGCAGGGAATGATCCCAACCTTTTGGTACCAGTTGAGACCTGATTTGTGACCCAGGATGTGATCTATTCTGGAGAATGTTCCATACGTGCACTAGAGAAGAATTGTGTATTCTGTTGTTTTGGGATGGAATGTTCTAAATATATCTGTGATGTCCATCTGGTCCAGTGTGTCATTTAAAGCCTTTATTTCCTTGTTGATCTTTTGCTTAGATAATCTGTCCATTTCAGTAAGGGGGTGTTAAAGTCCCACATTGTTGATGTGTTCCTTTTTGTTAATTAATTGCTTTATATAATTGGCTGCTCCCATGTTAGGGGGATAGATATTTTAAATTGTTAGATCTTCTTGTTGGATAGATCCTTTATGTATGATATAATGTCCTTCCTCATCTCTTATTATGGTCTTTGGCTTAATTTATCTGATATAAAGATTGCCACTGGGGCGCCTAGGTGGCTCAGTGGTTAAAGCCTTTGCCTTCGGCTCAGGTCATGATCTCAGGGTCCTGGGATCGAGTCCCACATCAGGCTCTCTGCTCAGCAGGGAGCCTGCCTCCTCCTCCTCCTCTCTCTCTCTCTGCCTGCCTCTCTGCCTGCTTGTGATCTGTCTGTTAAATAAATTTAAAAAATATTAAAAAAAAAAAAAAGATTGCCACCCCAGCTTTCTTTTGATGTCCATTAGCATGGTAAATTGTTTTCCACCCCCTCACTTTAAATATGAAGGTGTCTTTGGGTCTAAAATGAGTTTCTTGTAGACAGCATATCAATGGGTCTTATTTTTTTTTATCCATTCTGATATCCTGTGTCTTTTGATTGGAGCGTTTAGTCCATTTACATTCAGAGTAACTATTGAAAGATAGGAATTTAGTGCCACTGTATTGCCTCTAAGGTGACTGTTACTGTATATTGTCTCTGTTCCTTTTTGGTTTGGTGCTTTTAGTCTCCCTCTTTGCTTAGAGGACCCCTTTCAATATTTCCTGTAGAGCTGGTTTGGTGTTTGCAAATTCTTTAAATTTTTGTTTGTCCTGGAAACTTTTTATCTCTCCTTCTATTTTCAGTGATAGCCTATAGAATATAGTATTCTTGGCTGCATATTTTAGTTTAGTTTAGTGCTCTGAATATATCTTGCCAGTCCTTTCTGGCCTGCCAGTCTCTGTGGATAGGTCTGCTGTCAATCTAGTATTTCTACCATTGTATGTTACAGACCTCTTGTCCCGAGCTGCTTTCAGGATTTTCTCTTTGTTACTAAGACTTGTTAAGTTTTACTATTAGATGACTATTAGATTACTATTAGATGACAGGACCTATTTTTATTGATTTTGAGGAGGGTTCCCTGTGCCTCCTGAATTTTGATGCTTGTTCCCTTCGCCAAATTAGGGAAATTCCCTACCTTAATTTGCTCCAATATACCCTTTGCCCCACTCTCTCTTCTTCTTCTGGGATCCCAATTATTCTAATATTGTTTCATCTTATGGTATCTCTTACCTCTAGAATTCTCCCCTTGTGGTCCAGTAGTCACTTGTTTCTCTTTTGCTCAGCTTCTTTATTCTCCCTCATTTGGTCTTCTATCTCACTAATTCTCTCTTCTCCCTCATTTATCCTAGCAGTAAGAGGCTCCATTTTTTATTGCATCTCATTAATAGCTTTTTAAATTTCAACTTGGTTAGATTTTAGTTCTTCTATTTCTCTAGAAAGTGATTTTATTTCTCCAGAAAGGGATTCTCTAATATCTTCAATACTTTTTTTGAGCCCAGATAGCACCTTGATAATTGTCATTCTGAACTCTAGTTCTGACATATTACTAATGCCCATATTGATTAGGTCCCTAGCTATTGGTACTGTCTCTTGTTCTTTTTTCTTTTTTCTTTCTTTTTTTTTTTTTTTGTGGTGATTTTTTCCACGTTGTCATTTTATCCAGATTAGAATAGGTGTATGAGAGAACAAAATACTAAAAGGGTAGCATGGACCCCAGAAAGATATACACTAACCAAATCAGAAGAGACCTGAAACCGGGGTG
This sequence comes from Lutra lutra, assembly GCF_902655055.1. NCBI lineage: Eukaryota > Metazoa > Chordata > Mammalia > Carnivora > Mustelidae > Lutra > Lutra lutra. Next base: position 69,727,106 of record NC_062280.1, read on the forward strand.
GGGGGGTGAAGAAAAGGGGAAAAAAAGAAAAAATATATATATGTATTAGACTGGTAAATAGAATAGAGCCACACACTTGATTCTGGGTTTATTTTGGTCTGTTAGAAGAAACTACCTCCCAATATTTTATAGAAGGAAAATTATATATATGTGTGTGTGTATATATATATATATACACACAAAAAATAAGGGTAAACACGATGAAGAGATGGAATATGACTGTAAAGATGAAAATTCAAAAATATTCTAAAAACGGAATTGATAAGACAAGAAGTTGGTTGAAAAAGGAAAAGAAAGAAGAGGAAAGAATGTGATCGGGCTGGAGACTAGAACAAAGCCATGTGGTAGATTTAGGGTACATTTTGATCTATTAGAAGAAAGTGTATCCCAAATTTTAAAGAAAAAAAAACCCTATATGTATACCAAAAATGAGGTTAAATTCAATGAAGGGATAAAATATGACTGTAACAATGAAAAAAAATTTTTTTAAAGATTTTTATTTATTTATTTGTCAGAGAGAGAGAGGGAGAGAGAGCAAGCACAGGCAGACAGAATGGCAGGCAGAGGCAGAGGGAGAAGCAGGCTCCCTGATGAGCAAGGAGCCCGATGTGGGACTCGATCCCAGGACGCTGGGATCATGACCTGAGCCGAAGGCAGCTGCTTAACCAACTGAGCCACCCAGGCGTCCCACAATGAAAATTTTAAAAAGACTTTTTAAAAGGTATTGATGAGATGAAATAGTTTAAAAATGTTAAAATAAAAAAGGGGAAAAATTAATAAATGTAATAGGAAAAAATGAAATTTAAAATATTTAACTTTGAAAGACTAAAGAATCATGGGAAAAAAGCCATGAATTGCTTTCCCTTAGCTCTCGGGTTCCACAGTTCTCATTGATTAGTGAACTTGGTCTTGGTTGGATGTTCTTGGGATCTTCTGGGGGAGGGGCCTTTTGCAGTGATTCGAAATTGTCTTTGCCCAAGGTGGAATTGTACTGCCCTTGCCAGGGGCCAGACTAAGTAATCTGCTCAAGTTTGCTCTTGGGAGCTTTTGTTCCCTGAACACTTTCTGTACAGCTTTGGACAACAGGAATGAAAATGGTGCCCTCCCAGTCTCCAGCCCCGTAGAGGCTGAGAACTTGGAGCCCCACTCCTTAGTATGCCTTCAGAAAAAAGCAGTCAGTCCCTCCCATCTCCCTGGTCTCTGGCCTCACTCCAAGCTCACCCAGCCTGTGTCCAAGCATTTCTGTCTCTGGCGCACAGCCCTGTTTGGAGTCTCCAAACCCTGCAGATTCCTGCCATTCACTCCCACACCGCTCCTCCTGGAGGAGGAAGGGGGGGCTCTCTCTGTATCTGCCACTTGTGGGGTCCCTGCTCAAAGAATAATGGCTCAACTGTGCCTTGGATCATAGTTTAAGGTAATCCTGAGCTGACACCGCACTCCGCTCTGATACCTGGGAGTTCTGCCACCCTGAGACACCCCTGGTCTTTTTGTGTCCCTGGGGGTCCTGAGACCACACTGTCCCCGTGAGGGCTTCTCCACTCACCTAGCCTCTGGAGGGATGTCCCTCAGTGGAGCAGACTTCTAAAAGTTCTGATTTTGTGCTCCTCTGATCCACTGCCTGCTTGGAGCCCGCCCCTCCCCCACGGTCTATCTTCCCATTGCTTCAGATTCACTTCTCTGCATGTCCTACTTTCCAGAAAGTGGTCGATTTTCTGTTCCTAGAATTGCTGCTCTTCTTCTCTTTTATCTGCTGTTGTGTTTGTAGGTGTTCAGAATGGTTTGATAACTATCTAGCTGAACTCCTGGGACCTGATGATATTTTGGTCTCCTACTCCTCCACCGTCTTGCTCCTCCCCTCCTTTTCTGGCATTTTTTGATCATGCTAATAAAGAAATTCTGTATACAAATTAGCGGAAATACTACTCAACTTGTAAAAACCAATGCTAACTACAATGTCATGACCATTACCATTCAGGATTCCTTTGTTCACCAGTAAATACAGTTTATTTCCTTACATGCTTCTTAAACAAAGTAGATACATTTTTTGAAAAGATTTTACTTATTTATTTGAGACAGAGAGAGTGAGCATGAGCAGGAGGAGAGGCAGAGGGAGAGAAAAAGTAAGAAGCAGACTCTCCACTGAGCAGGGAGCCCAATGCAGGCTTTGATCCCAGGCCCCTGGCATCATGACCATCATCATCATCATCATCATCTGAAGGCAGAGGTTTAGCCAACTGCACCATCCAGGTGCCCCAAAGTAGATAAATTTTTATTTGAAGTTGAATAAACATGGAGCCTGGAGAAGTATCATGCCCCAAAGCCTGTAGCCCTACAAAGATTGGTGAATTCCTTGCCTTTATTTTGTTTGGCTTTCCAATGGAAATTTATTCAAAGGATGGTAGGTGAGGTGGGTGTGGCAGGATAAGGGTGGAAAATATGATCTCACCTGTCCAATAAAAGGGTAGCAGTTAGTCAAGATCCTGTTAGATATAGCTGAGAGTATACCAGTGGAAAACACCTTAATTTAAGGCTTAATTTCTGGCTGAACTCCAGAAAGCACTGACCTACCCGCTTTTCAGGGACTCCTTTGGGGAGCTGTACTCTATGATGTGTGGACACAGCATCTGTCTAAGGTGCCTTCCTTTTTGGTCATGGAGACTGACATAAAGCTCAATCTGTCCATAGTGTTTTCAGGTTTCACTGAAGAAGCAAAACCGTGAAAACCTGGCAGTGGGCAATCTGGTCAGCCACATCAGAGCTGGAGCCAGCAGTGAACAAGGATCTGAGGATTTGCTCTGGAATGGGGAATTTCTATGTGACCACATATTCATTTGTATAGCTGCTGCAACAAATTACCACAAAGTGGATTCTCTAAACAACAGTATTGTCTCACTATCCTTGAAGTTAATAGTTCAAAGTCAAGAGGTCTGCAGGGCTATGCTTCCTCTAAAGGTTCTAGAAGAGGATCCTTTCTTGCTTCTTTCTAGCTTCGGTGGGTGCCGGCAATCCTTGGCATTCCTTGACTTGTGCTGCACTGCTCCAGTTTCTGCCTCCACTGTCACGTGGCCTTTTTTCCTCAGTGTCTGTTTCTGTGTGTCTTCTCTTCTTAAAAGGACATCAGTCATACTGGATTTAGACTCTACCCTAGTCCAGTATGACCTTCTCTTAACTCATCGCATCTGCAAAGACACTGTTTCTAAATAGGGATACATTCTGAGTTCCAGGTGGACATATATTTTTCAAAGACAGTATTCAATCTAGTACAGACAGTGATAATAAAACTCAGAAAAGAACTGACCCACTCCATTTGCCCAAACTATTCTCAAGACCTCTGTTTACTATTCTGCAAACCCAACATCTGCTTCACTTGTCTCAGGAGAGAGAACAAGGGCAGTCTTTTTGTCTCCAGTGCCTTGTCATCTCTCCAGTCCAGAGGGTCGAGATCAACATCTCTCTGGGGAGGCTGATAGCTGAGATCAAAGTGTTTGTGCCTATGCTAAGTATGTATAGCTGGATGCTGAAGTTCTATGTGTATGTGAGTTTGGGTCCAGACATGGCAATGACTTCCTCCTATTTTCTACTGACCTGAGGAGCATCAGATGTGGGTAAAGCTAGCAAAATCAACAGAGAACCTGGAGATGTACTGCTTGTGTCCTGGGTTCCCTTATCTTACATTCTGGCTGCCTCCGTGAGCAGGAGAAAGTGAGATAGCTGAGTGGACTGTCGGGGTTTGTGGGGAATCTGCATATTGTTAAGAAACTTCCTGTAATCCTCAGACCTTGAGTTCTGGGTTATGAGCATCAGGGGAGGACACGAAGTAGCTGTCACTTCTGAATCCTGTGCATAGCCAGACTTTCAGAAGGTCAGGATTTTCCTGGACTGGGATCTGAAGGCCATTTTGTGTTTTAGTGCTGTATATGAATTAGAGTTCTTGTCTCTTATCATTTCTAATTTAAAAAGACTTTTTGCAAATTTATTATATCTTATAACATATTTTGGTTGAATTGAGGATATGAACTCTCAATTTTATTTTATATGTTTATTAAAAACAACTTTATTGAAATAGAAATTCATAAAATAAAGTACACATGTCTAAATTACACAATTTGGTGAGTTTTGGCTTATGTATCACTTGTGAAGCCATGGTCACAATTGAGATAGCAAACCTACCCCTCACGCCTAAATTCTCCAGTGCACCTTAATATCTACTTTGGTCACTACAGATTAGTTTGCATTTTTTGAGTTTCATATAAGTAGAATCATTTAGTAGGTAGTCTTTTGTGGATGCTGTTTTCGCTCAGCATAATTGTTTTGAGATTTACCAATGTAGTATGTAGCAACAGCTTCTATCTTTTTATTTCTGATTAGTATTCCATGGGGTGGGATATGCAGAATTAGTTTCTTCAAACATCCATCGGTGGACATCTGGGTTATTCCCAGCTTGGGGGCTGATACAAATAAAACTACTATGAATATTCATGTAAAACATATAATAGACAACTATACCATAGGGAAAATAATTGCAAAATAGCAACAATAGAGTATGTATACCGAAGGACCCATACTCTTCTCACTTTTCCACAGAAGCTGGTCTGGCCAAAGTTACCTGTGAGTTCGTTATGGCTGAATCCAGGTAACCTGTGTTGGTGCTCATGTTACATTCCCTCCGTAGTCTTCTACTCCTGCAGCCCCCTCTACCCTCAGCTTCCGTCAGTTTATTGTCTAACTCTCCTGCAGCCAGTATGAACTCATTCCTTGTCTTCATACTAGCACCTGTATGTGTGGGTGTTGTTTTTTACTGTCAATAATTCTCTTCTTTCGTGTTTCAAACTTCTTGTCACTGAGTGTTGCTTTCTTTTTCTTTTTCCCAGTCTGTGCTTGATATTCATTGATAGCTGACTTTGAGATAAGATTTTAAAAATTCTTGCACCCTCCATGTCTATGGACCCTTATTTCTATGGTGTTGAAAATTAAAAAAATAGAAAGCTGGCAACATGACCACTGTTATCTTTGTTTTCGGAGAAAGCAGAAAGAAAATAGTGTTCTCTGGGGTTTCATTTTCAACTTGTTTTTCTTACGAGGCAACTTTCTTGGAACCATTTCATCTTCGTCATGGATTTAACAGATGTGTGTGCTAGAACTCCCAAGTTTGAATCTGCAGCGCAGCTCTGCAGACCCTCAGGCTTCCTGATAGTTCTGTTGTTATCTGTCATTAAGATGTGTGTTGTTGAAAATTCACAACCAAGTATTGTTTGTTTGTTCATGTGTTTATTTTTAACCCTCAGTCACTGTTCATGTTACTGTTCATGTCAATATATGTTTAATCTACCCCCCATTTTAACTATTTGCGAGAAATGATTTCTGTTCCTGTTTTTATCCTACTGCTTGATAAAAAATCATGTTAACCTCTGTCTTTCAGCCAGTTCAGCCATACCTTTTGAACATAGGCCAGTTTGTTGTTTGATGGAATTATCTGATGGGAGTATCTCTTCAGTGTGTTTGCCTCTTTTTTTGACCAAGAAAAGTTTTGGACATAACTATTGGGTAGCGTGTTTTACCCACTCTTTCCTATCGTATGCATTTTTACCTTTCAAGATGATTCTGAAACCATCCTCAAGGAAAGCTACAAGCAATTTCTGCATTTCTTGTTTGGTTTTGGTTTGGATTGTTTTGCTTCTAGCCAAGTCTGCTGTCTTTAGCTGCAAAAAATTCTGGCAACTTTCCTTCAAAATGTGCATAATTGGATGTTGTTGTAAGAGTCACATTTCTGTATAGTTATAGCTCAGGATTTTCCCAGGCAAGATATAAAAAAATTTGGGCTCATTTGTATCTCCACAATGATAAAACATGTATCTGAAATAGACATACGAACATATCTTATGCTTCTTAGATCTACTGTTGTGTGTACCAGTAAATAATTGTCTGTGGCCTGAGTGTGCCAACATCTTCACTGTCAAGTTCATTGTGGAAAGTTTAAAGAGTGACATTAGGTGCCATAGTCTTCAGTGATTCCTGACATTTTTTCTTTAAAAAAATTTTTTTCTTAAGATTTTATTTATTTATTTGACAGACAGAGATCACAAGTAGGCGGGGGGTGGGGTGGGAAGAAGGCTCCCCGCTGAGCAGAGAGCCCGATGCGGGGCTCGATCCCAGGACCCTGAGATCATAAGGCAGAGGCCCCAACCCACTGAGCCACCCAGGCGCCCCAGATTCCTGACGTTTTGATGGATGAATTTTTTACTGACTTGGACAAAGTGTATGCACTGCTTGTGAACAGATGGGTCTAAATTTCTACCAGGTGAAATCTTGGAAGCTATTTCAGTCAGGGAGCTCAAGGTCATTAGAGGATGAATGCAGCAACAGATAGTCATTCATACAGGACATGCATTGTCATTTTAAGATGGAAAGAGGAAAAATACATCTATAAAAAAAAACCACCTTAATTTTGATTGCTTTTGTTATGGGGACACTCACTAAAACAGAAAATGGAGCTATTTATAATCTCTTGTTTGTAAACAAAACATTTTATTTATCACATTTTAAGCAATTCCAGTAGGAAGTTGCACTAGTTTGTGGAAGCCAGTAGATTTTTTATAGCCAAAAGGGGGAAAATAAAAGCTTCTATGGATTCATCAAGAAATCACACTTCCTGGCGTGAACACTGAGGCGGAAGTGTGCCAGCTGTACGCACTGGTGACGATAGCATAATCAGTTCTCGCCAAAGACATTGCTCACTGTTTCTGCACTGCAGAGTTGATTCTGGGGATTCCCATATAACGTCAAAGTACCAAATGTGCAGTATTTTTACTGACACGTAAAAATTTTTATGACCCACTGGTTTTCAGGAAGAAACTTGACATTGGCCAAGATGGAAAGCCAGAAGTCGACTGCATATTCATGTGATAAGTTCTTTTAAAAAAAATCAAATCTCAGAAATTTTAAAATTTTAAATGAATTTTTTAAATCCCAAAAATCTTTCAGTAAAATTTATGCTCTGAATAGAAGCTCCCTCTGTCCCATGACTGCCCTTTCATTCTCAGGCAGTACTGGATATCACTAAGGATGATGAGTATGTTCCCTGAGAAGCACAAACAGCAGTGGGGAAGCACAGGCTTTGGATCTCTATTTCCACTTCCTGTGTGTGACTTCAAGGCAGTTGTCATGGGGCACCGATCTAGAAGAGGTTCTGAAACATCAACAGAAATGAGAAGTGGAGAAAATTGAGCTTACCTAGGTTTCCCAGATAAAATGTAAGACACTCAATTAAATTTGAATTTCAGAAAAATGACAAATAATTTTAAAATATAAATATGTTCTGGTTATTGCAATGGGACATAATTATACTAAAAATTATTCATTCTGTATCTGAAATTCAAATTTAAGTGGGTGTCCTGTTTTGTATTTGCAAAACCTGGTGACTCTAGACTTACCACACTCTTAATACAAAGGATGCTGTTTAGGACTGGCAGATGCACTATAATGAGGTGCTGAGAGAGTGGATTAGTAAGGTGCTCATGACTAACCACAGACAGTTTAACTCTTCTGAAGAAGGTGGTACTAATTAAATGCAGGCTTAGTTTTTGTTGGCATTATTCATGGTATGTGTACGTACAGTCGCTTAGTTTGGATGTTGGCTTGCATTTTCACTAAGTAGGATATGCAGAGCTGGGCCATGGCCGAGTTGCTTGAGGGAACACAGGAGTAGCTAAGGGTTGCCAATGCCTGGTCTTCCTATGTATTCCCCTATCCTGTTCTCAGCCTTTCTGCTAAGTAAACAGTGAATTAATATAGCCAGAGAATGTCTGAAGTGGCCCCCAGTTGTCAGCTTGCCTGGGGCAGTCACACATCTCTGGTGGATCTGATTGAAAATATGGTGGGTAGGAGTACAATCAGTGGACCAGGTTCCAGTTCTGGCTCCTTCTTCTGACTGAGAGATTGGGGGAAAGTTACTCAATACCTCCAGGCTCAGTTTTCCCATCCGCAGGATAATAGTACCTACCTTAAAAGAGTATCGTGAGGATTAAATGAGTTAATTTATGTAAAGCAAGTGTTGGCTTCTAATAAGAGTACAATAAATGGCAGATGCTCTTTTTACTGTTATTTTTCAAAACAATGCATGCAAGATTGTATTGAATTATTTGCCTATGGTGTTATTGTTTGCCTATGGTGTTATGTTTGCCTTATTTGAATGTACCCATCTTGAGGAGAGTATCATGGTGACATACAGTAGGCACTGGATGAATGCTAAGGTGAAGACTGTTGCCATTTACTGTCACTCCTCCATTGGTTCCTGAACAATCACATTTGCAGAACTGGTCCCTTACACCAAAACTTCCCAACCGAAGTGTTGGTCCTTCGGCCTGAGGGATTGATTCCCTCAGCCTTTGAGGTGGCCTGAGCATTAGCAGTGGCTAGGGAACATTGATCTGTTTATCTCAGCCATTTTTTTTCTTTTTTTTTTTTTTAATTTTTATTTATTTTTTAAATTTCTTTTCAGTGTTCCAGAATTCATTGCTTATGCACCACACCCAGTGCTTCATACAATAAGTGCCCTCCATAATACCCACCACCAGGCTGACTCAACCTCCCACCCTCCTCCCCTCCAAAACCATCCGTTTGTTTCTCAAAGTCCACAGTCTCTCATGGTTCATCTCTCCCTCCAATTTCCCCCAACTCCCTTCTCCTCTCCATCTCCCCATGTCCTCTATGTTATTCCTTATGCTCCACAAATAAGCGAAAGCATATGATAATTAACTCTCTCTGCTTGACTTATTTCACTCAGCATAATCTCCTCTGGTCCTGTCCATGTTGATACAAAAGTTGGGTATTCATCCTTTCTGAAGGAGGCATAATACTCCATAGTATATATGGACCACATCTTCCTTATCCAATCGTCCGTTGAAGGGCATCTTGGTTCTTTACACAGTTTGGCGACTGTGGCCATTGCTGCTATAAACATTGGGGTACATATGGCCCTTCTTTTCACTTCATCTGTATCTTTGGGGTAAATACCCAGTAGTGAAATTGCAGAGTCATAGGGAAGCTCTATTTTTAATTTCTTAAGGAATCTCCACACTGTTTTCCAAAGTGGCTGTACCAACTTGCATTCCCACCAACAGTGTAAGAGGATTCCCCTTTCTCCACATCCTCTGCAACACACATTGTTTACTGTCATGTTAATTTTGACCATTCTAACTGGTGTAAGTTGGTATCTCAATGTGGTTTTGGTTTGAATCTCCCTGATGGCTAGTGATGATGAACATTTTTTCATGTGTCTGTTAGCCTTTTGTATGTCTTCTTTGGAGAAGTGTCTGTTCATCTCAACCATTTTCTATGAGTGCCATGACTTTTAAAAAGGTTGGAAGGCTCTGTTAGGCTGTAGTGTAAAATGTTCAGTGGTTACAGAGTTGTATATATATAGTTTGGTACAACTTGTGAGAAGTAAAACAGGTTTTAGATTTTTGCTAGCTAGCCTGCTAGATAAAGATTGGAAAATATGCAGTAGATTGAGGCTGTTTGAGGAGGTTACAATTGTGGGTGAGTTTTCCCCCTAATATTTTTCCCAGTGTATTTCTATAATTAAGAGGGGAAATAAGTATTATTTTTAAAACTTTTTTATTTTTAGTGTTACTTTTAAAACGTTAATTTATGTGTACCTTCACGTAAGTTGACTCCTAACAATGAGGTAAAAGTACAGTTGTTATATCATAAACAATAGAGCGGCCTAGGGTGAGAGTTAGATAAAAGTGTACACTTAAACTATGAAGAAAAATGTGTTTCTCAAGGAAAAATAAAAAATGTTGTCCATCCAGGAGAAACTAATAACCATTGAAATTTAAACACTGATACAAAGAGAATTTTTGAATTCAGAGACTAAAAAAATCAACATATTTAAAATAGACTAAAAAATCATTTCAATATTCATTATAAAATGAATTTAATGAGTTAAGGATTCACTCAATACTACTGTGTTTGTTGAGTGACCATGTGAATAACCAAGCACCTATTGTGTGCCAGGACTCTGCTAAGCAACCAGAGTGTCAGATATGTGGTCCCTATTCCAAAATTGCCCATGATCTGGGAGAAGAGTCAAGTTTATTTTCTTACCAAAGCATTTTGTGTTTTTTGCTTATTTGTACTAGTTGGATTATAAAGCCAGGATTACTAATTTGTCTTAAACACCTGCTTCCTGAATTTGTTCAGGAAATGAGTACATTTCCAACTCTTCCAGGAAATGTCGATAACCACTTTATCTCTTTCTTGGATTAAACTCATTAAATTGACTTCCATCTGAATGTCTAGAGTGTTCTCCTTCCCATTTAGTATTCTTGGCCCACCCAGAAATGTAGTGTCACTTTTTGCACATTTACATTGCTTTTCAAAGATCATTTCTATTGGTGTGGTATTTTTCCCCCCAAAAGTTTATTGGTGTCTGAAGATCTCAGATTTTTTACTGTAGAAGATGATGTATTAATATGAGAAGGAATCAATATTGTAAACAAGTGGTCATGCCACATGAGTAACAAACCATGATTATAAACACACATAGAAAAATTACTATTATAATCAAATAAAACCATAATAAAAATGATCTGACACCTTTCATGATTTACATATCTGTACTTGGACAGCAGTGTAATTAGGGACAAATGGTTCATATGATGTTCAAGTAAATGACTATAATTAGGATTACTTTCATGCAGTTAGGCCATATTTTTAGTCATTCTGTGTACCCTTTCATCATCTTCACACACCCACTGACACTTGCAGATGGGAAAAGACAAAGGTCTGGAATCTTACTCATATAGCTGGTGGGCCCTGTCGTCCATCTTTCCCTGCCTTAGCCCTGAGAGTCCCTATGTCCTCTTGGTGTGTCTCCTTAGCTCTCCCAACCTCCCTTCTCTCAACAACAGTGCCTCTTCACTCAGAACTACATTCTGCTCTACTCTACCATCCTGGACTGGTGGAATGAGGCAGCAGACACTTGAGAGCCAAAAGAATGAAGATTGCCTAGTTACATGGGGAGGGAGACAAATGGTGAGTGAGGAAGGAAGTGGACTGTGAATTATACAAATTGTCTGTGCTTCCCTGATATATAGGAGAGCACCTGCAGAAAGGTCAAATGAGAGGTTGTCTAAGTTAGGTGCGTGTATAACTTATTGTCCAAACTGGGATACTTTCGAGAGTGAATGGGGGAGTATTAACAATTTCACTGGGTCTATAGGTATGAGCAATGATTGTTTCAGGGAAAACTGGACTTCATGCCACACTATTTCTAAGTGGGCAATGGAGAGAGAAGAAGAGAGCTATAGTTATTGTCACACCTGAATGAACATGACATATGGAGCTCTAGGGCTCTGTCCTAATTAGTCTCTATACCTTTTGTCCCTTTCTCTTCCAGTTCATTCCCTGTGAGAAGACAGATTTTCCAAATTATTGCTCTAGTTTTTTCAGGGTCTTTAAAATCTCCACTGGTCCCCCATGGTTAGCAGAATAAAGTCTGTCCCCTTACCAGCTGGCTTTCTAGCCCTGCCCCTAGGGTTCCAATCTTATTTCTCAGTTTTCCTCTTTGAGAAACCATTGGAACTTCAAACCATTGAAACTACTGACAACTATTGACCTGTAATTTGTTACTCCATGTCTTTGCTCATGCTTTATCACCCTGTTGCCTGGAAACCTACCTTATGTTTTTACTTATACAATTTCTGTCCACTTTCCATGACCCAGTTCAATTTTCAGCTAAAATGCTGTGGAAAATTGAGAACTGGAAGAAAAACATTCTCTGTGAAGCCTTCTCTACTCGCTCTTGTCTTGTCCAGCTCTCAGTCCCCAGGAGTTTTTATATAGCTATCTGTGTACCTTTATATGGACCCACAAGACTGCTTTCATCCTTGCATTAGCATCATTTAGACAGAGGTCTTAGATCCCCTTATAGATCAGAAGTTGCTTTAGGGCATAATCAAAGTATCATTCTTCCTGTAATTCTCAAAAGCTTTGCACTTGGTCCACACACAGTGGACTTGTTGAATAAAAGAGGTTAGAGACTGAAATTCAGAATTCTAATAATGTTCTTTATCTTTGCTTGGGTGAAGAAAAGCTGTGAGACAAAGGTAATTCCTATTTTGCTTGCTCAGAGACTTGGGACTGGTGTGGGTGTGAGCATCTAATTCTTGCTGGCCCTGAGGAGTGGCTCCCTATTCCTTATAGGAGGACTAGAAGAGGTGGACCAGATTCTGGCATTTAGGAAGGCTGTTATGACCTCTCAAACTAGATCTATTTGTTAGGCGTAGACAGAGAGTCACAGTATTCTGTTACTAAATGGACTATACATGACTGTCACAAGGCCTCTCTCTGATACAGACATCAGTCTGCCACTGGCCCTTTGGGAACTCTGTCTCTAGGCATCTTATTGCCTGGGTAGTCATAATCACTGGGTGCAATCATTCAAACTTACCTGAAATTATATGCAAGGGTGGCTTTCTTTTTATGAAACCAGCACTCTAGATAACAGCCTACCTGGTTTGGACTATTAATTCTGATCACTTTGGAAACCAAAATGACTAACACTATAAAGAAAGACTGTCAAATTGAATCTTCACCCCTGACTAATCATAATCTCTGCCATATGTCCTTGGCACAAATCGTGTTGCTGCCTGGGGCACTTCATCCTCTGCAGTGAGGCGTGCTGGAAATTTGTATTGGTGAGGACTGCTCTTGCCATTTTACACTCTGAAAGGGTACCACAACCTATTTCCAAAAAGAATGAAATTCAAGGCATCTATTTTCCCTAGTATTCATGGGGTTGGAACTATAGAAATAAGGTGTCTTAGATTGGGTGGGTATGACACAATATTAGCTGACAGGACCCTATACTACATAATCTCTAGTTTATAGGCCATAGCTATACCATATGGAAAACATTATTGCAACCAAATTCCTGAGTGTACTTTGACTTAGCCATAGATATGGAAGCCCCAGTCCTATTTGGTCAAGGTATTTAGATTCTAAGATGCAAAGTACCTGATTTATTTTTATTTATTACTTACGTGTTGGCTCTCTACATAATTTCTCTAGACGTTTCTAAAGATGGACAGAATCAGAGAGATAATTTAGACTCATGGCTCCCTTTTGGATAGAAGGAAGCCAAAAGTAGAGAGGTTAAGTAACTGCTTGAGGTAGTACAGCTTGTTAGTGGTAATGCTTAATGTAAGTGACGTGATAACACTTCCACCACATTCTTTTGGTCACAGTCAGCCTGAAGCCATTAGGAGGGCAAATAAGTCCCAATTCTTGATAGAGATAATGGCAAAGCATGTGTGGCCATCTTTAACACACCATAATTATAAAGTAGAAATTTTGCTTCATAACATTTCAGGCTCCTTAAAGATATTTACTGCCCTTTTAATTGAAAAAAATTTCAGCTATTATTTCTTCATTTTTTTCTTTTCTATTTTCTCTCTTTTTTCTTTCTGAAACTTCAATTACACGTAGGTTAAACTCTTAATATTTTTCCACAGTTCAGTGAATCTCCATTTTATTATTTTTTATCCTTTTTTTCTCTTCATGCTTTAGTTGGGATAGTTTCTACCGCCTGCCTTAAGATTCACCATTTTGTTTTTCTGCAGTGCCCAATATACTCTTAAGCCCATCCAGTGAATTTTTTTCCTCCTTTCATATTTATAATGGTTGTTTCAGAGTCCTTGTTTGTTATTTTCACCATGTCTGGGTCATCTCTGGGTCTGTTTCTCTTGGTGTTTTCTGCTTATGAGTCACTTTTTTGGTTTGTTTCCTTGCGTGTATAGTGATTTCTGATTGTATGTTGGAGATGATGAGTTCTGATACTGAAAGTCTCAGATTTGTTACTTTCTTTAAAGATTTTTATTAAAGCTTATTTTTGAGCCTTGTTGGTCTAGGTCTTGGGCTAGAAAGGCTTTTTTGGAGTCTCAGTTGAATGTCCAGGCTGATCAGTGAGATCTGTCTACCCTCGCTGGCCAGAGCTGCTATCTCTCAGCACTGTGTGACCTCCAATATCCCCATTCAGCTTCTACTCCCTAGGAACTATTGTCTACCAGGCCTCTCCGTGAGTATTGACCTGCACATTTGCAGTTACTGACTCAAGAAAACCCCTATGCTGAATTTTGGAGCTCTTTCTATGAAGAGCTCCCTTCTCTTTGGTTTACTTCACTGCAGATTCCAGCCACATCAACATCCATCAATTCTGATTGCTGTCCCACCAGCCCCATGAGACTGCCATGCTCTAATTGGGTTCTCTTTCTTTGCCTGTATTCCAGAAAGTGACCCACACAGAACTCCAGAGTTATTGTGTGGATTACCACTTGTATTCCCCTTCTTTCTGGGATCATAGTCATGTGTTACCATTAGCCCAATACCTGAAAACAGTTGCTTCATGTCTTTTTTTCAACTTTATGTTGTTTACTCTGGGAAGGTTAGTCTGGCACCAGTTACTCCATCATAATAGAAAAATAGAAGTTCTCTTCTTTTTATATTGAGACAGTAGGTTTTTTTTAACAAATAAGACATTTACTTTATTTTTTAAAAGTATAAATTGTCATTCTATATCATGAAATGACTCATCTATAGCATCAAATATAGAGATGATTTTGCTAGTGAACTAAAGACACCTATAGGGTGGGGCGCCTGGGTGGCTCAGTCAGTTAAGCGTCTGCCTTTGGTCCAGGTCATGATCCCAGTGTTCCAGAATCGAGCCCTGCATCAGGCTTCCTGCTCAGCTGGGAGTCTTCTTCTCCCTCTGCCTTTCTCACCCTGTTCATGCTCTCTCTCTCAAATAAATAAATAAAATCTTAAAAAAAATAAAAATAAAGACACCTACAGGGCTTTCTTTGTTGGCTTAAAACCCGTTGGTTTGGGGTGCCTGGTTGGCTCAGTAGGTTAAAGCCTATGCCTTCAGCTCCGGTCATGATCCCAGGGTCCTGGGATCAAGCCCCATATCAGGCTCTCTGCTCAGCGAGGAGCCTGTTTCCCCTTCTCTCTCTGCCTGCCTCTCTGCATATTTGTGATCTATGTCTGTTGAATAAATAAATAAAATCTTTAAAAAACAAAAACAAAACCAAAAAAACCCTGTTGGTTTTAGGTCAAAATGGTACGTATCTACTTTGACATGCTAAGTTTGTTGTTCTGTCTTGAGTTCTTTGCTGAAAGCCCTGGAATTCTGTTTTCTAGTCTTCCTTATGAGAACTGACCACTTAAGCCTTCAGAATCTCATCACCGATGTAGAGACCTGTCTTCATCCAATGGGTCTACATACCAATTTTTTTTTATTCCTATCTACTATTTATCAATTAAGGTAAAATATAGGCCCACCTCCCCTAATTTAAATATACTTATATCCATTACAATTATGGTGGGGCAGGAGATATTAGTTACCACAACAGCCTGAGTATCTCCATGCAAGAATAATAAACTCCCTTGTAGTTGTTGGTGCTATATTGTATATTCTAGTTTAGAACAATTTTGAATTTGGGCCTAATTCAGTGGACTTCTCTGAGAGCATCTCGTTTGAAAATGGTATCTGTTCTCTTTGTTTCTGGGATACAGCTTGAGAACTGCCTTATTTCCATTTCCCATGTAGTTTTTACCTTCAGAAAAGGCTGAGTAATATTACATTTGTGAGTATTTAGGTTTCCTTAATTGCTCATGAAAATTAGCAGGGGCTCACATGAGGAAAAATATAAATGGATCCTCTAAGAAATCTTCGTGTGTTATTGAAGTGATTCTTTGTGCTTTCTTTCACTGAGAACACCAGCAGTCTGAGGATTCATTATTACTCTGATCTGCTAAGTGTGGTAGAAAACAGCAAAAACTTTGTGAGACAGATAGTTTCTTATCCAAAAAGTGATCTAATTTCCTTTAAAATAGTATTAACTTTTAATAATAATCCACTCACATGTACAAATACAACAAGCACAAAAGTATATTTATTCTTCAGCAATGTTCATTGGGCAGCTACTCTATACTAGATACTGTTCAAGGTACCGGAGCTATAGCAGTAATCCAAACAGAAAAAAATCCCTGCCTTCCTGGAGCTTACATTCTAGTGGAGGCAATCACCCAAATAAATAATTATTGTTACTATAAATACTATGTTAGGAAGTGTCCAGTGCTATAGAAAAAAAAGAATCTTGGGTCAGGTATTGTAGAAAAAAAAGAAAGTGGGTCAGGAACTGCTGAGAGAGCTGAGTTAAGGTGGGCAGCCAGGGCAGGCTCACTGAGAAGAGAATTGGTCCTCAGGCTGGCAGTAGGTGAGAGGTGAGTCACACCAGGATCTGGGGACAGAGCAACCCTGGCAGAAGGAATAGCCATCGCAAAAGCTCTGAGGTGGCCCATGGCCTTCAAGGTGCAGCAAAGACACACACCTGTGGCTCTGGAGAAGGGATTTAGAGGGGAGTAGTTGAAGAGGAGATTCCAAAGGAAAGAGGTATCAAGCTTGGGGGCCAGACTATCCACTATTGTAGTACCATACCCACTTCTCTTTTAAAGCCAGAGATTTCCAACCAGCTGATCCAGCAAGGGGATGTGTTTTCAAAACTCCCTGCTAAATAGAATATTTTAAAAGTGGGGAGGCAACGCCTGAGCAGCTCAGTTGGTTAGGCATCTGTCTTCCACTCAGGTTAGGATCCTGGGATTGAGCCCCTTCCTTGGCTCCCTGATTGTTGGGGAGCTTCCTTCTCCCAGTCCTCCTTACTTATGCTCTCTGTCTCTCTCTCTGTGTCTCTCAAATAAATAAATAAATAAAATCTTTTAAAAAAATCTTAAAAAAAAAAAAACCCTCCCTGCTAAATCTTTAAAAACAAAACAAAACAAAACAAAACCTCCCTGCTAAAAATGTGCTTCTCTCCAATGCTTCTCCTGGGCCTTGTATCCTATGCCTCAGGCAGGTTGGGAGGGATGAAAGATTGAGAATCACTCTTCTTAGGTAAGCTAAAGTCCTCCTACCCTCTGCCCCCATCCTCCATATTCTTCCTTTCTTTCTCCTTCAAGGGTGTCCTTCTGGTTGCCCAGAAATAGAGAGCACTAAGAAAGGAAGATTATCAGAAGGCTCTGATTCAAGAGATTCCTATTTTCTAATCCTCATGACCCAAAGCCCTGAGAGCTCTCCAAATATTTAATTATACCAGTGGCAGTTTTCTGAACAGAGTTGTCTCAAATTTAAGTATAGCACTAGGTATGTGGAGTGATTTTTGAGAGCCCTGCTTACTATGGTGACAATTACATAGAAGAAAAAAAGTCATCAGTTCAAACTTACCTGGAAAGCATTTTAAAGAAGCATTAGTTATCTGAGTCACGCTAGAAGCCATTTTTAAAAATTTAAGTAGCGAAAAGAAATTATTTTTAACTTAATGCTGGTAGAGCAGGTGTATTGCTTAGGGAAAATTATGAAAACTTTATGTGCTCTTTGGGGTCCAGTAGGCAATTTGGCTGGGGTCCTGGACCTCCGGCTGGGGGTGTGTTGTAGAGACTTAGGCCCAGCATGAAGATCCTGTACTGAGTTTAGATACTCAGGTACCATCAGAGAAAATTTTTTAAAAGGGTCTGTTACAATTGGACAAGCCTGTACTTTGATTTTATATTTTCATTTTAATTGTAATAAGACAAATGGCAGCACACTAAGCCTCATCTAAAAGGTTTCTCTCTTTCCCTTCTCACTAACAACAGCAGGGTGGGCATTATTCAGATGTTAGCGGGGTTGTCCCTGCCCTCTGCCTGAAGGCAGGCTCTTTCAACTGTCTGAATAGTCCCAGGCCCCAGACCTGGCATCTCACACCATGGGACAGATGACAGCGTGGTCGTCTGTGAAAGCGAAGTGGCGGTATTCTGACCCCTCGTATTTCTCTGCTAGGGCCAAAATGGTAGTCCAGAGCGACCTGCAGGCACAACTCTCTTCTTTGGGACATCAAGGGGGCAGTTTTCACTTTACTCTTTCATAAAGACATAAAAGCAAGCAGGCCTGATTTCTAGCCACGGAAGCATGAAGGCCAGGAATTTGCAGACTTCACGTGCTCTGCTCCCTGAGGGCGGATGTGCGGGCCATATTTTGGAAGGGTCACAGAGGTCTTGGTGTGCCTTGTGACAGTCAGTCTTAGCTGTGAGGATAAAAAGCTGTAGTTGCTCCTAGGTCTCAGGATCCATCAAGGGGATTTGCTTGAGAATCACCCTGAACACGGGCTGAATCAGGAGCCTAGAGAGGATTTCGGCCATTGATTGAGTCAAGGGATGTGTATGTGTGTGTGTGTGTGTGTGTTTAAAGGAAAAGACATTTTCACGGGTACTTGTTAAAGATGGTAAGCAGACTCTAGGATTTTACAGTTGGAGTGAGAGATAGGTTCTACTCTGAGTATAGCTCAGGATACAAGGAGCAGGGCAGGGGGTGGTCATGGGGTAGAACATTACTAAGAGGAAACATCAGGTGTAAGGGGGGGATTGGGCTAAACTGACCTAACAGGATTCTTGCTGAAGACAAGGTTGATCAAATATCACCTGGGGGATGCGGCAGGATGAGAAACCAGAGCCTATGTCAAAGTGGTCAGATATGGAGGGTGGGAGGTTCTGTTGTTACATGAACTTAGCAGGATTCTTGCTAAAACTGCATTTCATAAGGAAGGGCACAGATGGACCTAAGAAAAGATTCAGAAGTCTAAGTAAATTTGGTCAACAAACAATCCTTGTAAGCATGTATGTGTTGTGTTTGTGTATGTGTATGTGCACATTTGTGTGTGTGTATCTCTGTGTGTATGCATCTCTGTATGTTCATGTCCCTGTGTGCATGTGCCTCTGTGTGTGTGTGTGTGTGTGTGTGTGCAGTGTGGGGTTGGTGAGTAAGAAACTCATAGGGAGAAGAGTCATTCAGCCGATCTCCAGGGGGAGGAGCTGTAGCTATACACTGCATTTTTAGGACTAAATGAACAGTGATGGGTCTGTAGTCATAAAAAGACAAATTTAGGAAAGGACTGATTTTAGGAAGAATATACAATAATGCCTGCATTAAGTCTTTGTAGAGCTCTTGTCCTTCAATGATGTCTTCTCAAGCTATCACTTCTTTTTTTTTTCCAGTTTGAAACCATACTTTATTTTTAATGTAGCTAGAAATCCAATAACTATATATTTTTAAGCAGAAAAAAAACTCCTTTACTTTTCCTTCTTATACCATTGTTAGCACAAGAAAAAACACTTCTGGTTTAGAAATGACACTGAGTTTCTATGAAAATGAATGTACTTTGTATTTGTGGAACTTAAGAGCACAGGACACATTTTCAGAAGACCAATTTTACTTTTACCCACTTATGGTAATATCTGCAATGTTAGAATGTACTTAAGTAATATATAATTAAGTAAAAAGTAAATCAAATAAGGAACCCAAAAGGAACTGGTCTTCTTGGGTTTTTCACAGCACACATTAGAAAATTCAAGAGAGAACACACATTACCAACAAAAAAACCACTGACAAGCTCAAACGCAAGTTTATGTGCTGAGTATTTTTAAAGGATTTAAAAAGCATGCTCAGTTAGCATACAGCCTTTTCTCACTTATATTACAGATGCATTTCTATTTGCTTGTGTACAGTAAAGGGTTAGAACCTGAATCAACTTACTTATGACTTCAGAAATGTGCTATTTCAGAAGGATGTTCCTCTTCAGAATTCCCATTCCCTTCTTTCCTATTTTAATTGTGTTTCTTACCACGTTTCACCTTGGTAATTGATGTATGTGTACATCTTCCTAATTCAATTTTAACTTCCTTGGGGCAGGAGTCAATGCCTTGAGCGACTTATTCTCCTCTCATATACTAAGTAAATATTTGCAGATTGAATGTATTTTCAACAACTTCTTTCTGAATTTTGTTGACATTGTCAGTGAAACTTGTAATTAGTAAAGAGTAAACCTTTCAGTATTCTAAGTGGTTAATAATCATATAATTAAAATGATAACATGATAAGTGGTAAACATCTTGAGTTTCAAAGACTTTTGATATATCCGTGTTATCATCGGCAGTATAAATACACATGATTTTAGTATACTAATACTCATCTCACCTCCGTGTCAAATGTTTTTGCTGGTAAAATACGGTTCATAATACCTGCTTCATCTAATGGGGCTGTGATGATGAAAATTTTCAAAGCCCTTTGTAAAGTAAATTGTGTTACAAAAAGATAAGATTGT
This sequence comes from Lutra lutra, assembly GCF_902655055.1. Lineage (NCBI taxonomy): Eukaryota > Metazoa > Chordata > Mammalia > Carnivora > Mustelidae > Lutra > Lutra lutra. The sequence continues at coordinate 69,747,301 of NC_062280.1, forward strand.
CAAGCACAAGGTGTTTGAGATCCTATGGTTGTTATAATAAGAGAGAAAAAGAAAAACACACATGCACATCTATCTATAAAGGCTTCAAAAGGCACATGAGAATAATAGTACATGTTTTTAAGTACTTTATTCCTTGTTTTCATTAAATACTTTTTTTTAAAAGGTCTTTGAGACTAATAATGATAATGATGAAGATGATGATACTAATAATAATGATAGCTTCTGCAGCATTTTATAATTTATAAAATTATAATATTATGGTGTTATCTTGGATTTAACAGTTTATTAGGGGAGAGGACCTGCTCTTTATAACCCAAAGTTACTGTTAAAATGAGTCAAAACCAACCACGAAGTCATTTTAATACAAATGGATTTAGTTAACATTACACCCAATATTCTGAAATACATTTACTGATTTTCACAAAACATCTGGAAATTAAAAAAAAAATGCAAGTAAAGTATTTGAGGAAAGAAAGCATTCCATACATTCCCACAAGATGACAATACTTCTATAGTACATTAGTGTTTCTTGGCTGAGCCTTCTGTTTATGATAGTGGGAAGGCAGCTGGGTAGAGAGCAGTTCTGCCTCTGCCTCGCCCATTCCCTCTCTCTTCCCACACTTTGTACCCCCACCATTCTGATTGTTGGGTGTTGGAATCTGCTCTCCTGGAGGTCCCCCAGACCTTCTGCAAGTGTTAGCACTGAGGGTTTTACTTAGCAGATTGACAAGGAGGTAGCCTTCCACATGGCAAGGGGTTTACCAATACTGATTATCATATTGCCAAACAATAGAAGTCATTTAAGGGGAGATGTTTTTGCTAATTTTATGGTTATTGCACATTTTTTCTCAAATGTCTATGTGTTATTATTTTGTGCTTTCATTTGTGCCTAGATAATCCTAAATTGACTGTATTAATATTCAAGAGCATATTAAACTTTCACACTGCCTAATGAATGCAGGCAGCACTGGGAATCCAGAACATTTACTATCCCTTGCACGCCCAACTTCAGTAGTTCCCATGTGTGCCTTTTCTGTGCCATAAAATAAGGTCCAGATCAGAATATAATGGGCACCCTCATTACAGTACTTCCCATACAGTATTCCAATTTTGGTTATATGACTCCCTCCCCCAGTGGATTGTGAGCTTCTTGTGGATAGGGTTGTATCTTGGTTACACTTGTTCTTCCAGGGAAAGGTATCTAATATACAGTAGGAAAGCAATAAGCAAATGTGCATTCATAAAAGGATGTGTTTGGTGGAGAGTCATTTAAAATTCTATAGATTTTGATAATTCATACTGCATTGTGAAGTCTTATTTATTTGAATGCCATTAATTTGAAAGTTAGATGTAATAAAATGTTTTATGTTAAAACCACTCCTCTCAGGATCATAAATACATTCTAAGGAAAATAATATTTTTTGATACGGCTAAATAGACATTATTAACCTTTATAATTTATACAGTACTTAACATAATTACATTTTAATAGAAATACTTTTAGTTGTGCCTTTTGCTAACTTAGATGGGTTAACATCTGTCTCACCTTGCTATTGGATTTAGGAAGTTTTCAATGACAGACTGAAATTCATTCTGGAAGAACCAAAGAACCACAGAAGAAAAATACCAAAGCTAAGTAGGAAAACAGTGGATCAGTGGTTTATAAAAGATGAGAACCAAATAGTATATCCCAAATGAATGAATAAATGAATGACAGTATCTCCAAGAAGACAAAATTTAACATGCATAAAATGTGAACTATTAACATCATGAAATAAGAGGCCAAGAAGCAATGTTATCTATTGGATTTCAGAGAAGAGAGACAAGGTTGTAAGGAAGAGCTCCATGAAGGAAGTGAACCCTAAACTGGGCTTAAGGAAATGAATCAAAGTGAGAAAATAACTTCCTATCTGTATTGTTTCTTTATTGCGGTGGAATGCACAAACTTAGTGGCTCAGAACAGCATACGTTTATTATTATCTGGCCATTTCCACGGGGCAGGATCCAGGACATGCTTAACTGAATCCTCTGCTCAGGGTCTTAAAGGCTGAAATCAAGGTGCTGACTTGGTGGTGTTCTTTCCGGGGCTTGGGGACATCTTTTACGCACACATATTGTTGCTAGAATTCAGTTCCTTGCAGCTGTAGGGTGGAGATCCCTGTTTTCTTGCTGGCTGCCAGCCAGGGTCCTTCCATATTCCTCACCTTGCCGTTCTCCTCCAACATGGCAGCTTCCTTCCTGCAGGCCGCCAGCAAAAGAAGACCCCGCTTCTTCCACCCTCTTTCAAATGATCCACTTGATTCTGTCAGGCCCAATGGGAAAAATCTCCCACTGATTAGAGACCTTCATTATATTTGCAAAATCTCTTTACCTTTGCCATGTATCATAACAGAATCATGGGAGTGAGAGCTTTACACTTTTGCCATGCTCTGTTGACCACAAGCTAATTATAGCTCCTGCCCACACTCAGGGGGACTGTACAAGGATGTAGGTCACGGGGGGTCACCCTACATTCCTGTCTACCACACTGTCTTCTTCTGTAAGAAGAAGACTCTTATTAGAGCATGTTTCAAAAGTGAAGTGTGTATGGGGGGGGTATTTTTTTTTTAAGATTTATAAAAAGTGGGCCCTGGGTGTCACATGCCAGGCTAAGCAAAAGAACTTCTTGAACTTGGAGCTTATACTTAGTTCTACTTGGGGGCACAGCTGTACACAGTTATTAAGGGAATGGAAACCATCCTAGAGTAAGTTATAATTAGAGAAGCCCACATCATCATTTTAAAAGCAAGAGCTTCCTAACATCTCTTACCTGCTGGTCTTTACTCCCTCACATCTGCTTTGACTTGTCAAGATGATCTTTTCAAATGCACATCCAACCCTGCCATTATCCTTCTTAAAATACCTGTGCTGGCTACTAGATGGAACCAAGCTCTCCAACCTCCTAGGAAGGGGCTGTCATGTTGTTCAGCTTAATATCCCACCCAGCACCAGCTTCATGTGCCCTTCATGCACTCTCAGCTGGGGCAGTAGCAGAAGAAGCTCAGAGAGGGGGATGGATTTGAAAGGCATTGAGCAGGTAGAATTACCTGGATGTGTGGGGGTGAGGATGAGCAGCTCCATGCATGCGAAGAGGAGTGCACATGCGGTAGCAAATGTAGGAGAGAAGAAGAGTTAGTTTGATGTCACCCTATAACATCACCACACACCAGCGACTTGTTGCAGGCGTGACCCTCTACTGGGTACTGTTAGATCTGTAAAGAAGGGCCAGGCATGACCTCTGCAGAGAGGAGAATCCATGTGGCATTAGGAAATTATGGATTCACAAGAGAAGAGGGACAACAGAAGGATTCCCACCAGTGGTAGTTTACAGAAGTGGGATAGTGAAGATGTTAGTTCATAGCTGAATGCAGTTTTCTGCATTCCACGAAGTACCCAGTAAAAGCAATGACAGATAAAACATTGCTTTTCATTGTTTTTGAGGCTTAAATGTGTAAACAGTGGATGACATCATTAGGACCTAATTTGGGGCAGCCTAAAGAAAATATCAGGAAGAGAGTTTTCAAAGTTGTTCTGATTATTTCAAATTAACTTTGGCTTTTCAAGTGTCTTTGGTCACTTGACCTTACACAATCTGGTTATGAATCTTGAAGTTCTTTTGTGCTTGTTTTGGACTGTATGGAAGTACATAAGTTTTTCTTCTGCTGCTTTCTATTTCTTCTGAGGGATGCTGGCCCCAAAATGTGCTTTCCTGTCCTGGTCTGCCTTCCTGATATGGGGCATCCTAGGGAGAATGCACAGAATGGGATGCTTGTTTTCTTCTTAACAGAAGATAGATTCTAATCTCCACTTGTCTTTTCTCCTCTGTAACTAAGTGGAATCCACCCTACCAATGCCACATCCATTTCTAGCTCATCTGATTCTTGTGTTCCTCCTGTGGTTGTTTGAATGCTGTCATTGCTTTGGGCCTGCAGGCTAGTGCCAGTGCTGCTGTGGCAGCAGCTTGTGGAGGTCACACAGCTGCTTGCTGTGACTGGGTGTGACTCCCTGCTGGTGCTAACACTGCTTCCCACGAAGTGTGCCCTGCTGGCATGACTCCTCACCAGGGGGCGCCTCTGCCGGTTGCTGTTGCCCTCACTGCATGGGAAATGCATTCTTACTGGGCACACAAGGACACTTGCTGAAAGTCATTTGTACCCCCTTGATTAACTGCTGATGTTCTAGCCCCTGCTTCAAAACCCCTTCACTTTGGGATCGTACCTTTTGGTAGGGAGTTGATAAAGCCCTCACAAAGGGCCAATAGGTGGAAGGAGGCACTGGTCCTATTGTGCTGCTATACCTTCCCTGTTGAAGTCTGAAAACCTCGCACTTCTTCCAGGAACTTGGCTATCTCATGAATTGGACAATAATGTGTCAGGATTTCTCCTCCTCCTCCCTGGGGAACAGGATCCAAGTCCTTTCAGTAGAGGTTATTGGGAGGCTAGTTGTAGGCATACTCTTTGAGTCTAATTTTCTTGGACCTGAAAGTGTCATGGAGGTAGGTGAAAAGCCTCTTAAGTAAGCTTTCATGAGTTCAGGTCTTCCCTTTAGTGACAGGTTATCTGCTCATGTCCTCCAGAAATGGTCCTCTCTCATGGTGGGATCTGTCTTCCTCCTACAATGTCCCAAGTTCTTGGGACCCTGGCACATCCAGTCCTGATCTCTGTGTTAGTGACACTGTGGTAACAATCCGCCAACCCAACACACACACACACACACACCCCAAATCTCAGTAGTTTCACACAATGGAGTTGTATTTGTCACTTGCACAGTCTCCATCCTGGGACTATAGCATCTGAAACACAGGTCTTCTATATTAATTTCCTAAGACTCTCAAACAAGATACCATAAGCCAGATGGGTTTAAAAAATAGAAATATAGGGGCAGCTGGGTGGCTCAGTGGGTTAAAGCCTCTGCCTTCAGCTCGGGTCATGATCCCAGGGTCCTGGGATCGAGCCCCACATCAGGCTCTCTGCTCAGAGGGAAGCCTGCCTCCCCGTCTCTCTCTGCTTGCCTCTCTACCTACTTGTAATCTTTGTCTGTCAAATAAATAAATTTTAAAAAAATCTTAAAAAAATAGAAATATATTCTCTCACCGTTTGGGAGACCAAAAGTCCAAAATCAAGGTGTCAGCAGGGTCATGTTCTGAAGGTTCTAGAGGAGGACGCTTCCTTGCTTCTTTCTAGCTTCTGGTAGTTGCCATCAGTCCTTGGAATCCGTTGGTTTGTAGATGCATCATTTCTATCTCTGCCTCTACCTTCACATGGCCGTCTTCCCCATGTCTCTGTGTCTCAATTTCCTTCTTTTCATAAGAACAGCAGTCCTTAGATTATGGCCCACCCTAATCAGTATGACCTCATATTAAGTTGATTATATCTCCAAAGATCTTATTTCCAAATAAGGTCACACTCACAGGTACCAGATGTTAGGACTTGAACATGTTTTATAAAAGGGATGCAATTCAACCCATAACACTGCAAAGTTGTGGCTGACACAGAAGACATCCCATGGCTTTTAACAATCTCATCTCAGAAGTGATACGTTCTAGTTTTGTTCACAGCCCACTAGCCACAGCATGACTCCAACATAACTGCAAGGGAAGATGGTAAATTCAGGGAAGCACATGGATATTTAGTGAGAATTACTGTCTCAGTCACATCCTTGACCAGCTCTTTTATTCTGATCCCAGAAGACTCTGGAGTACATGAGACTGGATATTTCTGTGTACTGTGAAATATCTGTCAAGGAACACCATATGATCCTGCAAAGCATATTGAAGAAATAGACTTGGAAAACTGAGCAAAGGAAAGAAAGGAAACAGTTTATATAATCTGCAAAACTATCCCATATTTGTTTGGTTCTTTGGTTCATCTTAATCCAGAGAATACAAAATGGTGAGCAACAGGTGTGATCTAGTCCATAGATATTATATGTGTGAACTACACAATGTTTAAGAAATGTAAACAAAGATCTAGATATCTTTCCTTAAATGATTGGAAGATACGACAACATCTGGGCCCATGTTTCCACAGAAAAGCAGTAATAAGGAAAAACCTGCTCATTTTATACAGTCCCATCTTTGCAGTTAACTCTGCTCCCCACCATTCCCTCTGGTATTGCCCACATTGGGGCTCAGTATCAGCTCTTATTTGTCTTTGTGCTTTCACCATTGTTTTCATGTAAGAGAGATTTCCCCCCTTATATTTGCTTCTTTTTGCCTACTTGATTTATCTGATTGACCACTTCAGGCATTTGTGTTTGTGGCTTCAATTTTAAGTAAAACATAAATTTTCATATATCTTATCACATCGGGGTGCTTCTAAGGGTTAAGCAACACCCAAAAGCTTGAACTGTACTTGAACTCATAACTTGGAGGCTGATTCCTGCTTTAGCCATCTGCAGAGGAAACACTCCACCTATGTTTCCTTCACTCTCTCCACTACTGTGGTAACCCAACACTCTGACACTGACCTGTGAGTTTTCCACACCAAGCAATTCTGAGACACTGGCTGGATCTTTTATAGTTCAACTCAACTCAATTCCATTCCATTCTGACACAGTCTACCTAGCGATAACATCAGATCCCACAGGTTACAGGCTCAGTCCCACAAGACTGTCCTATTGGACACACCTCAGATGCCAATCACAAATCCAGATTGTCACCTGTGCTTCTGATCAGTGGGCTGTAAATCAAAGAGATTCCTAACCACCTCTTCCTCAGGTTTAATTTGCTAGAGTGGCTCACAGACAGCAGTTTACTAGATTGCAAGTTATTTTTTTTAATAAAAGGATATAATTTAGGAACAGCCAGACAGAAGAGATGCACAGGGCAAGGTATGGGATGGAGCACAGAGTTTTCATGCTCTTTCTCAGCATGCCATGCTCCCCAAATCTTTACATGTTTACCAACTGCAAGTTCTCTGAACCCCACAGTTGAGGAATTTTTATGGAGGCTTCATTATATAGGCATAGTTGATTAAATCATAGGCCTTCAGTGATTGACTCAATCTCCAGACTTCTCCCCAGAGGTTAAGAAAAGGGGCTGAAAGTTCTAACCTTCTAATCACATGGTTGGTCCCCTTGACAACAAGCCTCCATCCTTAGGTTACCTAGCGGTTTTCCAAAAATTACCTTAGTAACATAAATGCAGTTGTAAAGAGAGGGTCTTTTTATGAATAGCAAGACACCCATTCTACCTTTATGTCTCTGAAACACTTCAGGAACCAAGGACAAAAGATCGACTACAGTAACAAAAGATGCCCCTATGGATTTTATATAGGAAATCACAAGAGTTTTAGGAGCTGTGTATCTGTTTGATTTGTTTGATCAAATCTGACTTGAGACCAAATATGCATTCCTTACTATAAATCAGAGTATCACACCATCTGCAATAATTGTGACTTAAGATGAATGATTGACAAAAGCCTGGAAATACCTGTGATGGGGATAGGTGTATAAATGTTTGCAGTGAAATACTTGCAATTGGGATGGCTGCATAAATTTGAATCTAATTAACGTAATGCATATTGACTGAAGTAAATCCTTATTGATACAGCTTTTTCTGCCTTTTCTCCCCTTTATAGACCATTGGAACGATCCAGTGAAGATGTGGATATAATCTTCACAAGGCTGAAAGAAGTTAAAGCTTTTGAGAAATTTCACCCAAATCTCCTTCATCAGATTTGTTTATGTGGTTATTATGAGAATCTGGAAAAAGGAATAACATGTAAGAAATGCAACTCCAGGGGTGTATTTTCACGTATGGTTTGTGATCATTTGTAGTTATCCCATGGGGATAGATAGTACATGGAGTATTTACGTGCCAAATGTTTGAGCTTCAACCAAAAGTATTAGGTTGACATTTCCCTTACTTTGTTTATTCAGTTCCATGTAGGCTATTTCCTTGACTTTGTTCACAGCAAGTAAATGTTCTTCCAGGATAGCCTGGAAGATGGAACTGGAAGGATGTACTGATTCATATATTCAGCTAAATCCTTAGAAACTCAAAAAGTTATTTTCTTTACCCCAAGGAATATGTGAATTTGTAGGATGTTAAATAAAGATAAAGGACTCTTTTTTTTTTTAAAGATTTTATTTATTTATTTGACAGAGAGAGATCACAAGTAGACGGAGAGGCAGGCAGAGAGAGAGAGAGAGGGAAGCAGGCTCCCCGCTGAGCAGAGAGCCCGATGCGGGACTCGATCCCAGGACCCTGAGATCATGACCTGAGCCGAAGGCAGCAGCTCAACCCACTGAGCCACCCAGGCACCCTGATAAAGGACTCTTAATGAATGTTAATAGTAATGTCTTGAATTAACCTGAGTGATATTTATTTCAGGTGGGAATAAAGGGCAGGGAAAGAAAACAAGAGGGTGGCAGCTGCATTACCAAAAAAATTATTTTCTTATTAAAAAATAATGCTTTTCCATCTGTTGGGAAACTTTTATGATGCAGTAACAGAAAGCTCCCATCTAACTGGCTTGATATCTATTACTTCTAAAAGGAGGGAAAAGTCTATTACTCATATTCAAGAAGTCTTGAGATAGAATGGCTTCAGAGTTCTTAATTAAATGACTTGAAGACATTACCAAGATCACATTTCTCTCCATTTTGTTTTTGTATATGTTTTGCTATGCATCCTCAGGTCTTGGCTTTTGCTCTCAGACTTGACCCAAGTGATTCTAAGACAGGTATAGCAATTAGAGGCATTACATGTGTTGGGAGGGGAAAATTCCCACCTACCCCTCATGGTTCTTTTGACTGAACTAATAAACTGACATAAGACAGATTAATGGGAGAAAAAATATCAAATTAAATTTCATACATTATGGTGGCCTCATACTTACGGGACCTAAGAAGTGACCAAGACAGGCTATATATGCTTTTTAGATAAATAAACAGTAAGTTTGTGGAAAACCAACAAGACAAAGAAACTTAGACTTAGGTACTAAGTAGTGAAGAAATAAGCAGAGTTTGCTTATATAGCTTCTCAGTCCTGAATTCTCTATGTCTTGTGATAATGATATCTACGTCTTGGTGCAGCAAGCGTTCCTTTCGCATGGGAGACTTACTTCCTGTTTCCTAGGGGTCAGAGAGGAGAGTCAGAGTGTCCTTGCACTGGCTGTTTCTCAAGTAACTTTGATTCAAAATGATCAATATGCCACTTTGGAATATTTTGGAGTAATCTACCCTGAGCCCCATCACATGACAATACAAAGCTATCCTGCTGAAGGTCTATTTCTTCTTGTGTCTGTTTTCAGAAGTCTCCCAGTAGACTTCCTGTTTCATTGGCCAGAATTACATGCTTACATGCTTACAATGACCAGTGGTCATATGGTAAAACCAGCTTATATTTGGTATATTTACCTTACTGTTTCTTTTTCAGTATTTCGCCAGGGTGATATTGGAACAAACTGGTATGCTGTCCTGGCAGGGTCTTTGGATGTCAAAGTGTCTGAAACCAGCAGTCACCAGGTAAGATACCGTTGTTTTCTTTTCTTTTTTTAAGTAGGATTTATAGGAAGGGGTTTGACAAGTGTTTGTTGAATTCTTTTATTAAGTTCTTCAACAAACATACATACTGCATGTCTTCCGTGGTTTGAGTATGGTGACAGGTGTTGGAACATGAAGTGCAAGAACACGATGCCTGCCTTCCAGGAGCTTGCTATCTATTGGGAAATGCAAACGACTCAATTGCAATGTGATAAATTCTGTCATATAAATTGAAATGTGAGCAGAGGGGACAGAGAATCAAGTTTTTCTAGGTTTCTCCTCAGATCCTTCCTCCATCTGGTATCCTCACTTCTCTTTGTTGTAGACGTGGTCCCCTCGTCAGCCTTGTAGGCTCTGCAGTGCAACAGGGGAAATGCAGTTGATGCAATCCCTGTAAATCTCTCTCTCTCTCTCTCACTGTTTCTCTGCCTCATCTTATCAAATGTGGAAGGGCCAATAATATATTTTCTTTCTAAAGTGTGGAACGTGCTTGCTTGATCTTCATTAGTAACCTCTGAGGAGCTTAACATCCTAGTAGATAGAACTCATTTTGTCTCCTTTCCCCCAACAACATTTGTGAATATTTAAAATTGGACCTAGACTCCCCTTTCACATCTGCAGTGACCCTTGCTCATCCTTATTTCATGAGGTCCAAACGTACAGAACTTTCCTGTTTGGAGCCAAGAACCTTGAATCTCAAAAGGACAGCCCCTAAACACCACCTTCCAGCCTCAGTAAGAAAATGGCCCAAGTTTTCTTTCTGTGTATTCAGGGTTCATATAAAACTACAGGAAGAGAATTGGTGAACTGTAATGTCATAAAGAATTATCAAGAGAAATTTTTGAATCAGTTAGAGGGACAAATATCCTTCAGTCAAATACCATGTTTAAGACAGTGCTTCTGAGCCTTTTTCATATGTAACACACTTCAAATGTGAGAAACATTTATGATGCCCTAAATTTGAGATTTAAATTTTATAGGAACATATGTGCATATTGGAGTTATGGGCAACCAACCACCAAAAAATGGAAAAGTATCCTAAAGACTGTTGGTAAAGTGGGCATTTGGAATTTGGACTATAGTTGCCAATGCTATTCCCATTGTTATGGATGGTTAAGAGTCTCAGGCCAGTACCCAAGTCCTGCTTAACCCATAGATACTTTTTCTGTGAATCACTGCATAGAAAGTTCCATTAAAAAACTGCCTGGGACCTGTGCCTTTCAACCTTGTTGGGACTACCCACCTTTCCCTCTCTCACAGAGTCAGTTTTCTCCTGGAGTTCAGAGGGTCAAGGTGAGAGGTGAGTTTTTTATTCTCGTAAGATGCTTCAGTTTCTTAATGGAACTGAGACCAAGCAAGCATTTCTGGATATCTGTCATGTGCAGGGTGGTGTTCTAAGCACTTAATAGGTATTTATTTCCTCCTTTATTCCTCACAACACCCTATAGTTCCTATTACTGTTCTTGTTTTCCAGAGAAGGAAGTGAGGCCCTGACTTGTTAAACAACTTGCCCCAGGTAACAGCCTAGAAATTAGGGGAACCAAGATTCAAACCCAGGAAGTCAGTCACCTGAACACAGTCTCTTAGGCACTGCTCTGTGCTTTTGACTCAAAAGAAATGTGATGATTCCTGCATCTTCCCTCGCCCTGCTGTTCGTCACCTTTTCAGATTTCCCCTTGTCTCTTATCTCTGCACACCTTCCACCTACAGACTGCTGGCTTGGTGGGGACCCTCAGGCTCCTTGCTCAGAGCTGTTCCTGATGCTCACTGTGATGAGGGCTCACCTTGTGGAGGTGTGGAAGGGACAGGGCCTACTAGAGGATGGTTCTCCTCACTCCCCTGGGTAGTCCCGAATGGGTGATGATGGAGAAAGGGGAGGAACTGAAAAGAGAAGGTGAGGAAAGAGAGGAAAGGGGAGCAAGATGAGAATTAAGGAGGAGAAAGGTGAGAAGGGAAGGAAAACACAGGGAGGAAAGAGAAGAGGAAGAAGAAGAAAGGCAGAGGAGATGTACCTAAGGAATGATAAATAACATCAGCAGGGATGTGCTGAGACATCAAATGTTCAAAGCTGGCATGAGATTGTAATGGTATTAAAATTGGATTTGGCCGGGGGCTCCTGGAATATTTCCCTGGACCAGTTCTCTCTCAGCATGGGGTTCTCGCAAAGAATAGCTGAGTAACACTTTGTTTTTTACCTGTGGGGTTTTTAAAATCTTAACAAACCTTTCACTTCAACTGTAGTTTTGACCTTAAACACATGCTGAGAACTTTCCTAAGCTGGGCTTGGTCTTGTCTTAAGTTGTTAAGAGTTTTAACTTTATACCAAAGCTGCCTTACTGCCTCCTCTGTGTATGTCACCGCACATTGTCCAACGAGGGTTTTCTGGACTAATTTCCATCATTAAGCTATATAGAAGAGAAAGCTCATTGACTTCTACATCCTCCAACCCTCCAGAGAGGAGTCGGAGAAACACGGAGGGCCCAGGCTTCCAGCCAGCTCAGACAGTCACCTGCATGACATGGTTGCCACCCCTTGGGAGGAAGAAGCTAAAGAGAATGAGTAAGATGGCTGAATCTCCTCCCGTGGCAAGTTGTTTGACAGTGAGAAACAAAAAAGCCATTTCCCCCTATGCTGGCCTTGTAATGGGCTCTGGATCTCTGCCTACTAGTGATGTGGCCAAATCAGGGTGATGAGTTAGCCTATAAGAACAGTACAGTCTCTAAGTCAGAGTTCTCCAGAGAAATGGAACAGATAGAAGATGGGTGGATAGATAGATATATAGATAGATATTTATCTTAAGGAGTTGACTTACATGATTGTGGGGACTGGTAAGTTTGAAATCTGTATGGTAAGCCAGCAGGGTGAAGATCAGGCAAAACCTGATGCTGCAGTCTTGAGTCTGAAAGTTGGAAACCTAGGCAGAATTCCTGTGTCACAGTCTGAAAGCAGAACTCCATCTTCTTTGGGAAACCTCAAGGGAAACATGTTTGCTCTTAAGTCCTTCAACTGATTGGATGAAACCAGCCCATATTATAGAGGATAATCTGCTTTGATTAAAGTCTACTGATTGTTAATGTTAAACATTATCTTTAGATTACAATAAAATGTAGGCTAATGTTTGACTGAACAACTGGTAAAGTTAACTTAACCCTGGTTAAGTCAAGCTGACACATAAAATTAACCATCAGCTACCCCAATGGGGAGTGAAATGAGCTTGGGCCATGGGAGAAGCAAGGGAAGACCTAAAATTGCTACCCCTAGAGACCAGAAACAACTTTGCTAAGTGCCTTCAGTGTAGCTTACTTGCTAGGGGTTCTGTGTGCATCATCTTTCAGCATTCATGCTCTGTTTTACAGCTGGGATTGAAAACAAGGCTCAGTGACATTAGGTATAAATTTCCCTGGGCCACACAAACGTACATGGCCAAATGAAGATTTGAATTCAGGTCTGACAAACTCCAAATTTCATGTTCTTCCTGTTGCTCACACAGGAAAAAGGGTAAGCAGGGCAGGAAAAGAAAAAGAAGAAAAGTTAAAGAGACTAAGAGTGGATTAAAGAAAGAGAAAAGAGGTAACAGCACAGAAGAGTGAAATCTTTAAAAGTGAGTAGTAGGGCTGTTGCTAGCCTGCCCCTCCATTTTCATTCAAGTTTCTCCCTGACCTGTGTGCCTTTCTTCTCATCTGAGAGTCAGAAGTCAGAGATGGTAGTGATAAATTCCAAAAATTATCTCTGAGTCTCAGAGATACCCTTTAACCCTTCAGTAGGATGTTAGCTCGGCGGGAATGGTGGGATAAGAGCAGACATAGATCGTGGTAATAGAGCGTCCCTACAGGTTTGTGAAAAGCACTTTTCATTAATTATTTCATTGGCTGCTCAACTACAGGGCCCTTCCCCCTTTAGTGCTATCATTAGTGTCATTTTACAAGGGCGATGCTAAATAAAGACCACACAGCCATTAGGTATCAGAGCCAGTTCTTTGTGGTTGTGGGGCTCAAGTCCTTGACCATTACAGTTGTACAGGTGCCACCCAGAAGTAATAATGAATGTGAAGTGAAGCTTTTCCCCTGTAGCTCCCTCAACCATCCACCTGATTCCAGCTTAGAGCTCCACACGTCTCACCTCCAAGTCCATCTTGCAGACGTTTGCTCCACCTAAGACAAGCTCTGCTGGGACGTGGGGCTCTCTTTACACCACCTTTTAGATCATCAGTTAAATGAGTGTGGCCCATCTCTTCAAAAAGGTTTCTAGGTTACAGGGTGGGATAGGTACGTAGGGATGCTAAGGGAGGGAGATTGAGGCCCTGTGTACAAGGTGGAGGTGACAGGATTAGAGTTTGTGTTGATGGGATGTATGGGGCCTGAAGGAAAGTGAGGATTCTGACTCAGAGGAAGGGGTAGGTGGTGATGCCAGTAATTGAAATAAGGAGCACACAAGAAAGACACCCTTCACAGATTCTGAAATAGTATGTTTATGTCATACATTTATTAGGCATTATTGATCTGATGGAATTTTTTTCTGAAGAAAATCACCCGATTTCTTTTATATGGTGATAGGAAGATAAAACCACATAAATTTGAAGAATACAACGAGCATAAATATTTTATTTGGCTCATAACTTTCTATTACCTTTCTGCCTGCTTTAAGATAATACTTTTTCTGGGGCGCCTGGGTGGCTCAATGGGTTAAAGCCTCTGCCTTTGGCTCAGGTCACGATCCCAGGGTCCTGGGATCAAGCCCCGCATCGGGCTCTCTGCTCAGCAGGGAGCCTGCTTCCTCCTCTCTCTCTCTGCCTGCTTCTCTGCCTACTTGTGATCTCTGTCTGTCAAATAAATAAATAAAATCTTTAAAAAAAAAAAAAAGATAATACTTTTTCTCCTTTTTCATCATTCCCTTATACTTTTTTGCACACTAGGTTAAAAAAACACAGCTTCTTGCCTTCCCTATAGTTGGTTTGCCAGATTCTTCTTGAGTTCTTTGGACTCCAGGTTGAGAGTCACTCACACTTCCTTCTCATTGGTGGCATGCTAGGAGTATGGTGGAAGTAACTCTCTTCATTTAGAAAGCATTTCACTTACATTGTTTTGTTTGAGCCACCCTAGCAGGCAGGCCCAGCTGGATTGTATCTTGCTCAAGTCTCAGATGAATGAGTGGTCAGCTCAAGATGACACAGTGGTGACCCACAGAGCTAGAAATCACCATGACTTCGTTACCCAATCCATGCCCTGCTCTTGCCATCCTTACCTTTAGCCGGCATGTGTGGCCATTTGCCTGGGTGTCTGCAAGGGGTCTTCAGTGGGCATTCGCTCCCGAGAGTCTCTAGTGTCCGTGGGTGGTGGTGGTGGTGGATAGATCCTTCTTTGTCCCCTTGGATGACTGGTGCCTAAGATTCTGACAAAGAGCTACTGATTCCACATTTGGGAAAAGTATTAAAATACAAACACTCCACTTAGTGGTAATATAAACTTCAGGCCCTTTCCTGGGAGGGGAGGATAAAGACAAAAAGCCATTGGACTGTGAGGAGCGAGGATGGCTCACCTCCCAGTTTCGCCTGGAGTTGTCCACCCAGTCAGTTTAGAAACCACAAGTCTGCCAACTGGGGAGGCGTAACCTAGCAGACAGACTCTGTATCTCCCTGTGGGTCTGCTCCTGACTCAGGACACATCAGACAGTGGTATAAAATCCTACTGAGTGCTGGTTGGAACCAACTTCTCTCCCTCTCACACACTCCTTTCCCAGCAGAGCCCCAAGCCAACACTGTTCTGCTTCCCTTCGGGTGTGTCCCCCCAGTCTGAGGCTTCAAGCCGGACTGGAGGGGAAAGACAAAAGCCTCTGGATGAAGAAAGAGGTAAAGGGCCCTACTTCTCAGAGACCTTCCCTGAGGGGCTGATGCTACATTGCTTTCATTTCTTTTGCTATGGCCTTGAAACTGTTTGTGCTGAGGACTTTGGGAAAAACAGACTATTCTATTTCTGTTATTTTGATGAACTTTTAGAGACTGCTATCCTTGGAAATATCTTCCTGTAAATTATATTGCTTCCACTTCTCCATAAACAAAACCTTCTCTCAAAACACCCATGCCCCATGTCCATGTGTAGTTGTCAGAAGCACCTATTCCAACTTTCCAGGTACCTTTTCTGCCTTGGCTATTCTTTGTCTTACCCCTTGAAGCTCCGTGTGCTTACCAAGGGGACCTGCCCACAGACCATGCCACCAGCCCACAGTAACCAACTGGCTCACATGCTCATGTAGATTTCCACTTGGCAGCACCAATCCCATCAAGGATCCATCCTCCCAGTTCCCACTGATACCTGTCCCCACACTCAGTCTCTTACTTACGCCTAACTGGGACACAAACGCCTTCAGACGCCCACAGCTGAACTTTGTACTCAAGAACCTGCCTGTCTTGGCTACATATTTAACTTAATGGCTTAAAAGTTGGAGATTTTACGTTCCTACTAGAATGAATAATGCTATGGGTGTACGCTTTTCTTGTTAATATTTGAATGGATTTTGGGTGAGAAGTGAACATTGGAACAAGTGATACACAGTGAGTAGGAAACTCAGAAACAATAAATAAGCAGCCATACTTAATTCTGTGAATGTGTGTTTCAGAAAGAAAGAGAAAGATAGGGCCCTGTTTTTCTCTGCAGATTTTATAAATGAATGGCTTTTTTTTGGCATGGTAGTAAATATTTAAATCCTAGAAATATATCAGGTTTAATAATTAATATTTATACCCAAAAAGTGTATTTTTCCAGTCATGTGAAAGGAGAATTTCTGATGGCTGTTTAGTGACTAGGAGTCCATGCTACAAAATACAGAATAAGATTGATGTATTAATTCATTAAAACTTCTACATCTCTGTAATAGACGCTTATTTAAAGTGTGTTTACCTAATACAACACAGCAGTTAAAATCAAACCTCTTTTCAAATCCTCTCTGCCACTTCATTGCTGTGTGACTTTAGGCAAGTTAGATTACCTATAAGTTGGGGATAATTCCTACCTTAAATGAGTTAAAGTCTATAAACCACTTAATACAAAGCTTGCCACAGAGCAGGAGTTCTGGTACTTTTTCCTTACTAATTCCTGAAGGAAGTATTTGTTGCCCAGAGTGGAGCACTGCCTGTTGCAGTGCCTGCAATGTTCTCATTTTATCACAAGAGGGCAGTGCTAGCATAGAGAAAGCAGGAAATGTGCGCGGTATTGGAATGGCAAGACTTCAACAATCCATATTGTTCAGCCATTCCGTGGGATCCGAGAGTCCTGGCTGCTGTTGGCACGTGGATGTTATCCACCCTCTCATCTGTTTCTGTGATATTCTCTGGCAATTTTCTCTGGCAAAATTCCAGTTTTGGAAAACAATCTCTCGTTGGTACTTCCCCTAAAGTAAAATGTGGGTTTATTTGCCCTCTCTTTGTCTCTACATCAAAGACGTTTGTAAATGTTGGGGTTTTGTTTATGAAATTTGAAGGACAGGTATGTCTCTCTGTCATATGGCTCTCTCTGTCTTTCTGTCTTAGCCTGTCTGACACTCTCATTTACTCTCATTTCACCCCATTACTTTCAGGCAGAGAACATTGCTGTCATGAGGGAACCTTTTCTAGACCATTTAATGAGCCCTTGAAATGCGAGAGCTGCCAACTTACAGTAGTTGTTTGTCGTCTCCTGTGACTTGTCTGCTCAGGTCATTCTATTGGTTAGGGACCTATCAGGAGTTTAGTTAGCATCCTTCGTGAGGCCTGCACGTGCTGTGGTTTGTTTTGTTGCCATTAATTCCTTGTTTGGGTGGATGCAGCACTGGCTCTGTGGCCGTGAAGCTGGCCTCTCTGATTCAGTTATCAGAACGCTAATGCTGGTCCATTCTCATCCAAACTTCCTGCAGCCAGCTTGAATGATCTCGTTAAGCTGTGCCGAGCAAGCACCCTGATGCCAGCCACGTGCTGTCAACGCAACAAACCCGCCTTCGCTGTCTGTTAGGAAAAAACACATGTGACTTGGGAGTATTTTGCCTTTGTGCTTGGCAATAAATTCTTCAGAGAGCACACGCAGTTTTAATGTCTTGACAAATTCAGAGCTTAGGTATCTTTACATTTTTATTTTTTAAAAGGACTTGGAGCCCTCAATAAATTCCAGTACTGAATTGAAGCTCATGAAATAAAGCCAGGCACTGCCAGACTTAATGACAAGTGCTGCATATAGGCCTAAAATAAAAATCGTAGAAATATCTGCTTTGTAAGAATTTATGTTTCAGGGTCTATGCACTTAAAGGACCAATTTGTTCCCTGATGTTAAACCCAACGTGTGGTCAAAACAGTAGACATGCTATGAGACAGTTAATTTTTCTTGAGTCATTAATATAGAAATGATTTAAATATGCTTTCTAAAAAAAATCTGATATCCCTTGAAGTTACAGGAGAGTTAAGAAAAAACCTTGATGTACTTATCACAGAGAATTCTTATGTCTGTTTTGATGACCGTTAGTTGTTTTAAATTTCGTCAGATTGCCTGTAACTCGTGTAAGCTGAATTTCGGCAGATGTGTATACACATTTGCAAGGCACAGTTTTTTTACCTCGGGTATCTGTGATGCGTAGCCTTTGGCTTTCTTAACACCATTCCTATTCTCACAGTGTAGCTGTGTTTATAATGCAACAAACAAAACGCTTCATATGACAACGCCTGCTTTAAGGAAACCTAGTATATCATAATTCAGATGTACAAAGCAGACAAATTAAGGGGTGATTAGTAGCAGCACAAAAGGATTCTTTGATTTGCAGCAGGATTCGTCAGAAGGGTTCCTTTGAATGCAAGCTCCCCCAGAGAGCTGAAGTGTTTTGCAGATCATTCAAACCACTTGACATCCGGACTGAGAGACAGAGAAACTTGGAATTTAAGTGTTGAAAAACCGTCATTAATTGAAGATTAACACAAAATGAATGTAGAGATTCTCTGTTCCTTAAATAATAGAAAAATATCATTTGCTCTTTAGAAACGTAGTTAACCTATACATGTATATCAATATGACTAAGTCAGAAATAATCTTTTCCATTATGTATGGAGAATCTACTGTGTGTCAAGAACATACCAAACTGTCTACATATCATTTTATTTATATTGAATCCTGCTAATAATCTTATAAGAAAGGTGGTGCCCATTTCATAAATGAGGATATTGTGCATCCTGGGATCATTCTACCCACAGCTACAATTGGCAGAGAAGAGTTTTGAATGTAGTCTACACGGCTATGCTTTCCTCAGCACACTGCCTGCAGGGGATTTTCCCCACCAGGGATGGAGCTATCGGACTCTGGGCGCCTCCAGGTCTGTGTCTTTTGTCCACTGTCCCCTGCCTTCCATCAGGGTAGCTTTGTTGACATGGTTGCTAACTTACTTGACACCAACTTTTATGAATGGAGATAACCAGACCCAGCTTATCCCACTGAAACACATACTGTGCCGAGATAGTGTTCATGATTTCAGCTGGTGCATAGCTGGGTAGAGGAGGAGAGCCTGGAAACTGGATGCCATTCATGGTGGAGGTAGAAGCTGTCTTGAGGGCATGTTCAGGCATGCTGGGCAGGACATAAGAGGAGGCTGAACATTGGAGCAGTATGGCCCCTAGGTTAGTAGGATGAAGGGCTGAAGAGGTCTAACTAGTGGTCACATGATGGGCAGGGAGTCAGGCCCAGTGATGGAAGAGGGTAGCCAGGTGTGCTGATGAACAGGCCTGGCCACAGAAGGGTTCTGGGGAGGGACTGGGGCCCAGAGAGCACCATCAGAACCAGGCAGTTGGCCATTTTGAAAAGAATTAAGATACTAGGCGGTTACCAAAGGAGAGCCATGGAAAGACAGAAACTTCGTCTCCCCAACTGAGGTAGGAACTCTAATAATCAGAATTGGGGCAGAGGATCAGAGTGGGGAAAACGATGATTGTTTACATTTCTTCTAATGAGAAAGAGAGTTGGTGCCCCTGCCTGCATTGGATTTGATCCACTGGTGAGGGTCAAGCAGACCCCAGTATTGGAATTGGAAGGTTAGAGGGGGAACAGTGCTATTTTCTATTTTCCTAGAGACTAGGACTCAATATACGTAGATAAATATATATATTTTTAAATAAATATATAGATTGGGTGATTGAAAAAAAACCCGTGTGGGTTTAATTATCATTTAATTGATTTTCCTATTGAACCTTGGCAAGTAGTACTTCAATTTCATATGGTAATTAAAGAGGTATAGAGAGGTGTTTAAACTGACTAGTTCTAGTCTTAACTCTTCTGCTTGCTAGCCAGACCCCTGGACAGGTTCCTGAATATCTCTGGGCCTGATTTTCCTCAGCCTATGAAATAGCAATGATGTTGCAGGATTGTTGTAATATTACCGTCAATAAGAATATCCAAAATTTATTAAGCATTTCTTTTGAGTCAGGCTCCGTGTGAAGCAATTTTTTTTTTTAAGATTTTATTTATTTATTTGACAGAGATCTACAAGTAGGCAGAGAGGCAGGGAGAGAGAGAGGAGGAAGCAGGCTCCCCGCTGAGCAGAGATCCCGATGCGGGGCCCTATCCCAGGACCCTGGGATCATGACCCAAGCCGAAGGCAGAGGCTTTAACCCACTGAGCCACCCAGGCGCCCCATGTGAAGCGGTTTAAATAAATTATCTTTTTAACTGTTGTGAGGAATAAACAAGGCATCATAGTCGAGACACCTGGCCCAGAGCACAGGAGACACACACGGAGACCCGCCTGCAGGCCCACGCAGCGTAGGCTGTGTACTGTTTTTTTTTTTTTTTTTTTTTTTTTTTTTTTTTTTTTTTTTTTAAGATTTTATTTATTCATTTGACAGAGAGAGATCACAAGTAGGCAGAGAGGCAGGCAGAGAGAGAGGAAGAAGCAGGCTTCTGAGCAGAGAGCCCGATGCGGGGCCCGATCCCAGGACCCTGAGATCATGACCTGAGCCGAAGGCAGCGGCTCAACCCGCTGAGCCACCCAGGCGCCCCATGTGAAGCGGTTTAAATAAATTATCTTTTTAACTGTTGTGAGGAATAAACAAGGCATCATAGTCGAGACACCTGGCCCAGAGCACAGGAGACACACACGGAGACCCGCCTGCAGGCCCACGCAGCGTAGGCTGTGTACTGTTAAGGGTAAGTGGGTGATTAAGTGTTCTAGAGGATAGGAAAAAGAGGGATCAGGTTGACTGACAGGTGAAAGACAGTTGCATCAGATGAGATGAAGAAACCAGATGACATGTCAGTGACATGCCACAGGTCACTCTTTTGTCGAGTGCCCTCACCCCTGATAGAGTAGAATTGGCCTCAGAGACCCAATATGCTTTACTAACACAAGGAATCTTTCCATGTGTCACCCAAGGGGTATTACACTTACTACGTTTCTGCTGCAAAGCACAAAGTGGTAAGCTGTCATCTGTCCCTATTGCAGAAGTCCCCTTTGAGAATGCTGGTTCAGCCCAGCACCTCCCCAGAGTTCTCTGTGTAACCCAGGACTCGCACAGCCATGTCTGGCTAACCCAGTCTCTTGTTCTGGGTTGCCCCAGAAGCTGACCTAGAGACTAGGATTTAGTCGCAAGTGGTTTTTTTTAAAGATGACCCCAGGAAGACTTGTAAGGGAGTAGGGACGTGAGACAAGGAAGAAGGAAAGCCAATAAAAGTGTGGTGAGAGGATTTCAACTGGGCTCAGTCTTCCAGGTAACCGTCTAAGAAACCGTGTAGGGTTAGGAAGCCAGTGTACTTATCTTCCTACTTACTCTCCTGCCTCTTTGGCGGAGGTCACCACTTACAGGCCTTGATTGCCCAGCACTCTGGCCTCAGGTGGGGCAGTGCAGGTGCCCGAGAGAGCCGCACATGTGTATGGCAGCTGTCCAGAAAGCTGTGGTGACCTCGGGGGTGGCTGAGGCCAAGAGTGAGGGAAGTCCTGCAGGACCCCAGCCGGCTCGGCTACATCTGCCTTCCTATGCTACAGACATTCCAGGTTTTAAATCTACATTTCATGTTTGAAAATCCTTAAAAGAAGTTGCCATCTTATCACAAAGTAGAACATTTCTTTGGCTGTTGTTAATATTTTATATTCCCTGAGCAGGTGCCAGCCAGTTTCTTCAGCCTCTGTGTCACCGTAAATATTTTCTTGCTTGTGGCCTTTCCGTGCCTTCATCTGTGAATGAGCAGAAAACAAAACAGCCTGAGTAGTAGTCTCTGTTAAATAAGTACAGAGACATGAGCAGATCTCTAGAGCACGTGTAAGCTTTAAAGAAACAGTGGTATTCCATTCAGAAATGGACACTTTCAGTCCCAGGCAAAGGCAACCGATGAGCCTAAGTGTAGGGGTTCCCGCTTGGAATTCTGACCGTGGGGGTCTGGTCGGATGTGAGTGTGGGCCCGAGTAAGACTGCTTCCACCGCATGGACTCACATTCATCCTGCCTTTCAGTGTACATACTGAGCAACCTGTCTGAGTTCTGCTAAGGGAGGGCACCCAGGAATGCAAATGTCTCTTTTGGATAACTCTCTCCTTAGCACATCGCCATGCCCTGTCTGGGATTCAAAAAAAATAGCACTCTAAAGTTGACTCTAAAGGTAGTGAGTGATCTTTAGAGTGAAAATGTTCTTCTTAGGACCCTTGTCTTTCCAGTGCCCAATCCATACTTCCCAAATCTATTCAGATTTCTAAGTGCATTTGTCCTAAAAATACTGAGTCTGCTAAAAGTTAAGTTTGAACTTAGAAGCAGTACTCCTTTCAGGTGAGGTTTTCCAGTCCTAATTTCAAGATCCTATCTGTGTTTGTGATTGCCTGACCTTAAACTGAAGAGGATCATGTATGAAGGAGGAAACGTGGAAGGACGGATCTCATACTCGGTTCTGGTGGGAGATCGAGGGACCCTGGAAATGAGCCAAGATGCTTGATCAAAGGGCCAAGGCTAGGAGTGTCCTCTTGCAGAGGTCCTGACCTATGACCTGCGCTGACAATGCTAACAGGACTAATGTTATCTACAGAAAGCACAGGGAATGTTAAATTCTCTCAGGGACAGCCAAGAATGCTTTCAGTCTTTTGTCACAAGAGCTGTTTACTAGCAAGAGGCCAGGCTCATGTGATTTTCACAGCCTGTGTCATTCTTTGTATACCTTTTGGTGACAGACTACATAGTCAGAGGTAGGAGGCAAGAGAGAAGTCAGTTCAACCCATAAAAATCTACAAGTAGCTCACGAATAACAGATCTTCTTAGTTCTTTTGTGTTATACTGTGTGGATAACCTTAGATATTTAAGCTACGCAGATGGTAGCAGGAGTGTTATTATTGGTACATCCCTGTCAGGTTTTAAAATAGAATTTTACACTGGAAAATACAAATTAGACAAAAGAATCCTTTCTGAAGTGTCCAGATGAGAAAGGAGGCAAGTGGGATTCTCAAGGGAAGCTGATAGTCTAAAGAATTTATGGAATTCCGTGATTTATCATAAATCCTTTTGTGCTTTTACTAGAATTTGGAAATTACTCTTACCTAACTCACTGAACATTGATACTTCAGTTCTGGGGATATTTTTCTGACTGAATTTATTTGCAGTTGCCTCTTTGGAAAATTTATTAATAGGCTATTCTTACACTTCCCCCCAATCTTTCTTTCTTTTCTGAGATATTGATTTTATTTTCCTGAACACAATTGTATATGGTAATATCTGGGCAGAAGCAATTTTCTGTGGTTCAAGGAACTGGATTCTTACGGACATTTGTCTTAGTAATGTGATTACAGAGTCACTAACTTGATCTTAATAACATTTGCCTATTATCGTATATTAGATGCATGAAAGGAAAACTGTGCTTTCTCACTCAGAGATTTTCCCTCGTGTATCTCCGTTAGTGGATAACGCCCTGCAAAATTAATGTCCAGGTGACTTTGAGGGGCTACTTCCCTTATTTGAAACTAGTTAGGATTAAATACAAATATTATCACCAATGTCACATGCAGATTGGGAATTGCTTTTTTAAGTGTACCTTGAGAAACTAAAATCATTGCTTCCCGGCATTTTATAAACTAGCCACTACTGTCCCTCTTCTGAAGCTGTTTTTACTCTGCTGCGGCTGCAGGAGGCAGCACGATACAAAAAGCTTGGAATCCACAGTCAGAGAGCCGTGGTTAGACTCTGACTGAATCCCTTACTGTGTGTGTGGGCAGGGGCCATGTTAATCAACCCCCACCCCGCCCTCAGTCTCCTCATCTCTTCAAGACAAGGTGACGGGACAGCCTCCCTATTCCGGTTACCTACTGAAATATCATAACTGGATCCTCTCACTAAAAAACTCCATTCATTTTCAAAAGATTCCCTCCTTTTTTCTTAAAACAGATAGTAGTCCTATGGAAAGATAATCCTGTCCGCAGAAAGACTTGAACAAGGTTACTACTCGCAGCTTTATTTATAATATCCCTAAACGAGATCAACCCAAATGTTCACCAGTATGATAACAGATAAGCAAAGTGTGGCATATCCATGCAGTGGAAAAGTACTTGTCAGTAAAAGGAAAAAAATTACTGATCCATGCGACAGTGTGGATGGATGAATCTTACAGACATGATGTTGAGCAAAAGGAGCCAGACACCAAAGAGGGCATATTGTCTGACTCTTCAATTTTTTAAAGATCTTATTTATTTATTTGAGAGAGAGAGAGCATGAGAGGGGGGAGGGGGCAGAGGGAGAAGCAGACTCCCTGCTGAGAGGGGAGCCCAATGCAGAGCTCCATCCCAGGATCCTGGGATCATGATGTGAGCCGAAGGCAGGTGCTGAACTGACTGAGCCACCCAGGTGTCCCTCGTCTGACTGATTTTACGTGAAGTTTTAAAACCAGCTAAACTCTGGACGCCTGGGTTGCTCAGTTGTTAAGCGCCTGCCTTCAGCTCAGATCATGATCTCAGGGTTCTGGGATGGAGCCCAGCATCAGGCTCTCTGCTCAGCAGGGAAACTGCTTCTTCCTCTTCCTCTGCCCTTCCCTGCTGCTCATGATCTCTCTCTCAGATAAATAAATAAAGGTCTTTAAAAAATAAATAAATAAAGCCAGCTAAACTCCTTTATGGTAATAGAAATCAGAACACTGATTCTCACTGAAGGGAGGGTCTTGACTGGAAAAGGGCACGAGGGGAATTTCAGGGTGATAGGACTGTTGTATGTCTTGATTTTGTTGGTGATTACACGGGAGTATGTATTTGTCAAAACTTGAACTATGCAATTGAATCGAGTGCTTTATTTTGTATAAATTATACTTAAATTCAAAGAAAAGGCAATCACCCTTATCGGTTAAATGTTTAATTTTCTAATAACCAATTTTGGGGATTCTCAGGATGCAGTGACCATCTGTACTCTGGGAATTGGGACAGCCTTCGGAGAGTCCATTCTGGACAACACACCCCGCCATGCGACCATCGTTACCAGGGAGAGCAGTGAACTGCTCCGCATCGAGCAGAAGGACTTCAAGGCTCTATGGGAGGTGAGCCCCAAGGCTTCTTTGTCAATTAACGTAGTTGCAGAAAAGAAAGGGAGCTGCCACATGGATAATGGCATTACAGTCAATCCTTAATGTGTTCTGTTCTGAGCCGGTAGATGGAATTTAATTTTCAAAACTTGTTTTTGAAATGAGTGAGTGAAAAAGCCATTTTGACACAAGACATTCCCCCCCCCTTTTTTAATTTAGTGCTTGCTCAATTTTCTGTGGTTTGACATACCTTATAATTATTTCCTGAATGACCATAGAGTGTTTTATGTATTTCCTCCCTCCTATTCCACAGATGTATTCTTAACCAGGGAACAAAATACTTTGACATTTTCTTTTGCATTTTAAAAATCATCGTTGACATGTTCCCTGGTAAAGTGGAATGAATGGGGTTAACATCTGCTTCATTTAAATGCTTTTAAAAATGATGGGCCCTATAATAAGGTATGGGAAACGAGGGACATAAAGATGTCTGGTGACTTGCCAACTTCAAAATGCATAGGTGGCACAGCGGTGGATGGAGCCAACGGGCACTGGGGGCTTTTGCATTTACCGCTGCTTACCAGCGCCTCTTAGGGTCTTCATTTACAAGAAGTAGGGAATAAATCATCTAATATGCAGTAACGGCAAGTGAAGCACTTAGAAAGGTCCAGCTAAGCCTTGCATCTTTCACGTTCATTCCTTTTCAGTTCTGCAAGCTTCTGATTTTAACCTGTGGTTGTTCCTTATCTTTGTCCTTGGCTCAGTATGTCCAAGTGTTAACCCATTGAGCTGGCAGGCTTTGCAACTTGTCCCGGTGTGGCTAAGATTTTAAACTTGATCTAAAAAGAATTTTGTGTAATCAAATAGTTTCCTCCAGAGCCAAACAAATGACAGATGCATTAAGGGAGCCAACCTGCAGGTGAAGGAGTGATGCTTTGCCTTAAAAGTCCTGTAAAGCCTTGGAAGGCCTTGGTGGTGAAACCTGTTACTTTTATTCTTGGCAGTAGTGAATAAATTGCGGGGTTGCTTGTTTGAAATGTTCCTCTTAGAAAATATTAAAGAGCTCCAACTGCTCTGTAAAGTTCAGAGACAAAAGCTAGTTTTAGGAAGGCAAAGCCAAAGTAGGTTTGCATGAGGTGTGTGCAGTTAGGTTTTCTGTCAATTAAAAGGGACCAAGCTTGAGGCAAATAAGTCTTTTTTTTTTTTTTTTTTGGATCTTTCATGTTTAAAAGGTAAACTGAAAAAGTCTTTTCCAAAAAAGAAAATTTGGAAAACCGGTTTAAGAACAAAAATGATTTCCACCTGTGATGTATGTCATTATAACTGCTTTTGTCTGTCATGATATCTTCAGGTTGCTCATTGAGGATGGTTTGTGGAAATATTAAAATTTTATTTTAATTAGGAGCTCTCAGTACTATGAAGGAAGTTCCTGACAAGCTACCTGTGAATATTTTTTAAAAAATTATCATTAGAAAAATTGTCAAACATACAGAAATTCCAAAAGGATAATACAATGAGCACCCAAACATCCCCACTCAGCTTGGCAGTTGCTAACATATAGCCAGATTTGTTTCATCTTTGTTTTTGTGTGTTTTTTTTTTTTTCTGAACCACTTTAATGTAAATGACAGACATTATGACATTTCACTGTAAATATTCAGCATAATCTCCAAAAAGTTAGAATACCCTGCTACATACCCATAACACCTTCATTTCACTTAACAAAACTAAATATCCTAATATCTAATACCTAGTCCACAGTTCAAATTTCCCTGTAAATACCCATAAATAAGCAAATACTTAGTCAATAACTATCTTTGATTTCTGTTTTATTCCAAACCATGTTCAAATAAAGAATCATGGGGTGCCTGGGTGGCTCAGTGGGTTAAGCCACTGCCTTCGGCTCAGGTCATGATCTCAGGGTCCTGGGATCGAGTCCCACATCGGGCTCTCCGCTCAGCAGGGAGCTTGCTTCCCTCTCTCTCTCTCTCTGCCTGCCTCTCCATCTACTTGTGATCTCTCTCTGTCAAATAAATAAATAAAATCTTAAAAAAAAAAAAAGAATCACATATTACATTTGGTTGTTATAGCTCCATCAGTCAGTCAGTCTCTTTCTCTCCCCTTCCCTCCCTCCTAACCCCTCTCTGTCTCTCTCTTTCTCTCCATGACATTGACTTGTAAAAAGGCCAGGTCAGTTTCTCCCAAATTCAAGATTTGTTTGATTGTTTTCTCATGGTATCTTTTTGTCCCCCTACCCCAGGGTCTCCTATAAATGGAAGTTAGAGCTAAAAACTTGATGAGATCAAATCAAACATTTTTTTTGGCAAGAAAGTGTCAAAGGTGCTACTGAGTACATCAGGAAGTTCATCACGTCTGCGAGCTTTACTATGGGTGATGCGTTAGTTAGATTAGTGTGATCCTGTAGTTAGAGTGCACTTGAGTGCATTGCAGGGCTCTTTTCCACAGATATTTCCCTTAAATGAAAATCACTAAATGGGGATATTGATATTGAGGGTGGTCTTTGGTATCCCAAACCTTGCCACGTGATTCTGCAGCACGGTGGGTCTAACCCTTCCTCTGTAACCTCAGAGCAGATTTCCGATCTTCCCTGCCAGTGACTTAAGTGAGCTGAAAAGAATGAACAGAGTTTTTGTCTGACTTCTTAATTTACAGGCGGGGGACTGAACCTCAGTAAGAGATTAGTCAGACACTTCATTTTATTTGCCTGTTCATGTAACTCAGTACAGAGTGCAAACTACGTGCTCAGTCATCATTTTAACTGGCTAAAATGAAAATGCAAGAAACTCCATTATCTAGCAATCTGCCTGAGTCAGGAATTTATTAATGGGCACAACGATGCACCTACACTATGGGATAATCCTAAGAAATCATAAAATTCTAAATTACCTTCGAAAAAAAAAGACCGACTTAAATTTATTCTACCATTCGTTTCTCAACACACATTCATTGAGCATCTCCTGTGTGCCAGGTGTGTCCATAGCAGCAAATGAGATTGGCTGGGCTCGTGCTCTCCAGCAAGGGTTTCTGTTCTACTCAGAGAATGCCGAAAATAACCTACCGAGTCATAATATTATTTCAGAGTAGAATATATCATTATCATTAAATAGATTTTATCTCTGTCTGAATGAATGGTCTACTTGTACATATAGCACTGATCTGCTAGCAAAATATCTGATATTCAGAATACCTATTCCTTGATTATGTCAGATAATGAGTTTATAACTCAGCCATTTATTGCACTCATAAATAATTACTCATTGGCAAAATTAAAATTCAAGCTCGCACTCTCAGCTGAAGTCTAAGTTAGATCTGCCCACCAAACATTGAAGGGAGAAGATTATGTCAGGAAGGGGTCAGGTAGGAGCCTCACTGCACTGTGAGATGGTGGGAAGAAGGCAGCAGAAAGAGAAGCCGGATTATGCCTCTTCTGGTGGCAAGGTAAGGAACTCAGTGTTGGGCTATAGGTTAGGAATAGTAAAAATTAGTTAACCTGAATCAAGGATCTAAATGTGCGTGTTTATCTCATTTGACTACTTACTTTTGGAGAATGTTATGGCGGGTCCACTGTGCAAGCACCCTCTTGTTTAGCTTTGTCTCCTTATCTATGTCCTGTTGTCATTTAAAAGGGCTGACAGATAAAACTTGAGGGCCAGGATTCTAAGTTACTTCTTCTAACTCTAAAAATTAGGATCTGCAGCCACTACTAGGTAGCGTAGTCTAAAAGTAGCTCTTTAATAGCCTGAGCAAATAATCTATTTTAAATCTTCCACTTGGGACTTTAATGGCAACACAAAGCTAGGGAATCCTGCTTCCTTTCCTGACCAAAGGCAAGTTTCGCCGGCTACTCTGCAGGAAGAGAACAAACTCAGAGAACTACATGTGAGATTTTGAAATCCTATTCAATTTCATCCCAGATACCTCTTGCTTTATATTGTCTATTATGTTGTAAGTTAAATTGGTAGCACCCAGTGTATTTTAAAAAGTTATTCCCATAAATGTAACCAGAAGCATTATTCGATAGCCTCTGCAAATACATCAAAGGAAGTATTCCCCAAGATGGAACTGAGGTCGCACCTTGATGCTTTTCTTTGCATTCTCTGTCTTTCCTAATGAAAGCTGCTTTCTCTCCTCCTCTCCTTCGATGTTTCAGTTGCTAATTTAGTCAGATTTGAGAGCATTGGGTTGCTTCATCTTAAGACATGGTCGGGTTTTCTTAATGTAAGTGAATTATGGTAATTTTATTCAGAGTTGGTCAATAATGCATCCCCCTTCTTATGCATCTGTGGTATTAGGACTTAAAATCTATGATCCAGGACATAAAACATCTCATTTTTCAGTAGCATATGGGGGATGGAGAGAGAAGGAAAAGGAGAGGAGACAGGAGATAGTTTTTTTTTTAATTTAGTTTTTTTTTTTAAAAGATTTTATTTATTAGTTAGTTAATAATTTGACAGAGAGAGAGCGTGAGCAGTGGGAAGGGCAGAGGAAGAAGGAGAAGCAGACTACCCACTGAGCGGGGATGGGGGGACTCACTCCAAAGGCAGCCGCTTACCCGACTGATCCATGCGAGCGCCCCCATCATATTTAGTTCTTGAGACAACTGTAATTTCAACTCTTTGGCACTAGTGGCATTGCATACCTTCAGTAAGAAAGTTAAATGGCAGAGTAGTGAAGGGGAGGCTTGGGAGTTTAAAGCCAATTATTAATATTTGGCCCAAGATTGTGGGCATTTATGATTGCTTGTGGCTCTTGGACTAAATAAAGAACTGGTTTACTGTCCAAATCCATGAGTTTCTTCACAGCACATATAGAATAAAGTTCCCAGTGCTTACAAATGACTACAGCAAGGGGCTTTTTGTTCTTCTTGTTGACTTTCTATCTAACATCGTGTCTGTATGAGGATGCTTCCAGCTTTGCAGCATGTTTTGACATCTGTACATGGAATATCCCAAATACATGAAATTGAATGATGAGGTGAGTCCAGTGTATTCAGAAAAGTAGATTCAAGAGGCACTCTCGATCAAATTAATAAAAGACACTACTGAGAGGTCCTTGAATGAGTGGTCTGCCCCCTGCTTCACTGTGCTTCAATTGCATGAGCATCTTCTGGCCAAAAGCTTTCCTTCCCTGTGAGCCATGTTTGAGCACGTTCAAAATAATAACACGTGTTTATGAAGAAATCATTTGGAATGTAAAGGCAGCAATAAAACGACAGAGTCTAAAAATAAAGGCAATATTTAAAATTTATAGTCTGACCCATGCTGTAATAAAAGTGATTTCTTAGCTGTAATTGTCACTCAGAAACTTCTTGGCACACTTTGTGATTTTATTCTAACCAAAAAATCCCATGTCCCCAAGAACCATTGTTCAGACATAATGATTGATACAGGAGAGTTATTCCCCAGATGTGTCTGCGGCCTCAGTAAATATCATTAAGTGACCAAAAATCTATTTCAAGCTTTATGGGATATAAAACTTTATGATAAAATGAGGAAAAAAGTGCATGTTCTGTCTTAGCCAAAGAATGCAACTTCTTTTTTTTTTTTTAAAGATTTTATTTATTTATTTGACAGAGAGAAATCACAAGTAGGCAGAGAGGCAGGCAGAGAGAGAGGAGGAAGCAGGCTCCCTGTCGAGCAGAAAGCCCGATGCGGGGCTTGAACCCAGGACCTGGGATCATGACCTGAGCCGAAGGCAGTGGCTTAACCCACTGAGCCACCCAGGTGCCCCAAGAATGCAACTTCTAAACAGGAATATTTCTAAGAGTATGAATATTGTTGCAGAAATATGTTTACATCTGTCTCTACTCCCTGATTTTCAAAGAGTTTTATTTCTCGATTCTACCAGTTATGTTGGTAGTTGTGGGACAGAAAAGCCTTTGAATTATTTCCATTCACTGCCTCTTCTTGGACTGTGCAGGGAGAAAAAGTCCTTTTCCATTAATAATCTTTCAAGTCACTGTGAGAATAGGAAGTATTGAAATAACAGCAGCTTAGCCTTTGCTGGCGTGCTTTAAAACCCTTATTAGAATAGTATACTTCTCAGAGGCATCTGCTCCTGCCTTGAATAGACTTGATGTCCCTGTCAGTCTCAGGCTGTCAGAAAAATTAAAGCCAAATATTTAAAACATAATATCAGAACATAAAAATCTCAGAAGTCCTTTATTTAGCATGCACACCATTTCAGATTTGTTCACTTTTACTTAAACGGGAGGCTTCCAAGGTGGGCTGGTATTTCAGGTAAATATTCAGTGGCCCTGAGCAGGGAGACCGGACTGCATGACCCAGCCTCAGACGCACAGCCTGCCTGTTAGTACACCTCATCGGAGGACTGGCTGGAACCTAAAAGCCAAGGGATGTGCTTTCTCCCAAGTCAGAAGTCTGTGCTTACTTTTGGCAACTTTGGAGCTTGTACTGTAGGGTTACTTCCCAGGCCAGAAATTTGCATCAAAGGGCTAAGAAAAATACATCCAAAAATAAACATGAAAGCCAAGATTTCATGCCAGGAACTCCAGCCACACACATCCTGTTGGCTGGTTGTCTTGACTCTCCTCACAGTTGTGATTCTTTTAAACGAAGCGGAAGCCTGCTCCGATGACTTGGACCTCATGTCTGCTCCAGGGTCTCACTCCTCTGTCCTCGAGCTTTTCCATAGCGTGGCACAGTGATTCAAATCCAGAAAGGAAGGGAGTGAAGTTATTAGGAGGTAACTAAAGTTAAATATATGTGTATGTGTAGAGGAAGTCTTTTCCTACTGTCTTTGGCTGCCTGAGCTTTTCTGGAGAACCACCAGCACCGGACTGAGATCCTTTTAACACTAACAGATACAAACAAGGAGTTATCAGCAATGAAGGTATATTTTGCTGTCCAGATAAAGGACAGATATTCACTGGATGTCTGGGAACTCTGAGAGACTGGAAAAGAAGGACATATGCCCTATAAGGTCAGAATGGATCTTTATTTATTCTTTGGTGGGGAGACGTTCGATGTCCCAGTTTGCATTTTGGTTTGAGGAATTACACTGTGAAACATCTCTGGCTTTCCTAATTATGTTCCATCAGACCTAAACGTATAACGGGACTGACATAATTTGATTTCATCTTTGTTTGTGATGCATGTGTGTGTGGAGGGAGGAGTGGTGGCTCATCTTTTCCTGATTGTAAAGGGTATGTTTGTTTAGCCTGATGATCTTAAATATGTTTCTAGATAAACAAAGAGAGTTGTTCATAACTAGCCAGTTACATTGATCACATTGATATTAAATATATGTATTTATCTGGTGACATATTTGAATGGCACATATTAAAAATGACTTTGGGGCAAGATAACAGATTGAGAGTGATGGTATTTTGTCCCCTGGATGCTCAGTGGGTATTTTGCCTGCAGCTCTCAGACTATATGAATTCCTTAGTGTTTATGGGAACTCTGTTACATTATTGATGACTTGGAAGTCATACTAGCTCTGCAAGCTATGATTTTACTATTTCTCAGAAGATGATCAGGGGGTCTGAGCAGATCAAGGCTTGGCTGGCAGGTGCCAGCAATGTCCAGATGCTGTGGGTAGACCTGTTGGCAGTGTGTGGTAAGCAGTAGTCATCGCTTCTTAGCCGGTGTTCTTCTGGGGTTTCATTTCAGGAGTGTGCGCCAGATCCTAGGATCTTGTAGTTGTTGTTAGCAGAGGTTCTGGAATGCCTCCCATGGCCGTGCATTTGCCAGCTCACCTTTGACCCCTCACTGGCCCCCAGCCCCTGAGATTTTATCTTGCAATGGCCCTCATTACTCTCCCAGCGAACCTACCCCTCTGCGTGGCTGCCAAGGAGCTTCTCAACTCCCTGCTGATTGAAGCCACTTTGAAAATGTCATCTTTTAGAAACTCCTGTCGTATTTAACAAACATCTTCTTGGTTCCCTCCAAGGGGAAGTGCAAAATGTATCACATCTGTCCTGGTTTACAGTTTAGTGGAGGGGACAGACAAGCATAAATATCAATCACCCCAATATAAGACAAACTGGAAAGTTCTCTAAGGAAGATCCAGGCCAGAGGACATATGGGGTAGGGCAGGGAGTGATTCAGTTCCATCCGGGGTATCATTTCGAGCAAAGACAAAGAAATCGGGCTCTGAATTCTGTGGTTAACAGGGCTGTTTTTCAGCATCCCTGAAGGATTGGGGTCAGTTAACCAAATTATGGCATTTGAGGCAGTCTTGTCCCAAGGGACTGACCACATAGAAGAGGCAGGCTTCTTCACTCCTACTGTTCTGTGTTCTGCCCTCTCCTCCAGTGATAGGCCCCTGGGCAGGCTTGTAGGGGTCGGCCTGCCCTCTGCGGGTATCATATGTTGCATTCCCAAATGCCTAGCTTTGTGTTTTGTTTGTTGTTTGGTCATCATCTGAAGAAATCCGCTCTGAGGTTTAACGAGTTCCACAGGCAAAGGCAGTTCTAGTCGGGAAAACTATAAGAACTTGAGACTCAGAAGGAACTCGTGGTATGGACTGGGGGATATTGTTAAGCTCTTTATGTGTAGAAAGCTCTATGGTCATAGGACTCTTCTGTTCTCAATGGGCCAAATTCCACTGCTGCGTAGTCTCTAGGCTGCTGCGGAGAGGTTAGAGCCCAGTCACTGGAGCAGGGTGTCTGACACCGAGGAAAGAGCTGCAGGAAATCCTGTCACAAAGTCAGCCTCTCCAAATTCCTGCAGGCTTGCCGTGGTTGATGTTACTAACCTCAGTGTTTTGAGCTGTCTGGCCCAAACCAATAAATGCAAGACAGACCTTCTAAAGGCCGTTGATGTGGTCAAGTGGTCTGGCCTGAAATTCTGATCTATTCCTGATTTAACCCAGCTCTGCTAGATAACTTTTTGGAAAGCTCTCCAGCTCCTAGGCCACCTATCTATAAATGCAAAGATAGCTTTACTTAAATGCTGCCTTGCTGTCAGGAATGCTCCAAGTTAATGTTGATTGCTTACTTAGGTGCCTTATGAATTGGAAATTTTAGTAACCACCCCCCCCTCCTTTCCTTTAGGTTTACAAATTCAAGAAGGCAAAGCCACAGATTATGTGACTGGAAAGTACAAAGTCTAGGCAACAGCTCATACCGTATCAAATTATATCATTAGAAAGGCAGGAACTTGGGGCGCCTGGGTGGCTCAGTGGGTTAAAGCCTCTGCCTTCGGCTCAGGTCATGATCTCAGGGTCCTGGGATCGAGCCCCTCATCGGGCTCTCTGCTCGGCGGGGAGCCTGCTTCCTCCTTCTCTCTCTGCCTGCCTCTCTGCCTATTTGTGATTTCTGTCTATCAAATAAATAAATAAATAATCTTAAAAAAAAAAAAAAAAAAGAAAGGCAGGAACTTTTTGGTATTTTTCCTCATTGAAAGTTGTAATTCTTAAAACTACTTCCACATTAGAATTACCTGGAAAGCTAGTTAAACATTCCCATGTGCGGGCCTTCCGTAGAACAATGAAACCATAATCTCTAGAGGAGGGGTCCTGAGTATCAGTGGCTCCTTCAGGCTCCCCAAGGAGGCCTACTGGGTGGCCAGGGTTGAGAACCTTTGTCTTCCAGCAGCGTGCTTTGGTAAGTGGGCACTGTGTCCCTTTGCATCTGCTTCTGCCCTTACTTGCCTGGTATTTTTGTTCTGTGCTCAGGCTGTATGATTGAATAATATGCCTGTTCTTGTTTGTGTTAAATCTCCTAGTGTGGGGCACCTGGGTGGCTCAGTGGGTTAAAGCCTCTGCCTTCGGCTCAGGTCATGATCCCAAGGTCCTGGGACAGAGCCCTGCATTGGGATTTCTGCTCAGCGGGGAGCCTGCTTCCTCCTCTCTTTCTGCCTGCCTCTCTGCCTACTTGTGATCTCTGTCTGTCAAATAGATAAATTAAAAAAAAAAAATCTCCTAGTGTAATTCTTCCTTCTCTCATATAGACATTCTACTTCCAAATTATGGTTCCTGCCAGATTTAAATAATAATGGCCATCAGTACTTTAGAGATACAGTGAGTGGGGTTTTTTATTTGGGGGTTTGTGATTAGAGGTTCCCTGTGTGGTCTGGTCATTAAAATTGTGAGAATCGGGGCACCTGGGTGGCTCAGTGGGTTAAAGCCTCTGCCTTCAGCCCAGATCATGATCCCAGGGTCCTGGAATTGAGCCCCACATGGGGCTCTCTGCTCAGCAGGGAGCCTGCTATCCTCCCCCACTCTCTCTGCCTGCCTCTCTGCCTACTTGTGATCTCTGTCTGTCAAATAAATAAATAAAATATTTAAAAAAAAATTGTGAGAATCAAGTGCAAAATCCACCCCCACCCCCAGCCAATTCAACCACCCTACAAGCACACATTCTCTCAGCTGTCAGAACAATCTTCTCATTACACATCATGTAGCTCCTGGAAAATTCCACACTGTACCTTTGCACAAGAATGTGAGTGAAAAAGGCAAGTAATATCATAGCACTATTATAAAGAGAGTTTTGAGCTCATGGGCCCCCAGAGAATGTTGAGATCCCTGACCTGTCCCTGAACTATACTTTGAGAATGACTTCTCTAAGATAAATTCCCAGAAAAAGAATACTAAGATGAAGGGTATGAAAACATTTATGTCTCTTGATAAATATGACCACATTTATTTTCAGTTGCTTTTATTCTGCCACCAGGAGT
Organism: Lutra lutra; assembly: GCF_902655055.1. Lineage (NCBI taxonomy): Eukaryota > Metazoa > Chordata > Mammalia > Carnivora > Mustelidae > Lutra > Lutra lutra. Next base: position 69,782,963 of record NC_062280.1, read on the forward strand.
ATTTGAGCATGCCTATTATAGCCAGCCTTGGCCAGCATAACCATTACATATTTTCCTCTGTTGTAATAGACACTGTTATTATCATTGTGTTTCTTTGATTACTGCTGGGATGGCTGAGATTTTCTTATATATACTTTTTCTGATTAGATTTCCTCTTTCAGAGACCATGTTACTCACCCATACATTGACATTTATTAATCAGTTTATATGAATGCTTTATTTGACCAAGCTATTAACCCTTTGTTATAATTCCTACAAATATTTTATCTCGGTCTGTTGACTTTTCATTTGTCATGACTTTTAAGTACATAAATTTTGGGGCGCCTGGGTGGCTCAGTGGGTTAAAGCCTCTGCCTTCGGCTCAGGTCATGATCCCAGGGTCATGGAATCGAGCCCCGCATCGGGCTTTCTGCTCAGCAGGGAGCCTGATTTCTCCTCTCTCTCTCTGCCTGCCTCTCTGCCTATTTGTGATCTCTGTCTGTCAAATAAATAAATTTTTTTTTAAAAGTACATAAATTCTAAATCCCTAACTCTCCAAGAAAAAGACTATTTTGTGGGTTAAAAATTTTTAAATTTGTTTTATAAAGATATTTTCTTTCATTTGTAGCTGATTTGAAAAAAATCACATGATGTAGGCAATAATAGTGTTTTAGTCAGTGGTGCTGTCGGCATGAATTGAATGAGTTTTTAAAACTTTCTTCATTGCTTCTCTCTTCTGCTTCAAAACGTTTATAAATGCTCTTACAAATTCATATTATTGGCTCCAATTGTTTCTTATAACATCTATGTTATAACCTATGTCTTATAACCTTATTTTAGCAAGAGTATCACAATTTTCTTCAGATTTCTTTTCTAGATATTTGTACCATGACCTGTGTCCCTTCCACTGCTCTTCTGCTTCAGTTTCTGTGAAGATCCCAGTGATTTAAGGGTGGAATCCTCCAGCTCTTAGTTCCCACTGACCCTCTCCTCCACCCCGCACGCCCCAAACATTGCTCTAAGCTTTGAGTCTGAGTGAAACATCAGTGTTACTGGGATACCTTCTGAAGTTAGTGAATTGAGTCCTCTTTTTAAACTTTATTCTATTTATTTATTCATTTGAGGGGTGAGGGGCAGAGGAAGAAGGAAAGAATCTCAAGAAGACTCCCCCTGCTGAGTGTGGAGCTTGAACTGGGGCTCAGTCTTATGATCCTGAGATCATAACCTTTGCCGAAACCAAGAGTCCAGTGCTTAACTGAGCCACCCACAGGCCCGAAGTGAGTCCTCTTCTTTGAGCATTTGTAACTGTTTGTTTTCTTTTCTTCACTGTCCAGAATTGTATCTACCTCTTTAATAGTTCTAGGGAAAGCACAGCTCTTAGCAATAAGTGTTAATGAAAATGGCTTTTCATTTTTAGGTCTTTGCTATTTGTTGTGGGTTTTACTTTGTTTGTTTAGAGGACATTTTTGCTCATGCTTCACTTTATCTAAAAAATTCATAGAATTGCCTAGTATAAATATACTGAGAAAGGAAAAAACCTTTCTATAATAGCTTACATTATATCTAATCCCTGTTAAAGGCATAATAGAACTTGGAAAAGGGAAAATGTAGTAAAATGACCAGATACAGCATTTAATAAAAGATCTACCTAGTCAAAGTGCCTGGGTGGCTCAGTTGATTAAGCATCTGACTCCTGATTTCACCTCAGGTCATGATCTCAAGGTCCTGAGATCAAGAGCATCCAGCTCCACGTTGGACATGGTATCAGCTTGAGTTTTTCTCTCCCTCTCCTTCTACCTCTCCCCCCTCTCAAATAAATAATATTTGAAAAGCAAAAACATCTCCCTACTTAGGAACATATACAACTTTGTGAACAATGCTGTAAAAAGTATTTACTTATCAGTAAGTCATGAAGTTTTTAAATAGCTTTAAAAATGTTAGTGTTCTACTTCTCTGAAAATGGTATCGTAGAGCACTCTACTGCAATTGACATTTTCTTTCCTTAATTACCAAAGGTTTTGTCATACATAGCAGATGGCATATTTAATGAGATTATAATTAATAAATGAAAATTAATAAATTAAAATCATTGCATGACTTCCTGATAGTAGTAATTGAAAGCATGTTCATAATAGTCTAAACTATTATGAGTCCTGCCATAGTTAAGAAATTTTTAGAGATTTTTAGTAGAGTTGGCATTCCATCTTCATGACATTCTCTTTCTTGCATTCTGCCTCTGGCTTCATCCTTTCTTCTCCCTCATTCTATCCCGTTCTCCAGACTTCATTTAGGTCTGAAATGTCAGCTTCTCTTTTTTCCCTCCTTTTTACTCAAATTTTGAACACTCAGAAAATTTGAAAAAAAAGACCAGTAGGAAATACCAAGTTAACTTGAATATTTTAGGTTTATTTTTTTCCCTCCCTGCTTCTTCCTGTCCTAGCCAGCCTCCTTTTATAATCAATTGTGTGTTTATCTCTTCCTTCTCAATTCCATCTCACCATCTCCATGACCTCCCTTGTCTCCCCTCTTATCTAGCCAGGTGAAGGGAGGCAGCATTTTTTTTTTAATTTTTATTTTTTATAAACATATAATATATTTTTATCCCCAGGGGTACAGATCTGTGAATCGCCAGGTTTACACACTTCACAGCACTCACCTTAGCACATACCCTCCCCAATGTCCATAACCCCATCCCCCTCTCTCAACCCCCCTCCCCCCAGCAACCCTCAGATTGTTTTGTGAGATTACGAGTCACTTATGGTTTGTCTCCCTCCCAATCCCATCTTGTTTCATTTACTCTTCTCCTATCCCCTTAACCCCCCATGTTGCATCTCCTCTCCCTCATATCAGGGAGATCATATGATAGTTGTCTTTCTCCGATTGACTTATTTCGCTAAGCATGATACCCTCTAGTTCCATCCATGTCGTCACAAATGGCAAGATTTCACTTCTTTTGATGGCTGCATTCATTCATCTGTTGATGGACATCTAGGTTCTTTCCATAGTTTGGCTATTATAGACATTGCTGCTATAAACATTCGGGTGCACGTGTCCCTTCGGATCACTATGTGGCAGCATGGTTTTTTAAGACCAAGGAATGGGAATCAGCCCAGCTCTGTGCCCCAGGCAAGTTACTTCACTGCCTAAACCCCTCTCCCCATTTGTAAAAGGAGGTTAACAATAATCCTATCACAAATGGTTGAGAGGATGGAAAGGATATAATGCCAGCAAACCCTTCACCCCACAGATCCATGCAGATGGAGGAGTTCAGACACGTGCATGCTTGCTCAGACACCTAGTGTGCTGTCTCTGCTGCCCAGGGATAATGTTCAAACCATCTACGTTGGCATCCAGAACTTTCTAAATGTGGCCATACATCCTTTTCCAGCCATATTCCCTCTTTTAATTTATCCGAATATTTTTCTCAACCTAAATCATATCAGCAAGCACTAGTTGGGCATTTGTGAAATGCCAGGTGCTATGCTAGGCACTGGGCACACGGATGTGAACAGCATGTAGCCCTCAAGGAGCTCACAGTCGAATGGAGGTAAATATGTGAAAATAAATTTTAAAATCAGATGATATGAGCTATTACAGAGGCGCATACAGGGACTGGAAGTGGAAGGAGGAGATGGTACCTGCCAGGGAGAGTCCCAACAGTTTCCAGAGAAGGTCCCCTTGTGTGTATGGTCCTCCTAAGGCTGACAGGAAGGTGACTGACAGGAAGACGTCACCAGACACAAGCAGAGGATATAAGTGCTACCGTGGGAACATGTCTGTTTTGGTGGAACACGGGGGAGGGGTTATAACAGCCCTCTCAGTTCCAGGACAAGCTTGCCTCCTTCTCAAGCTCTTCATGGAAAGAAGAGCCTGTCAGAGCCGACTAGCCTTTCCGGAGGACAGCAAAGGATTTTCATCTCCTTGTTTCCCATCCCGGAAGATAACCCCCATTCTCCCACCCCTTCGCAGCCTCTCACCCCCCAGCTCTTTGGACTCTAGTGCCATGCCTGCTTGCTCCCTGGGGCAAAAACACACTACAAGCCCAAAAAGTGTTAAGGCCCCTTTACCTCCACTCACCTCCTTTCTCCACCTGTCCCAAGACCCAGTCCAACTGCTGTCTCCCTTAACATCTGCCCACCTCAATGACTAAGGACCATTTTCTATAGAATCAGGATACAGATCAGACCAAATAGTCTGTTCCCTCTTCATGTGGGAGAATACTGAACATTTATTCTGAAAAAAAAATCTTTGCAGAATTTGTGATGTGAGAATGGAGAGGATGGATAATTTTCACTGTGGCTTTCAGGCTGAGACATTGGTATCCAGAAACTCTTCTTGTAGTGAAAAGAAATCATTAGGAAAAATGCCAAGTTCCAGTCTCAAAACAGAAATGCTTTGCAGTAAGAGGTTCTACCAAAGCCCGTTTTAAAACAAATATTTCTAATCCATGGATCCATCGCTCCTCTAAATAGAGCACATTGAAGTATTTTGTATCCAGTTCCAAAATGATTAAGCTTTAATGATAAGTCTTCATGGAAGTGTGGTTCTGTATTTTCAGT